>NW_008237422.1:0-92808 GCF_000691975.1 Corvus brachyrhynchos
AGGAGATGATGAGAAGATCAGTAGCTATTAACCATACCCTGTAGGTTTTAATACCTCAGAGAAATGTTAGCACAAATTCCACACAATAACTTCCCAAGCAAAATCCTAAGGTCCTGAGTTCTCTAAATGGAGCCAATGATTGATCATGCATTTAACATTACTGATTTGTCTAAGCAGCTGTTGAACATTTTGCCATCTGCCTGTAAAGACGTGGTGATCAAAACTTTTGCAAAACTACTTGCAGAGAAAGGAAGGAAATTTTTTAAGGCTCTCTTGCTTCTCCCTCATGTGCCTCTGCTGCCAATCATCCTTTATCTGGGCAAATTTTTAAATGGTTCAGAGTGTGGAATTACTGTATTCTTTTTAATTTATAAGTATGATGCTATCCTCTACAATTTTATTCTTGAAACATTTTGAACTAGGGAGTACCTAAACTTCTATTAACTCAAGCTACCAATTTAAGCTCAACAAGTATATTCTGCTACAGTGAGTATAACAAACAAGAAAATAGTCTGAGCTACATATTTCATAACAAGGTTCAAGGATTTATCATAAATCAGGTTTGAAATGATGGTAAAATGTAGAGGTGTTTGTATTTTTGTTGTAGGAGATGGCTATTATCAATAAGGTATGTATGATAAAAAAGATTAGCTAAAAATATTATCTTGAAGAAGTAGAAACTATAGCCTATAATTCTGTACCAAAAATACACACTGCATTGTTTAGATTTAATGTATTTTTTAAAAAAGAAGAAAAACTCCTAATGGATTTTTTATAGTGATGTTTGTAATTTTTGAGTTTACAATTTCTATTGATATCAAAATAGCTGTGGTGAGCTGACCATGGCTGGCCACCAGGTGCCCACCAAGCCACTCTACCACACCCCCTCCATCAAGACAATGGAGGAGAAAATACAACAAAAGATTGTGGATTGAAATAAAGGAGTTTGTTCAATAATTAGTCTTACAAGCAAGACTGACTCATCTAGGGGAAATTATACTTCTCCAATATGGATCCATCCCATGAGCTACAGTTCTACATGAAGTACCCCAGTGTGGATCCCTTCCATAGGTGCATACCTTCAGGAACAGGCTGCTCCAGCATGGTCTCCCATAGGGTCTCAGGTCCTGCCAGCATACCTGCTCCAGCATGGGATCCTCTCTCCACAGATCCATAGCTCCTGCCAGGAGCCTGCTCCAGTGTGGGCTCTCCATAGTGTGCAGCTTCTTTCAGGGCACACTCACCTGCTCTGGTGAGGACTCCTCCACAGGCTGCAGGTAGATGATGTCTGAGCTCCTGTTGACCTCCATGGGCTGCAGGGGCACAGCCTGGCTCACCATAGTCTGCACCACAGGCTGCAGGGGAATCTCTACTCAGGCATCTGGAGCACCTCCTCCCCCTCCTTCTCCACTGAACTGGGTGTCTGCAGGGCTGTTTCCATCACATATTCTCATCCTTTCTCTGGCTGGTATTTGCTCTTGCTCAGGATTCCCCCTCTTTATTAACTCTGTTATCCCAGTGGTGCTACTGCTGTGGCTAATGGGCTTGGGTCCATCTTGCAGCTGGGTGGCATTGACTCTGTTGGACATAGGGAATGCTTCTGACAGCTTCCCAGAGAAGCCACACCTGTAGCAGCCCCCTCCTTGCCTTGTCTGCCACTTTTCAGAATTTATCTATGTTTCAAATTTATTCTTTCATAAAATAGGGAAACATAATCTTTATGATATCACTTCTCATTTCAGTAGACAGGATTATGATGTTGTACATAGAAGATGATGGTTTAAAATTAAGAACAAACACATAAACTCAAAGAAACAAGGTTCCTTTATTTTTTTTCCATACAAATGCCTCTAATATCAAGATAAGTCAGAAAAAGAAAATTGCAGAGAGCCTGTGACATATAGGCTATTTTTTCAGAAGAAAATATTTTTTGAAGTGTCATCTGGCCTCTTGGAAAAGTAGCTAAAGATTTCAAAAAGCATATATATTAGCAAAATATTGATATCATGTAAGCACGATTTTATTACAAGAATTTTGCAATATCCAAACAAGAAGAACACAGTTAAATAGAGATTTTGTTTTGTTTTCATCACCAGAGAATCTGAGAGGGCTTATTAAAAAAATAAAATGGTAAAAGGGAAGCAAAAGAAATAGCTTGGTACTGGATAGGATTAGGGGAGAGTGGTGTGTTGGAAGGAACCTGGTCCATATTTAGCTCAGCCCTGACAGTGTCTCTTTGAGATGAACTCAAATCACTTCTGCTGAATGTCTTAGCAGTCTTTTCAGTTATACTGATCTGTACTATCCTGAATATAAAAACACTATAATTTTTTTTATGAGGAGTACTGCTTGTATTTTCAGCTTTGTGTCATCATACAATCATAATGACAGTGGAAACCCATTCTGAAGAATTTAGAAATTGAGTCCTTGAATTTATATTGAGTTTTGTCAAGTAGAGGGCTTTTTATATAGCCAAAGTATGTGATAATAAACTGTTCAGACTAGTGTTTTATGCTCCCTCAAGGAAGACTTTTATTTAGCCACCCTTTACCTCCTGTTTCTTTTCATGTTGAGTACAATACTGCTGAATGCAAGGTTTGTCTAGTTCAATGGAAACTGGTGGAGACATGGGCCAGTATTTTTCTTTCTCATGTGCTCTTGGAGACAACTAAACAGAAATCCAAATCCACTAAGACTCCATTTACTGCCTATGCACTTGCATGGTTTTAACTTGGTCAAAATTCGGCACAATGTTTTTGCTTATTCCACACCACTGCCTTCCTGTTTTCTTTCTATGCATTGCTAAAATGTAGTTCTCTGACTGGCATTCATGTATCAGAAATTGACTCTATTCCATTGAAATCAATAGCAACTCTCCTAAAAATTTAAAACTGAGATGACAATGAGTCTACTAAAAAAGAAAGCAGCTATTTCTCATGGCTGTGCAGCTGTGTCCTGCCACTCTTGTAGGCCAGTCCAATGAGGGTGAGTACACTCACCTGCTTCCTTCATGTCTTTCTTGATGTACTGGGTTTGTGTGGACAGGTTTTGGTAGCAAGGGCCAGGATGCTACAGAGGTGAATTCTGTGAGAAGCTGCCAGTTGCTTCTCCCAAGTCTGGCAGAGCCAGTGGCAGCCGGATCCAAGATGAACTCGCCACTTGCCAAGGCTGAGCCAATCAGAGATGAGAGTGATGCCTCTGTGATAACATATTTAAGGAAAAAATGTGTTGCGCAGAGGTAACTGCTCTCAGAGAAGAGTGGAGTGAGAATATGTGAAAGGAACAACTCTGCAAGAGACCCAGGTCAGTGGAGAAGCAGGGGGAGGAGGTGCTCCAGGCACCTCCTCCATCTCCACCTGAGATTCCCCTGTAGCCTGTGGATAAGGCCATGCCCCTAAAGCTCGTGGAAGTCAATGAGGGTTCAGGGACCTGCAAATCCATGGAGGGAGGAGCCCATGCTAGAGAAGGTTTCCTGGTAGGACTTGTGACCCCATGGGGGACCCGTGCTGGAGCAGGTAGTTCTTGATGGACTGCACCCTGTGGAAAGGCACCCATGCTGGAGCAGTTTGTGAAGGAGTGTACCCTGTGGGAAGGACTCACACTGGAAAAGTTCATGGAGAACTGTCTCCCATGGAAGGGACCCCATGTTGAATTGGGGGAAGGACTCCTCTCCCTGAGCAGTGGCAAACCAGGGTGTAATGAACTGACCATAACTTCCATTGCCCAAGAGGAGGGAGGAGGTGGAGGTGGACCCTGGGAAGGAGGGAGGGGTGGGGGGAAGGTGTTTTTAATATTTGCTTTACTTCTCATTATCCTGCTATCATTTTGATTGGTAATAAGTTCCATTAATATCCCCAAGTTGAGTCTATTTTGATGATAATTGGTTTGTGATCTCTCCCTGTCCTTAACTCATAACCACTTGTGGAGGGGAGTGGTAGAGCAGTCATAGAGGGGCTTTGCTGGGCACCTGGCATCCAGCCAGAGTCAAGCCACCACACCTGCAATACTGCCTGCCCCAGTATTGCCCACAGGCATGGAGCAATCTTGGACACAGGACATGGGCCATGAAACTTGTAACATCTTGCAGCAAAAAGCCTTTTAGGAACGGTCCCACTGTATCTGTTTTCCTCAGGGCTGTTGCAAGACAAATATTCTTAGCCATCCTCATTAAAAGAGGTCCATGGTTTACTCTGATTTATTGTATCATGCTTCGAAACCTCACTGATGACTGCGGCTGATTTATGCAGTAATTGTGAACATCAGCGTTACGTGATGACTAAATATTTTGGAACTTCAGCCTCTGTCTCCAGGGCAAAATTATGCAGTGTTCACAGCAAACAGTGCTAACATTCATTGAGTAGGATACCTGTACCATCCTTTCAGCTAACAATCCCAATTGTCTGGATGATCAGAATATTGATATGAAGCTCAGCCATTCTTTCTTACAAGTTTTAAATGTATTTTCTGGTGATTCAAGAGCTGTTAGTGCTACCTATGAGATCATGATGGTCATAAAGTCTCAGTAACATGAAGCACACTTTTAAAATCTGTTCAGAGATACACTGCTGTTCCCAGCCCTGTGATGGCTGTATGTAGTTCAAATATAAGGAAAGCCATGTGCTGTCAACATATACATCTACTGGGTCATCCAGTGCTGTCTGTCAGAGTTTTTCTTAAGATTTGCACCTGTTCCTGAATTTGTGAGAACTGTCCAGGGATTTTTCTTCTGCATGTACCTACAAAGCTGCCACAGCAGAGTGAGAATGCAGCCCACATGAGTATGAAATTAGTGCCTGTTATAGAAATGGAAGCACAATAAGATTCTCACTATATTTTTTACCAAGTTTGGAGAGGAAAAGAATTCTCAATGCTAAAATTTTTATGTTTGTATATATGAATTCTGTTTTTTTTTTTTCTACAATGCCTTGCATACAAAAATAAGACAGATGGTCAAGATTAACACTTGCAAGTAATGAAATCTGAAGAATTCTGAACATGATTCATCAAGCATTTTATTTATGGTTTGTAGGCATTTTTAAATAACTCATTCTCTGCACCTCATATATTTGTTCTGCAGGCAGCTGGTAAAAAGACTTAATGCTGATTTCTGCTTTAATATATTTCTCCTTGCAGATACAAATTAGTCTAAGTTTTGTAAATAAGTAATTCAGTAAGCTTTGGGGAGCTTCCAAGAGCTAACACCAGCTGAGGTATTGTTCTTTAAAAAAATAAGAGTTCATAATTAATATATAACCATGCCTTTTTTTTAAAAAATATTTTGGGGATGAACAAACTGATATGGAAAAAAAGAAAACTTTTCTGTTCCCTTTTGAAGTCTTCTGCTAGGTTCAAAACACATGTTTGGAAATTTAAAAATGTCCAGATGTGGTCCTTCGGCCTCTGTTCCTCCTGGTGCAGAGATGAGAGAAATCAAACTGTTCCATTTCTTCTGGTGAGAACTTGCCTGAAACAACTCTGAAGTAGAAACAACTTCAGGGTGAGATGCTGGGATGGGAAACAGAGATGAGAAAGAGGGAGAATTTGGATAAAGTGCTAGGAGTAAGTAGGCAGGCAGAGGAGAGAATGGAAACAATCAAGCTGTATCAGCTGAATCTCCCTGAAGGGGGAGGCAGACAATCCCTGATGGGCCAATTACTCCATCTCAGCCACAGGAGACAGACGTTTTCTGTGGATCCCAAGCTAGTAATGCTTTAATGTTGCTGAAACTTGTTGCCAGGTGGCTGCACATAGCACAGCTGTGTTCAGAGATACAATTTCTGCCTAGTAGTGATTGAAAACCACTCATCCATGGAAGATGTGGTACAGAAACAGAACAGGCAAGACTTCTTTGACAATCAAAGTAGTCTGCAACAGATGAGCAAATTCTGATTCCTGTATTTGCTGGCAGGCTGAGCGGGGAGAGGAATGCTATGTCTGTACCAGCAAATAAATGGGTTCAGGGCCTCTGCATCTAGTTCTGAGGCCAAATGCGTTTAAATGGCATGGCACAGTGTCGTAACCACACAGCAAAGGTCACACCAAAGCAAGGCACCTACACCGAAACCAAACTAAAATGGAGCTGTGCTTGTCTTTGGCTGTCCTTGAACTGTGCCTGACGCTGGGAAAGAGGTAAGTGCTGTGGCCCAGGACCCAGCCCCTTGAGAGCGAAGAGCAAGAAGCTAAGCAATATGGATGGCTACAGTGCATGCTCAGCCTGTCTGTGCCCTAGCTGCTACTTGATACACTCATACAGAGATTATCAGCAAGTTTTGTGACTGTTAGGATCCTTTCTCCTCAGTGATGGTATCAGATGTGTGTTGTCTGTGCCTTGGTTACATGCCGTAAACTACAGAATTGCCATCAAATATGTATTTAAATGAAATGCAGGCAGTATTCTCCCATGCGTGGACAGACTTGAGCAACAAAAATATTATCTTGATACACAACCTGTTACACCTAAGTTGCTTGCAACCTTTATGAAAAGTGAAAAAAATACTTTTGTACAGGACGCACATGAATAACAGCATATTTATTTACAGCTTTTTAATTTTAGTGAAGGGGTGTTTTGCCTAAGTGAAACTAAACTCCCATGCAATCTTAGATAAAGACAAGTGGAGCTTTAAGAAGAATATATCCTCCTGGCCCATAAATCTACACTATTGACTCATAGGCCCAATTGCAGTGTCTAGAACACAGTTTGGAAACATCTGGTTAGTTGGAGAAGTTAATGCAATTTATTTTACAGAGTAGAACTGAATATTTGAAAATATTTGGTGTGCCGTACTTGATGAGAACTTTCTGTGTGAGTTACGGTAAAGCATTTGTTAATTGTTGCCTTTCAGACTATTTATTTAGAAAGCAAATCTTCATGAGTAATGGATTACTAAACAGCCAGGCAATGACATTATTTCAACAGAATCTCAGAAATGAGTAACTTACATCACAGAGTTTTCTAAAACTACAGAACATTATGAAGAGAAATTTCCCTCTTCTTGTCCCTTTTTGCGTGCTCTTCTTTCTTCACAAAGAAACCTTCTCTTTTGACCTGATATGGAAAGTTACAGGAACATTCCTATTGAAAAAGCAGTTTTTTACAGATCATTTAGGGTGGTTTTGGAGATTCCATGGGGATAAGTTTTGCTGGAAAATAGTTTAAAATATTTTAGATGTTACATAAATATTTAGCAATAGAAGAGCTTCTAGGGTATGTTTATTTGTAATATTGGTAGTTTAACAGGCCACTTCTATAAATAGTTGGATGGTTGATTTATAAATAAAGTCACCTGATAGTATTTATGGTTTCTAAAATAAGAAATCTCAGTCAAGACTGTTTATTTAAATTGTGGTATAACTAATTGTACAGCAACATGAAACAGTTTAGATGAAAAAAATAAATACTACTTCTCCAAAAATGGTTAAGAAGATGAATTTGTCCTTTGTGTGTTAAATGTAAACTTTTTCAACAGTTTAACAGTAAAAAGGGAGCATGTTTGCAACTATGAAATTGAACTATAATTACATACCCAAGGCTTTTCTCAGGAATGAACGAAACATGACAAATTGCAGTTCTGAACTGTAAATACCATGTGACAAGTCACAGCTTGTGTATAAATTGTATATTAAGAACCAGAAGGTGGTATTAGGTCTAATCCATCAAGGTCAGAGCCACCTGCACCTCCCTCTTGACTCCTTCCTTGCTTCATTAGCTACAGAGCAGCCCAGTTTTAAAGGCACAGTGCCATCTCTCCCCTTGAGTCTGTGGTCATGGCTATCCTCTTCCACAAGGAAGTTGGGAGCCTGAACTAAGGTCTTACAGTACTTGTGCCAGTAATCTAAGCTAATGTGCAAAATGTAGAGTATGCTGATTTTACCATCTTTTCAAACAATGTCTATACTCAGAATAGCATTTTCATATGACTGCACAGATGTGCCCATCATTTTTGTCCCTTTTTTATTTTATTTTTGTTCCTATTCATACCCAACATTTTTTACTCACAGAACAGAGGGAGTCACCTAGAGAGGTCTGATTTACCTGTAGAAGGGCTCAGCCTCCTGCACAATAACCTACTTATTTGGTCTGACTTGTCCTTCCCGGGTTTCAAAGGCTGTGTCTAAATGATGTGACAGAAGAGTTCATGTCAAGGTGTGTAACACAGGCACACCCTGACTATATTGTGGGACAAGACTTGGTGATATTCCCTTTTAGTCAACTCATTGAAAAAAATCAGGCACATAGATAAAGCAGGAGCAGTGGTTATCTCCATTATGTCCTGATAATTGCACTCTCCTGTTTCCTTATGTACAGTTAATGCCACTACTTTCCATTGACTATTTGGGAACCTTAGAATGCTAATCTCAGAAGTGGCAGCTCCAGAACTTGTTAAAGATCTTCTGTGTCACAGAAGTTAGGGTATCTTCAAGCTATTACATGTTAATTTCATGATTTTCTTTTTCTTCTCTCTGTTACCAGTCAATTATTTACATGAGTCTGTGTACTGGATGTGACCCTTGCAGAGTTATCCAAATGTATTAAGGGACAACAAGGCAGTGCAAACTGGTGCTCATACTAATATCATGTGCTCTGGGAACAGTTTATACTGAGTATTTTTAAGGAAAAAAACCCAACCATTTGGCAAAACTGAAATAACTGCGCTGTCAATGGATACAGTGAATACCTCAGAGATGATCCAGCAATGTCTCCTCTGCCATGCAACCAAAGTGCTCTGCATCCAAGGAATGGTTGTACTGTAATGGTGTAATGTGATCCCTCTATGTCAGTTTTGTGGTCAGGGTCTGTTGGCAAGGAAGTGCAATGTTGCTGATCAAAACCAGGATCAGCATTCAATCCGATGTTCGCCATTTCCGCAGCAGCCATAGGGGTGTTTTTTGCTTTCATAGCACTGGACAAAGCTCATGATAGGATCAGTGTAGCATGATTTAACTATAAGCCACCTAATCTTTTTTCTCTCCCTTTTAGTGGGCTTGAGATATAACAGTGCCATTAACTGGAAACAGTAAAGGAGAGAAAGCTTTTAGGGCACAAATGAAAAGTGATGCAATGCAATAATAAACCTTTCTTTTCATATCTGTATCCAGAAACACAATACTTTGCTCAGATGTCATTTTTATTTTATTGCTTAAATATGCAGTGTCAGTGCTTGCATAATGTTTTTAACTTTTTATTTTCACAACGGGGTTTTCATGCCTTGTGTATAATTTAAATGTGTAAAATTACCATGAAATCTTACTGAAGCACATGCTGAATTTAATATGCATAATATTTTTATTTTTCTACTGAGAAAGAAAAGCGCTTAGTAGTGTTAGTATGAAACTTAGATTTCATGCAGCCCCCCCATAATTTATGCTATCTGTCCCTGATTTGTGGAAGATTCTCAGTATTCTTATTTATTATGTGAACTATAAAAAACTTTGCAGTACCTCTTGGCATTCAGATCAGGCGTTAACATGGTTTGCATTACTTGCAAATATGAAGTACCAGTTTTGATTTTCAGACCCAGCATCTCTGTTTTTTCATGCCCAGTGCCATAGCCCAGATCATGTATTTCCTGGGTAGAAATCTCAACGTCTCTTCAAATATGGGTGTAACTCGCTCCATAATTTTGTTATGACTACACTCAGATGCTGTCAGGTCCTATTTTTTGTGCATGGCTGCTGTGTCTGCAGTCCTTTCAGGATGCTGCATCTCCTGTTCATTGTGTTCCAGGAAGGGCAGCAGATTTCAGAGGGGAGATGAGGACAGTGATAGATAGCATCAGGATGATTAGCTGCAAGGTATGACATGTCTAAACAGTTTGAAACACAAGCAGGAGGAAAGTGCTGTGAAGAAAATTATGGAGATGACAATGAGTGGGAGAAAACATCTATTGTATTATTTGTGGAAGAGGTTGATGTCATGGTTTAGGAATGGTATTCCCCAATTTAGTAATTCCACTAAAAAGAAAACCACAAACCTCTCCCCTCCCCACTCTGGTGGGAGACACAAAAGGCCGAGATTATGATTTAATGGAAAAAGCAATGAGATAAGAAGCTGAACAGTAGCAGCAACAATACTGAAAACAGCAGTATACAAAGGAGAGGATGTTTTACGTGCCGAATGCTCACTAAGCTGACACAATGGACAGTGGCGGATGGACCCTATGTGCCTATGCTTTTCCCCCCTGACTGCAAGCCACACTCACCTCCTTCTTAGAAGGAGAAATCCCTTACCTCCCCACCCCAGCAATGACATGAGGTGGTGTAGAATAACAACCTAGACATGCCCACACGGCTGCAAAGTCCACCCCTTCATGCCTACTGTGAAAAAATTAGCTCTGTCATGCTGAAAACAAGGACAGTTGGGAAGTGTGAGAAGGTAACATGGAAAGCTAGCTGAACGAAAAGACTAAGAACAAGAAATTAGGTGTCAAAATGGGAAATTGTATACCTCACGTATCACTGAGGATCTGCTGCAAGACATTTTGAAGTTAATGAATATGATTTAACTGGGTCTGTAATGACAAAATACCCAATACAAATAAGCATTTTCATTGAACCTTTTACACTTGGTTCTAGATGGATGGAAAATAAGAAGCCATGTATACTAAAATTTGATAGAATTCCTGGTAAGACTTGAGATATGAGAAGAAAATATGAAGGTTTTTAGGAAGTGCATTTGTTTTGTGATGAGTTTCAACCATGGAAAATAAATGAGAAAATAAGTTTTACTTAGAAAAGGAATCAGAGAAATATGAAGTAATTTTGGATACAAAAAGGCCGGAGGGTGAAGTTTTATCTAATTTCCTTTGATTCAAGGGCAAGAAAATTTGCTCGTATAAACTAAAATTATTTTTTATATTCCTGATTCTGGATTTATATAATTTATGTTTCAGTTGTACACATTGTTTCCAAGTAAATTAGGTTATTTAACTTGGAGATTGCAGACATTTAAGTGATGATTTATTTAGATTGCCCTATGCATACATAATAAATTTTACATCTTTATTGTGCTAAGATGAGGGCTAGACTGTGCACTGTGGGCTTTATTTTAATGAAGTTCAATGGCAGAGTTTGGAAAGCATTCAGATCACTGGGGATAAAGATAGAAGGTAAAAACTAGCAAGTTCTCACAGAAGTTTAATTTATAAATAGATATGCATGACTGATTCCTCTTAAGTTTACCTATTATGTATAACTTCACAATATGCAGCCACTTAGGCTGAATGTATGAAGATTCTTTTTGGTACAATTAATAAGAAGTAATACTTTTTTATCTTTTTATTTTTCTTAATCAGAGGGGCTGCATCTAATTCTGTAGCGACAGCTGATGGGACTATATTTATGTGATTTTCAATTCCCCTTTTGAACCGTCACTATATAATTTTCAGAAGTATTGCATTGTATCCCTAGATGACTAAGAACAACATATAAATGGGATCACCATTGCCCCCGTAGCTTTAACGTTTTTATTGTAGCAAAGTCATAACAGATGCATTGGTTGCCCTGTCCTAATGTAGGCAAATCAAGTCTTACACTTTTTTTTTGGTTAACGACTTTTAAAACTAATAGTTTATAGCTTGTGACATGATGGTTAACCATTAAAAGTTACCTAGTTTAATCCCCTCCTACCATGAGTAGGAACTTCTTCAACTAGACCAGGTTGCTCAGATCCCCATCCAGCCTGACCCTGAACGCTTCCAGTGATGGGGCATCCACAACTTCTCTGAGCAACTTGTTCCTGTATCTCATGACCATCAGTGTCCTGCTCCTGCTGGCCACACTATTTCTGATACAGACCAGGATGTCACTGCACTTCTTGGCCACCTGGGCACACTGCTGGCTCATGTTCAGTCACTGTCCATCAGCATTCCCAGGTCCCTCCCAAAGAGGTCTTTCAGGACAGATCAGATGACCATATGCTATTCCTGCAGACAAAAGCAATTCTTCCACCTTTAAGTAGGTGCCAGGCAGTACTGCAATTGTATAATGAAAAATGATTGAAAATATTTGATGAAGCACTCTTTTTACTGGAAACCAAACCTTTGTTGGAACTGGATTTTTCATTTGGAACATGTCCATTTCAAGAAGGGAAGAGGCCGAACAAATTTTATCTTTTAGTTCTTATTTTGCTAACACTGAGTGTTTTGTTTTGGATTCTATATTTTTCATTTATTTCATTTTGGTTAGTGTATCACATGCTATATCTTTTTTCATACCTGTTTTTGACATTAAAAATGGAAGCTTTCAAAGAGCTTTTCTAGACCTTTTTACTTAGACTCCTTTGTTTCTTAATTTCACTACAATTTACAAATAATTTCTCTTCTTTAATCTTTTAGAATTTTTTCCTTCTGATAATTTAAAGAAATTCTCAGCTCACAGAATTTTGTGCCTGAGCTACCACGCTGTATACCATACTAATGAAGACGAATCTCTTTTATAATACTTGTACCTTGGAGTCTTGTCTTGTTTGCTATTTATGGTCAGTGTACCTGGGTAACTGTCTTTTTTTCCCCCACTAGACAGCTGTAATAAAGGCAGCCTACTAGCATATGTATATATATGTATGTCTATGCATGCTCACTACGCTGGACCTCTGATAGGCTTATATGTATGTGTGTGTTTGTGTGTTCCTTTTCACAGTTTGTTTCTTGCAGCCAAACACCTGTAGGCCATGATCTGGTCTTCAGTTAAATTAGATATATATTGGCTTCTTCTTTATGTTATTCTGTTTCTATCAAGGATTGAACAACAAGGCTTCCATTATGGTATTATGAAAATTATTTTTTGTTTTGTTTTGTTAAGGTAAGAGTTTAGTGTAAACAGAAGATCAGACATAAATTTGATAAAAATCAGATAATAATTTGATAACAAGATCAGTGGTTCAGTATCTTCTTTTGAAATGTTTTTGCATTTCTGGAAAACATATTTTCTTTTATCTAGGACATGTATTCATAGTTGTGAGATACTGTCCTGATTTCAGCTGGGATGGAGTTAATTTTATTCCTAGTAGCTGATGCAGTGCTGTGTTTTGGATTAAGTATAGGAATATTGTTGATGACATGCTGATGTTTTGTTTATTGCTAAGTAGCGCTTACTCTAAATCAAGGAATTTTCCATTCTCCGTGCTCTACCAGTGAGCAGATGCACAAGAAGCTTGGAGTGAGCACAGCCAGGATAGCTGATCCAAACTCATCAAGGGGATATTCCATACTATAGAATGCCATGCCCATTATACAAACGGGGGGCAGTTAGCTTGAGGATGCTGCTCACTACTTGGAATAGACAGGGCATCAGTCACTGGGTGGTGAGCAATTACACTGTGCATCAGTTGTTTCTCTTGGGTTTTATTCCTCTCTCTCCACCCCTCCCACCTCCTTTTCATTTAAATGATTATTATTATTACTACAATATTTTACTCTATTTCAATTATTAAACTGTTCTTATCTCAACCCAAGAGTTTTTCCTTTGCTTTTCCCAGTTCTCCCCCCCATCCCACAGGGGAGTGGCTTTGTGGTGCTTAGTTGCTGGCTGGGGTTAAACCAAGAAAGATACAAAGTGCAGTATTTGCACTCTTCCTGGATATGGCTGTGACGTTATGGGGATAGTATCAAAATTAAAGACAAAATTTTTGTTTCTTACCGCTGAATGCTTTTGCTCGCAAAATTGTATTTGCACTTTTTCTCTAATATTCCTCTCACAAAGCACTAAATGTTTGTGTCTTTTAGCCAGGACAAGCTTCCCATGTTTTGTTTGTAGAATCACAAAATCCCAGAGTGGGTCAGGTTGGAAGGGACCACAGTGGGTCATCTGGTCCAACCTCTCTGCTCAGGCTGGGTTATCCTAGAGCACATGGCACAGGATTGTGTCCAGAAGGTTCTTGGATCTCTGCAGTGAGGGAGACTCCACCACCTCTCTGGAAAATCTGTTCCAGTGCTCAGTCACTGCACAGTAAAGAAGTTCTTCCTCATATTCAGGCGGAACTTCCTGTGCATCAGTTTCTCCCCATTGTCTCTTGTCCTAATTCTGGGTGTCACTGAGAAGAGCCTGGTCCATCCTTTTGACACTCTCCCTTCAGATACTTGTAGGCATTGAGGTGCCCTCTCAGTCATCTCTTCTTGAGGCTGAGCAGGCCCAGCTGTCTCAGCCTTTCCTCATAAGAGTGATGCTCCACTGAAGGGGTGCCATCCTGCAGGGATTGAGTGTGGTGGGCAGAGCACAGGTGGAGACAAAAGGGTGCTCTGACAGCCACTGCGATGACCGGTAGTGCACCAGGTCTAGAATGCATCCAGGGGCTCCAGTCTGAAGTTAAAGGAGGATGGTCAAGAGACAAAGCTATGGTATAGATCAAGGGCTGATCCTGTAGGCAGGGCCAGAGGCAGCGCTGGAGAGCTGGGCTGCTGTGGGGCTTCTGGAGCACCGACTAACAGCTCTGGGATGAACCAAAATGCTGTCCTGGGCCATGGGCAGGGTGGCCACAGCACTGGAGGTGGCTGGGAAGGGATGATAAAGCCTGTGAATGACCCCATGACACTGTTATGGATAGATCCTGAGTTCTTGTTTCAAGGACAATGTGTGCCTCAGGAGCTATATCCCAAGTTCAGTATGTGAGGCTCAGCTTCCATTACTGGAATCTGCATGTAAAATAAAGGACTAGGTTTGCTGGTAGAAAGGTGAGATATGATCTGTTATCAGATAATGAAATCTAAAACTATCTTAAAATTTGCATTTATAAGATTTCACACCAGGTGTTCCACAGTCTCCTTTGGGACATAAATCCATTGAATCCTGGCAAAGGGTGTTACCAGTGATTTTATTAAGATTAATCTAGAACTTAAAACTTATCTGTCTCATAACTTTCCTATAGAAAGTTGAAGCTATTATTTTCCTTTTTGAATAATCCTTAACATCTATTTTCAGCTGTCTTTCTTCAAATAATTGTAGGTACCCAGGCAGTTACTTATCTAATAGACGTTTTTGGTTTCAAATATATGTATTTAAATTGCTTTTCACTATGTGGATTTATACATCTGACATTCTTGTATCCATTCTTAATGAATATATTTTTTTCTATAATGTATCCTTTCCATTTATTTTTTGTTTGCTTGTTTGGAAAAAGAAATTGTGATTCCATGCATTCTTGTCTGAGGCAGATGAGAAAAGAATAGTGCATATGCTACAAGTATAACTAAGGCTTTACCTGAATTCTCTTGAATCTTTTTTAATTCTCTTCCTAAATAAATTTTCCACTAGGATAACCTACAAAATTGCAGAAGAACACTCTCAAATCAAAACAGACAAGGCAAATGGAAAAATGATTTACAGTAAGAGTAGCTGGATGTATGTTATATTATGAAATATGATGAAATGGTATGCATTTTTAAAGAAAGCTACATTACATTCCTTTATATTCTTCCACTTCACTTTATCACTGTCACTTTTAAAGTAGGAATCACCCTCTGGTGGTTCTGATCCAAGTATCATGATTTGTTTGTGTTTACTATAAGCTAGCCCTCAGCTATCAAACTAATGAGCCTAAGTGTATATTTAAGTACCTAAATCATCATGCCTAAATGCAGATTTCTTTCTTTAAGCACAATATATAAAAATTGCTTTCCTTAAAATATATTTATAAAATCCAGACTCAGGGATTATAATATGTTTCCATTTTACTAAAAATGGTATTTTTAAACTCTGTCTTTTGGGTGTAGATCTCTCATATATACTTTGTTGTGCATAAATATGATTTGAAAATTGTGCATAATAATGCTTTTGAGAGGCCATAATGTTTATTATTTGTGGCTATTACAATTGGTTCATGTAGAGCAAAGTTTTGCACTTACTTGATAGTTTACAGTTGTAGATTTTGCATTTAATGAAAGCTGAGAAGGGTGTTTTTTCAGACTGTTTTTTTATACAAAAAGTATTCGTAAGTCAATGTTAATGAGATGAGATATTTTCCTTTTCTACTTCTCTTTTGTTCTGAACATCATGATACTGAGTACATACAATTGCAAATGTATTTTGCCTGGGTTGTCAGTAGTTACACAACAAAGAATAATCTACAGAGCTGGCTTCTCTAGCTTTTACAGTTTATTGTTGTCACATCAGATCTATAAAATGCTCTGGTTTTCATAAGGTGGAGACAGATGCCCAAGTTAGTATCCCCAGCAGTCTGGACAGTCTTCTATTGCATCCCAAGTCTCTGTATCTAACATAGAAAAGGAATGTGTGTGGGACCCTGAATTGCTACTAGGTGGTAGAACATTTTGACTCTCACATCGTGTTAATCCTAGGATGAGCAAACTAGTGATCTGAGACAAGAATAGAAACCAGCCTGCATATTACTACACAACAGATTTTGAAGGGATTCTCTTCAGGGCTTTAGTTTGATATGCTTGACCAAATGCTGGCCAAAGACATTTCTGTGTTTGTTTTCAGTATCTCTCAATGTTTCATTTTTTTACACTTGTGTGGCATCCCACCCCTAAGTGGAAGGGAGCACACAAGATTCATAAATGCTCATGACTGAAAGGAATGATAAAAGTCATAGGGTCCACAAGAGCTTACAAAGTTTTATTAGTAAATTACACACTTGACATGGAAATTGGTATGTTTATCCCTGATCTCCTCGTATAAGCAAGAGGAAGTTGATTTTGAACAAAGAGGTAGGGTGAAAGGGAAGAGAGAGAGGGAGATAGATTAAAGAGGGAGACAGAGAAAGAAAGGAAGAGTGAAAAAGAGATCACCAGTCCTGGCTACAGTATCAATCCAGCTGAGATGTTAAGGGTCTTGGGGGTGCCACCTGGGGTCTGTGAGGGTACCTTTTTATAGATAAATTTTCCCTGCCCTGGAGATATGTTTCTCACTTTCTATGCAAATTAGTGATCGTGCACAGTCTGTTCTTTTAGACCTTTATGAAAATGGGCTTTGTGGATGTTTGGTGGTCCTGATCATCCCCTACAGTCCATGCCCACTTCTTGACCTCATTCCTGTGCTTGCACTGTACTGTGTTGTGCTTATCTCCAGGAGCCAGAACAAGGTTGTCTGTCCTGGGAAAGTGCTGCCATCCGTATGGCCCCCTTCTCCAGTCACATCCTGTAGTTTCTCACAGCATGTTATTACCAACTATCCTTGGCTGCTGTTATCAACCGTCCTTGGTTGGCTCTGCAGCTATAGGTATTGGAGGTATTGCAGCCTCCTTATCTTCTAGGCTGCTCCAACCTCCTTCACCCCCAAGACCTTTCTTAGGCAGCAAACCATCCCTTTCACAGAGTACTTAACTGCTTGACTGATTGCAAGCTATTTACAATACTTCGCTTGTTGACCAGCAAGGCAGTTCTGAGCCTCCCACCACCCTCCACATTTATCAGTGTGGCAGTTAATTATTTGGTACCTACTTCTCAGCCACTTGCTGAAGCAACAGTAGCCTTGTGACTTTCACAGGTGCTAGAATTATATACTGCTTATTAGTAAAAATATAGGACAGAGGCAGGGAGAAAAGAAATAATGCATGTACTTTGCACTGTACTGCTTTTTTTTTTTTTTCCGCTCAGGAAATCAGAGTTTTTCTAATTTTCAGACAGTTTGTCCTTTGTCACTCATGCTTAAAAATGCACATGTAAAGAAAGAAAGAAAGAAAGGAAGGCATTGCATAAATTAAGGCAAGTCATTCACTTTAGCAATGTTGCTTCTGTTTTGCAGAAGAGGAGATTATCTTGGAAAATCAAAACAAAAGTTCAGCATAGACAATGAGGAATACAATAGAAACACTGTAAGGATTTGAGAGATTGTTTAGTTTGATTAACTTTGAGAAATATCCCTGTCTTTAATAAATATGGCTTAAATATGGAAATCATTATTATTGGTGAACAACATATGGTTTCAATGCATCTCTAGACATGCACAGAAAAGAAGGATCTGTTGGTAATTGCAGAGCATGGTTGGGTGAGTTATATAAGTGGACCATATTAAAACACCTTTGAGATCCTGTCTTTCCTGCCCAAGATCTACAATTAATTACACGCCAAAAGACTTAGAATCATGTTGATTTTTTTTTAGTGAAGAGTTAGTATTTATGCTCTAACACATTATAAAGAAAAGAAACTGAGACAAGGATGCTGGCAAGGATAGAAACACAGCAATGTTTTTGTAATTCTGCTTTATGAAATAATTGTATCTTTTTAAAACTAAATATGGTGCTCAGAAAGTCCAAAATCTGCATAATTTTCACATCAACAAGATCTAATATTTAGTTCCCTCTGTCCTTATGTGAACACAAATGGTGATTTTAGGTTTCAGGACGAAGCTTTAAAGAAGTTGTTCAACTGTATTGTTCTATGTCTAAGCGATTATATTCTCTCCCACTATACCTATAGAAAAAAAATCTTATAGTTACAGAGATGTGTTGGTTTTTGTGTTAATAATCTAATTTGCTTATTCAGTCCTTTATTGGTTAAGATAAGAAACCTTGTAATGGCAGAGTAATTTAAGTGGTTCTATTAGTCTCTTTTGAAGGAACCATTGATTTTTAATGCTCTTACTTCCTAAGCTCATTTTGCCAAGGTTTTATTTATCATTAGTTTCCAATCCTTGCATGTTAATGCATTTACTAACCTCTGGAATCCTGTAAGAGTCTGTTTTAACAAAAGCAATGAGCAAAACAAACCGGCTTGGATTTTACATGCTCTATGCAAAGCCTAATTCAGGAACATTCATATTTCTGAAATCAAAGAACCTTTGTGTTTCGGGAACACTGATACAAGAAGACTGCAGAGCACTACAGAGAAAGACAAATTTTGCTATATTTTTTTCCAGCCCTTCCCATCTCTTTCTCCTGGTCATCAACTAGAGCGAGCTGCTAAGAGATATTATTCTTTTTTTACCCCAGTGCATTTTACACTAACAATTCATAGTCTGGCATGCATCTCCAGACAGAGGGTTCAAAGAGCATTGATTAAGGAGTAAATTTAGCCCTCCTCCAGTCAGTGCATTAAATCCCAGCCTGTGCAATTGCCATATAAGAGGGAAAGGCATGTATTAAAATTCTCTGGTTTGTTCTTTTCTTTCCCTGCCTCTGTTCCTTGGTTCTTTTACTCAGAGTTCAGATCGAAACGCAGGAGATGCAGAGTTGTTCTTCAGACTCAGATGTTTATTTTTCTTATCTATGGCACAGCTGCACAGAATGTGCCTCCAAGGTAACAAGGTGAAAATGGCCCTGGAGTGCTACCTTCCAAGGTCTTTTGAAGCCCAAATGACCCAATTATGGAATGCCAACTAATTTATTTTTACTTATAATCCAATAACTAATCATTCATGTTCTCAACTGCAGGTTTTTTTGAACCAATACCAGATCACTCAGGCTTGTGAAGAAGAAGGAAGAAGATAGAAGAACTAACCTACACCCCAAATCCTCCATCTTGTTACATATATATTATTATATCCCAGAAACCTAAATTTTCTACATCTCTACATATTCCATGCAGTGACATAACAAACTTCTTTTTTAATTACACAGCAACAATCTCAGTGCTACCACATAATTTGGAAAGCTTTTCCCAAGGCCTCAAGTCAAGTGCAGTGTGCTTTTGAGGATCATTGCCTGTTAGCACTGAAAGGCTGAAATTCTCTGAACTCAGGGTTCCAACACGTGTGGAACTAATAACTGCCTTAGATAGCTGCTTTCCTTGCCCAAATCCTGCCACATAGCAGCCGTTTTTTTCATTCTGCAAACCCACAGAGAAACTGCTTCACGTTCAACTGGCAGTGGCTGAAGACAATTTGAGAACTTTGGAAGAAAATGTAGACTGCCTCCACAGGTCTCTCAGCCCTGGTGCTCTGGAAGTGGGTTCTATAAATCGACGTTGAAAAGGAGTAATTTTTGCCAAGCTCTGAACACAAGTGAAGAGATGACATAGCTTTGACTGGACAACCTGAAAGGTGGCAGACATGTATGTGTCTGCAATCCCCATGTTCTTTGAAAGTTAAAGTTTTTTCTGCAATGCTGATATAAATGCCCATCTGATATTAGGGTTAACCTTATATCTATTTTTCTATAAGTATTTGTCATCCTTTTGACCATAACAAATTAGTTAAATCTCCTTCTCTGAAATTTTAATCTTAAAATACTCAACACTAAAACAGTAAACAAGGAATTAATACATTTTTCTAGGAGGTAACAGAATGTAAGGTGTTCTTCATTGCCTCAGGCTTTGCATGTTTTATGCTGGTTTAAAATGGACCAATGACCTTTAGAAGTGGAGATCAAACGTTTGCTGTCATGGAGCATGATGAAAGTGTGTAAACATGGCCTTTCTTGAGTCTATATCTGGTATTATAAACTTTTTTGTAGTTGTCTGGTCTCAATGGCTTCATCTCAGTGGAAGGCATTGACAGAATTGGGCCTTGATCTTTAGTTTAAACTCTTTGGTGACCTGGGTAAGTAATTGTCTTGTAGCCTTTTTAGATAAAGCTAACAGAATCTAGTTCTGAGCTGCAACCACATGTCTCTCACAAAAGTTAGGAACTGGCATTGCTTCCCTCACACTTTGGATTGAAAATGGACCAAATGGACATGCTTTTTGCTGAATTCGGTGACTTGTGTTTTGCTAGATGTGAATGCACACAGCAGATTAGTCTCTTCAGGAGATGTAAGAACCTCAAATTTGCATATTTGTAAGAGCTTATTCAAGATGGGAGCACCTAGTACATGCAGAAAGCTTTCCATATGTAAGTGATTATAGAAGCAAAAATCCTAGGTGATATAAAATCTTATCCTAATACAGATGCCTTAAATTAGATGAACCATACCCTAAGAGTGACTGTTTCTCTTCACTGCCTGGAAAGCAAATGAAAAGCTTTAGACAGAGATGTCTTTTTGATAAGTAGGATACGTCCCACTCCAGGTATGCAGAAGGAGTCTTTCTGGATCTCGCTCCTGATTATGTAAATTAACAGTCCAGATGCTGAAAGGTATTTAAATTGTGATAAGTGCCAACTGGAGGCAGAAATTTGGAACTAGGTACTACAGTCATGGTGTCCAAATGACATTTGTTGGGTTTGATGAGACATTCCTCATCCTCACGGAGCTGCTGGGCAAAATGGAAAGAATTAATTTGCTCAATGCATGGACAAAGCATGCCAAACAGCTCAACATCTGGAACCAAAAAAGGTGTAAGAGTGTAATGTAGCTTTTGTATGAATGAGAGAAGTGTCAAAGGCTAGTTTAAATAACCTAAAATGTGAGTGCAATAAATTGGTTTAATTTAAAATGAGTCTTGCTTAAAAACGAAACCTTTAGTTTCAGTGATACCTACTTTTCTTTAAATGAATCCAGGGACATGAGTATACCACATGAGTATACCACTGGCTGACAGCTGTAAGCTTCTGTTTGCTGATCTGTGGCATGTGCCTGTTTCTCTTTAAATTAAATGTTCATTATTACTCTGTTCTTCAGAGAGCTTGAAGTCATACTCACAGATTGTGCATCACTCAGTGCTGCCTATTCTTATTGCAGTCTCTGGATTGCTCTAAAAAGCATTCTCCAAGAGCAAAGTGCTTTGGAAAGGGTGAAGTCCTAAATGATGTAAAGGAAATCAGTGCCTGTTAGCCTTGGCCTCTTCTTTTTCTGCAGCAAAACCCTAGCTTCTGACTGTGGATGGTACTGACTGGCTTAACTGTCGCTTCACTAATTGCATTAAGTAGGTGTGTGCTTGGACCAAACTGATATTAACTCAGTTCTTTCCCTTCTATGAAAGAATTACTGTTGAAATTCAATCTTTCATGACAGTTTAGAAAGCATGTCAAATTTCAACTAGTTTTGATTGACTCATTTATTGCTGTTTAAAAGGCTCATTCATAGTGCAAGCTGTCATGTTTCTGCTATTTTGTTATTATCATGTTCTGAGGATTTATTTGACAGTTTTAAAATGCAGTGCTGAATTGAGATGATTTATTTCAATGCATCAGCTTTACAGTTCATGAGCTTGTGCTTATTCTTTCCAACTTTTAAAAATAACTATTCCTTGAAAATTACTAAACTGTATAATATCCAATAAAATTTATATAGCAACAGAAAACATAATCATCTGGATTCATGATGTCTTGCTGTTTGTGCCAAATTTGCTCACTGTGGGAAGTCACAAAGTCATGAGGTGAAAAATACTTCAAAATACTTACACACTCTGAGAGGCATTTTTAGAAAGCTTTGATTAAATAGAAAACATGGTATGGTCTCTTGGTTTAATGACTGATAGATTTTCAAGTTTTTTTTAAATTAATCTTGCTTTAGTATTAGGCACACAATGCTCTGAGGTACCATGAATGATCTTGTCAGAAAATGGTGCTAAGGACTATTGGATCAGCTGGTATCATTGCTGGAAACTCTGTATCACCCTTTATGAAAGGTACACCAGCGTGCTCTGAACTACCTAAACACTGGAGAATACTAACAAACTTGAGAATACTCAGTATTTTTTCGCCAAACCAATCATGCATGATGTGGAGATAAAACAAGCTAAACCTCCTTTTTTTTTTTTTTTTAATTGTAAAATCCAACAAACATTTTTCGAGGAAGTTAAATGAATTTGAGAATAACAGTAGGAAAACCAAACGTCAGATTTTGAAGACACATTCCACAATGTTCTTTTTACTTTTTAGCATTACAGGAATTTCACTTACATTATTCATTGTACATTACTTAGAGGTAGGCAGATATCTGGCTTTCAGAAGTACAAAGTCATTCAACTGATGCACATCATTAGGCACCAGAATTAATTAGGAAACAAACTAGAAATATTTTTAATTCTAGTTCTGTAATAAACACTTAGAACAGGAAAGGAAATATACAGATTAAAAAAATTCAAACCAGCAAGCCCACTTTATCTTTCTTTGGAAAACACCAAGTGTAAAAAAGTAGTAGTATATGTTTTGTTTCATTTAAAAAATATTGATATTTATAAGTAAATTAGACCCAACCTTTAATCTTCAATGTACATTTTAGTGTTGAAAAGCAGGCACCGCAATTACTATTTCAAGTTAAATAGTTAATTTTTTGCCATATTATTTATGGCAAAGGCTATGCAACAAGGAAATTCTGCCAGCAGGTCTTTTGTGTCTTGTCAGTTACATATAAGTCTGTAACAACAGAACAAGAACACTTCATCTTCTCACTTCTGTAAACTCAGTTACAGAGGAGAGAATATGTCACAGGTCTTGGCACTAGTCCAAAGTACAGGTCAATGAGGCATAACCCCAATATAACAACAACATGATCTCTGGCTAATATGTCACAAAGTCCATATGATGACAAGAAATTAAATATAATTCTAGAAGGGAGCTGTGGTGCTGCACCATGTAGTGATCAAGCTCTGCTGTTTGTTGAAATGACTCTTCAGGGCAGTAGAACTCAGGCAGAACAAGAAACTTTCCACTATGGATACTTTGCTAGAGGAAATCACATCTATTAACTCACGGCTATAGTAATATAAACAATATGGCTAGAAATGTGGGGGTTTTTTTGTGTCCGTGTGCATGAAAGCTACCTCTTGAGTGAATTTATGACATTGTATTAGGCAAGAAATATATGATACTGTGTAACTTATCTGCCTTACTCCAATTTATCTACTGCATTTTTTCCAGACTAGATAAACATAATTGCCTCTTCCCAAGGAGTCTGTGGGCTAGCATGGTATTATGTTGACATGTTGGAAATGATTAATGACTGTGAGGTAGGAGAAACTGGGCTAAAATGGATGCAGACTCAGTCCAATTAGAAAAAAAGTAAATAAAGAAAATTTAGTGCATCAATATGCTTCTAATTTTTCATCTAGTTATTATGAATCACCATCAAAAATTCACACAAAATATGTGTACAACAATTATTGGAGTTTCTATGTTGCTTTTTTATTCCTTACAAGGCAAATGAATTTATTTATAAGCTCATAAAATTTTCACCGAGATAATAGGAGGTACATCAAGACAGCCAGCTTTGCTCATCCTTGTGAATGTATGTCAGTCATAGAATTACAGAATCACAAAATATGCTGACTTGGACAGGATCCACAAGGATCATTGAGTCCAGCTCCTGGCCCTGCAGAGAACCATCCCAAGAGTCACACCATGTGCCTGAGAGTATTGTCCAAACTCCTCTTGAACTCTGTCAGGCTTGGTGCTGTGACCACTTTCCTGAGGAGCCTGTTCCAGTACTCAACCATCCTCTGGGTTCAAACTTTTCCTAATATCCAACCTAAACCTCCCCTGACACAGCTTCAGGCATTTCCTCAGGTCCTGTCACTGGTACCCAGGGTGAAGAGATCAGTGCCTGCCCCTCCTCTTCCCCTCATGAGGAAGTTGCAGACTGCAATGAGGTCTCCCCTCAGTTTCCTTTTCTCCAGGCTTTTTCAGCTGCTCTTCATATGGCTTCCCTTCCAGACCCTTCACTATCACTTGAGCTGAGCTTTCATGGAGTTAAAAGGTGTCGAACTACACACCTTTCGATTTTCAGTACTTCAGCTACTATATAAGTACGTATGTTTTAGAAAGCCAAATATATTCTCACAAAAATTTTGCAAAAATCAAAGTGATTTTTAATTGTGATTAATACCATAATAGGTATAACAGGTGATAAGCTAGTGATTTTCAGTGTAAAACTTTCGTTTCTTAGGCTAATATTATGAACAGGAAGCAAAGAGCTTTGTCGAGCCTTGCTTCAGATTACAGCTTTTGTCATTCATGAACACGAGGCGTTTACATTCTTTTGGCACATAAATCACAGTGCACTAATGTTATTTGTTTCTCAGGGCATTAATACTTTGTTCTCAATATCCTGGGTCAAAAGTCTAGCTAAGGTTGTGTAAAGTCTCCTATAGGTTTTGAGATCCAGATACCTGAAATTTGTAAATATCCCTAGTTAAGGGCAGCAAGAGCTATTTCTTCTTTTTCTTTTGTGATCAAGCTGCAATATTCTTTGTGCTTTACATGATGGCAAGGCTTAGTTATATGGCAATTAGGGTTGTTACAGATATGTTTTACAGTGCCTCTATCCATCATCTGATATTTAATTTACAATATCTGTCCTTGTAAATCTTAATTAAATGCCTTCCCAGTTTCTAAATTTAGAGTTATCTATCATGTCTCAGCACTTGTCTCTCTGTGCATGAAACCCCCTTCCATGCTAACATGCAGCATGTACCACCAGTGAATTTAATGCAGCGCTCACCTTCACAGAAATTGTCAATACTGGAAAGCTGGAGTTATTCTGGCAGTAGGATATTCTCTGTAAGGAAAAGTTGGGTGATTGCTTCCCTTCTCTCCCCTGCATACTGCCTAGAATTTTTATCTTGAACATTCGTGATGTTTGAACAATTAATACAAGGCACAATTTCAGAAAGTAGATTGTTGGCCAAGATAGTGCAGTTATGATATGGAGGACCTGTATTTGCCTGAAAATATCAGTATAAAAGGCAATTAAAACATAAATCATGAAATGCACTCATTAAAAGTTTAACTCTCCATAAAATATATTTATCAGCATTTTTTATAGTGTGTATGTCACAAATTGGGCATAGAGATAAGAAAAATGAACTTGTCAAGGTGAGGATTTTAAAAAAATGCGAAGAAGGTAACAACCAGAAAGGTTGGGAGTGAAAAATTATTAATTTAAATCATGGAATCACAGAATATCCTGAGCTGGAAGGGACCCATTAGGGTAATTGAAGTCCAAATCCTGGCCCTGCACAGGACCACCTTAAGAATCATACCATGTGCCTGAGGGCATTGTCCAAACAATTTTGAAACTCTGGCAGACTGGGTGCCATGACCACTTCCTTGGGGAGCCTGTTTCAGTGCCTAGCCAACATCTGGGTGAAGAACCTTTTTCTTATATCCAATCTAAATCTCCCCTGACACAGCTTCATGCCAATTTGGAAAATAAAGAGTCTGAATGCTGCTATTTTTATCACTGTATTCACATAAATAAAAAAACCAGATGTAATGAAAGAAGGTAACAAATATTAGCCTTGAATGTAAATTCTTAACACATGACAGCAGTAGCCCACTAAGTTTCTTCAGTCAGGTCACAGCTATAATAATTCCACATTATCATCATCTTCCTCCAGAAAACATTTGATGATTTCAGTGGAAGTGACTCCAAACTGCAGTTTGCTCTCCTGCATGTTGCTTAACGATTTGTTCTGAAAGGCAATAATAAGAAGGGGCATCTGACTGATTTCTATTTCCACCCTCTTTTCCAAATGCTTGTATAATCTTGATTGGGTGTGGTTTACTTTTTGCTGAGCCTAATTAATTCCTTTTTAAAAAATCAGTGTACATATCATGCAATTGTTAGAGCAAGATGATGTGTAACCTGAACTCTTCAATATCAAATTTACTTTGCAGTATTAGGATTGCCTAATGTTTGCACAGATGCGCTGATACCCTGCCCAGGCTTGGCAGTCCTCCAGCCATCACTTGCTTGTGTCTTGCATGAATCAATGGCAGATTTCCATGCGATTCTTTATTTTTCAGGGTCATATGGACTGTGTACAAGTTTCATATTTAAATACTATATGACAGCCAGATTTGGAGCATATATTTGCATGTTCCTTTCATCAATGGCATTGATCCACACCCTTGGAATGTTAAAATATACTGCTGTTTCTTGTGCCTCTGTCTAACCTTCTGGGGGAGGGTTTTTTAGTACACTGGATTTCTTTGCTCAGCAGAGTAAAAAATGTTTATTATCAATGGAATGAGGATCATGGCAATTCAGGAAAAGGAGACATACCTGGAAGATCTAGAAATTGGCAAAAAAAAATATCTAGTATGATATACAAACTTCTCCTATTTCTGGTGTCTGCCAGTGTTAAGGAAAACTGACATTGATTTCTTTCCTTGGGAGAAGTCTTGTGCTGTGGATCAAAAGATTTTTTTTTATTGTGGAGAACAATGAGGTGAACAAACACCTTAGCCCTGCCTAGGGCTCTCCTAAAAGTAAGAGAAAATAGTTGTAGGGGACCTCAAGGAGTTCTCAAGGAGCTTTGTCTTTGCAAGAAAAGTTATGTTGGACACAGATGTTTGTGGTCTGTGCAGTGACTACACAAGTTCTGAGGGAAAATTTCAATGCAGGCAAAGCAGTGCCCTGGCAGAAGATGACAGAAAGGTTCTGAGAGGGAGCAGTGACCAAGGAACATTCCCAACATATTGGTTTGAGATGCAAATGTGTAGTTTGGTGAGGCAAAATGTTTTACCTGTATGAACACATGACATGCTGGGATAGCTGACATTAACAGCAGTTTCTGATTCTTTTTATTTGCTGATAGAGGCTCAGCAGTTTAGGTCATTCTCCTACCCCAAGACAAGTTTTGACAAGGAAGAAATTGTTTTAGTGATCTGCACTATCTGACAAAAGTTTGAAGCAACTCAGAAGGTGGTGATATGGGTAACAGGTATCTTTTTGTGAAATATTATGATGAATTTCAAAGACATACAGAAATATTACTCAGAAAATTTTTGAAGTACTGTAAGATGGTTGGGTGCCATCATTTTATGCAGAAGCAGGAGCAGGCTCAAGTTTTTTTCTTTCAGACTGTATACTCGAAACATGGATGGGACCAAAGGCATTGTTTCCAAAACACATTTGCTTTGGGAATTTTATGTACTCTGCCTGGAGCCAGATTTAACTTCTTCCAACACATTTATTTGTCTTTATAATTTTGTATACTGTGCCCTTCTTCCTATTGTTTTAAACCTTCTCTTTTACCATATGTAAGTAACAACTTACTATTAACATAATTGAATTTGTTACTGTAAAAAAGAAAGCACAATCCTAACAAATTTTCTTCAGTGTATGGTTGACGCTATGGATAAAATTATAGAAAATTACAGAATTTCTGAGACACATTTCACATATCCTACCACGGCATTTAATGTGCAGCATTGTATCTTGAATTTTTATCTGGTACAAGGACTAGTATTGCAGCAATAGATCAACTCTTTTGGGGGAACATTTCACAACTTATAACTGCAAATAGATGAAGAGATACCAAGGCATATATGAAGATTTACAGATATACTAAGATACAGGGGAGCAACTGGTAGAGAATGTTTTAAATCCCTATGGCTCTGAGCACTAATGAAAAAAATATTAATTTTACTTTGAGGATTGCACAGGATTTAAAATGTTCCCTAAACACAGCTAGATCTCAGTTTTGGTTGTAAATTTTTTCTAGATATTTTTAACTTGAGCTTAAATATTCAGCTATAGTTTATAATATTCTGGAGTATGTTCCCTGTAAGGGGAGACTGAAAAAATGATCTTGTTGAGTCTGGAAAATAAAAAGTTTCAGGATGACCTAGTAACTTTCCCCTAAAACCTGTGAGAAAGGTTCCAAGAAAATGGATCCAGGCTCTTCACAGTGCTGAATGGTGTAAGGATGAGAGACAGTGAGCATAAACTGCAAGGACGAAGGTTCACACAGACTGTAAGGAGAAATGTGCATCAAGCACAGAATTGATAGGTGGTCAATGGAGGAAATTGTCCTGCTCTACTCTGAGCTGGTGCAGCCTCACCTCCAGTACTTTGTGCAGTTTTGGGCACAACAGTATAAGATATTAAATCACTAGAAAGCATCCAAAGGAGAGCAATGAAGATGGTGAAAGGCCTTGAGTGAAAACCATACAAGGAGTTGTTGAGGTCACTTGACTTGTTCATCCTGGAGAACAGAAGACTTAGGGAAGACCTCATAGAAGACTACAGCTTCTTCACAACAGGAGGAGGAGGTGCAGGCACTGCTTTCTTCTCTCACTCTTGTGACCATCAACGGGACTCAAGGAAATGGCAGGAAACTGTGCCAGAGGAGGCTTAAGTTGGATAATAGGAAAAGTTTTTCACCCACAGGGTGGTTGGATGCTGGAACAGACTCCCCAGGGAAGTGGTCACAGCACCAAGCCTGCCAGAGTACAAGAAGCATTTGGACAATGCTCTGAGGCATGTGGTGTGACTCTTAGTGTGCCCTGCTCAGGGTCAGGACTGATCCTGTTGGGTCCCTTCCAACTGAGGATATTCCATGATTCTACAATGTGGTTTTTTGTTTTGGTTTTTGGTTTTTTTGGTGTTTTTTTGTTTGTTTGTTTTTTTGTGGCAGCTTGTATCAGTGACCTCTTCTAACACAAGCAGTTTCTGCAGAGATGCCCATATGACTTCTTACCTGGTCTCCACAACCCCACCACTGTTTCCAAAAGAATCATGTCAGTCAAGTTTCTTTGTTAGCTTGGGAGTTCCTACAATGGCTCAGGTTGACTGGCAGGGGGGGGCTCCCCCTGCCAATCAATGAACCATTTCTCATGAACCAGCCAAGTGTATACTTCCAGGCACTTCCTAAAAGAAGTGCACAGAACTTGAATGCATTTTTCAAATACTACATAAAAAGCTCATGGCAACATAGTTCCGGAATGTGACATAAGTAAGGTGGAAAATATCTTACTGTTTCTAAGCTATTGTAATACTGGGAAGGAAGAAGATCTGAACATGTTATACCAAAACTTAGGGTGATATATACTATTTTTTGATGAAAAATAAAATGTGTAGGGCTTGTTACTTGTTCATCACCACAGGTCTGAAACTGTAAGTGGTCTTGTACTCACAGAAAAGTGTGTTACTTGTTTTCCAACTGCTATGATTAGGTAGATAGAGGAAGCAAAAACAATTGTTTGGTTTTTTTTTCCCTAGGAATTTCAAAGGACATGAGTAAGGTATCTCTGGCATGGAGTTCCTGTGGGCTCAGAAGAGCAAGAATAAAGAGCTGATTCAGCAGAGATCAAGACGTCATAAAACTGCCAAGGACAAATGGCAGGTATTGAAGATTACTTTACCTGAAAACAGTTGTAGCTGTCTCCTTTCTGTCTGTCACTGAAAGGTAACTCAGGCAGCCTATCACTCTTGGTAAATATTACGTATTGTATCTCATATTCACCTCAAATCAGACAGTGTGAAAATTACTTCACAACCAAGAGGTACTTTTTCCTAAGGTGCATCACACCACAAATTATTACAAAGTGTCCATATAGAAAGCCTGAAGTACACATAGCAGTAATTTATGTGGCATGTCATTATAACAAAAACTAGTACTGTAAGGAAAAGAAGATATGCAAATGAAACTTTCCCTAGGAAACTCCATGCCTGGATGCAAGTTGCATTTCCAGATGTGTATTTACAACTTCTGACAGTGTGTATGGTTATGACAGTGATGAATTTACACCGTCACTTTTTTGTATTTAAACTACCATCTAAAAATACCTGAGGAGATTCAAATGTTTGTCCTTTGGTGCTTTATTTGTTTTTAGAAGTAGATAGCATATTCAAAAAAAAAAAAAAAAAAAAAAGGCTTGCTTAGAAAGTAATCAATAAGTATTTAACATAACTATCTCTGAAATATTGCAGTTTTCATAAGAAACTTGGATAGTATTCTGGAAAGACTCATGAAATATTTGATTATATCTTTTTTTCTCAGGCATAAGTATGTTCATGAAATGTCATAGCGATGTTCATAAGATATTTCCTGAAACACTCATGAGAAATCTCTCTGAAATGGTCATGTAATATTTATGATATTTTCATGAAATATTTAACAACGTATAAAGAAAAAAGTACACTGAGCTACACTAGTGTGAAGTACCACATGAAATAAAACATCCATTCATGGAAAGTTCCAGAAGATTCATTCATGAGCTCACAGATTAGTTGAGATTGGAAGGACCTCTGGAGGTCATCTAGATCAACACTTCTGCTCAAGCAGTGTCACCTATATCAGGTTGGCCAGAACCAAGTCCGTATAATTTTGGAATCTTACCAAGGTTGGAGACTCAGCAACCTTCCCAGGCAATCTGTGCCATAGGTCAGTCACCCTCACAGTGAAAAAGTGTTTCTTGATGTTCAGAGGGAGCTTCCTGTGACCATTGCCTCTGGTCCTGTCACAGGACACCACCGAGAAGAGTCTGCTCCATCCACCTCACATTCTCTTGTGGTTATTTATGTGAACTGAGATCTTCCCAATGAGCCTTCCCTCCTCTAGGCTAAACATTTCTAACTCTCTCAGTCTTTCCTCATGGGAGAAATGCTCCAGACCCTTGATCTTTTTTTGTTGCCCTTCATTGGACTGTCCCCAGTGTGTTCATGTGCCTCTTGTACTGGGAAGACCATAAGAGGACACACTACTTCAGGTGTGGCCTCATCAGCGAGGAATAAAGGGGAGGAATCACCTCCTTCCACGTGCTGTCATTATCCTGCCTACAGCAGCCCAAGAGAGCCTGTGCTGCAAGGGTACATTTCTGGCTGTGTCCAAATTACTGTCCACCAGTAACTCCAGGTTACTCTACCTCATCTTCCTGTCCCATCCTTCCTAACAATCTAGTATCCTTCCATTACAGCACTCTGGTCATGCAATCCATCACAGTTCTTAAGGATGAAAGCAGTTTGTTGGCAACTGTTTGTGACATTTCTTACAAATATCTAGGAAATTTTTCATAAACTATCACATGCAATTTATATGAAATATATTATAAAATATAATTCAAGGAAAAGTCATAGTCAGTGAATAAAGTGTAAGTTTAAAATTGTTCAAATAACCCTAGTACTCAGAATAGGAACACTAGGCACCTCTGAGTCAGTGCCTTTGGCATCTGTCATTTGGAGGAAGTTTTTTTGATTCCTTAGTTCAGTTTAAGAACCTTCTCTGCTGTGCCTCCCAGCAGGGTTCGTAGGGAAGCTCTCTTTTCCCCTTGGGTATTTTAGATCACATGGTGTACAGTCATGGCACAAAGCAAACAACATTCTGCAAGAGGCAGTGGCAGCTTCCCCTTAGTCTCCCAAATGCACCCTTTACAGTCATGTGATGTCAGTTAAGGCAAGAGATAAATAGTTTCTGTAATCTAAGAGGAAATCCATGAAGTTTAACTAGAATTAGTACTGCAGAGGGCAGTTCATCCCATTTGGTATCTATTTTAGTCTGGGATGTTATTCCTTATAGTGGGAGGATAGGTGATGAGTGGTCTACAGAGCTAAAGACAGAGTAAATTAATCATAACCAATGACTATCTAACGTCTAATTAAAGACTTTACAGGTCAAGTAAGAAGATATGGATTATACAAAATTACAAGGGCATTTCAACAGCACTAACATCCATACTGTCTGCAAACAAATATGCTTTCAAAATTAGATAAAAGTGGTGTCAATTGACATCTTGAATTCTTTCACAATAAACTTTAAATAACAGTGGTGACATTGCCAGTGCAGACAACCAACCTTTGAATGAAGAGGGGCAGGAGAAGTAGGAGCATGGGTTCTGCCTCTTGTCCTGTTCAACGTGGGACTTAAACATCACAGTCTCTGAGAAATTTTAAACTTTAAAGTCTATACAGACAATCAGAACTGCAGAAGGCGTTAGTTACTGCCAGGGAGTTTTGGCCATTTATATCTGAAGTTTACAGTGATGTTCATAACAGTGAGTGATGGCCACAACTTTATAAATAGATAGATGAGATTTTATGCTGACCTGCAGTTCTGAAGTGACATCTGTACAGAGCTCCAGAAAAATTATATTTTTTTTCTTTATATTCTCATACATAGCCACAGATCAATCTTTTCCTCGTAGAAATGAGCCCATAAAAAGTTTTGAACTGAGGACATAGTTCTGTGTTCAAATTATTAGAAAAAGAGTTGATATCACATCAGTGCTTTTTGGGATGGAATATTTTATCCAGCTCCAGGAGTATTAGAGCTTCATTTACTTCTGTGGTTAAATCACAGCCTTATGCATAGATGCAACTTCACAAGTTGTTGATCTATATGTCACTTCACGTTTTCTTGTGTGCTGCTACCCGGCAACTCCTTGTCCAAACTGACAAACATTAACCCACCTTAAGAGAGGAAATATTCTGTCACTAGTCTCAATTTCCCTATTGGAAGATAAAAATGAGGATCTATATCAGAAAGTACAGAAGTATGTACAGTGGAGCAGAAAGCAAAGAACAGTGAAAACTTAAGCATTCAACTTGCCACTGGAGGACTGGGGCCCATTAAATACACACAGTGAAAGGTAGAATTCCTCTGAGAAATGCAGACATTGCCAGTGCAAATGTTAATATCAAAATAGTTTATCTTTGTTCCTTTCACAGGAAAACACTCAGGATCACTGACTCATCTCATTCTAACTTAGACCTGATTAAAAGTGTCATAAGATTGTGTCCTAAAAGAGCCCATTCCATTTTATTGACCATTGAAGGTGTAGACATCCAGATAGCTGATATCTGAACCTCAGTATAAAGCCCCCAAAACATCTGTATAGAATATTGTGGAGAGGTCTGTACAGTGCGAAACCAGCATGGGGCAATCTAGCTGTAGTCGTGATTGTGGAGCACTTGTTCCAGTCATGCTAGGGTACCACAACTCAGCACAAAATATTCTCTGTGCATTGTCAAGCTGTAGAGAGAATCAAAGGGATAGGCTCTAATAAGATTTTCAACCCATACATGATTTTCCTGCATCTACTTTAAGAATAATATTTGTACTTGTAACTCTTGTGAGAGATGGAGAAGAATTATTCCTACCTGAAAAAATGGAGATTAAGGACAGAGCTAGAATTCAGAACTCTATTTAAAATTTTGTTTTAAATGACTAGATTCAGTTGTACTTCTGATACTTGGGAAAATACACTGGAAAAAAATCTCTTAATCTGCAAGGTTATAGTTATGTATATCCACTAAACTTGGAGCATCAGTTCTCCTCAGTGGTACAGAACATTTTAAATCTTAGGGACAGGGCTATAACAAAATGATACAAACAAAGTGGATGTCAAGATAGTAGTGTTCATAAATTTGCTCTGTGGAGCTATTAAACAGAGTCAGACTGGCAATCAAGATCTTGGTTCAGCTTTATGTCTATGAAAGGTTGGCTTAATGCTGTAATAAAAGGGTCTTAAGTTGCTTTGTAATGGTTGATAGCTGCTATCACGAGAATACAGCACAGCTGGGAATAGAGCATGCAGTGTTAACCAGAGAGGTCTTCCCTCTTGTGATGATCCTTTTATGATAAAATCATTGGACTGAAAAGTCAAAGATTTATTTTTTGTTTTTACATAAACTTCCATTATGACCTTTGGAGGTCACTTATTATGTCTGCACCTCATCCCCTTTTTTTTTTCCTGAAATTCTGGTCCACAATGTAGGTCCAAGTGCCTCTCAGTGCCAGGTTAAACTACGTGACTAATGTTAGTCCTGTCTAGACTGTCTTTATTCTTGCCTATCCCAATAAGGAAGAAATGTGTTTAATACAGTATTTCAATCTGTAGATGCAAACCTGATCTTGGGGTCATTATTTAGAAGTGCTTCTAATTATGCTAGGATATACTTAGGGCCAGAAACAAATCCACAATCATAAGGTCAGGGGGCATCAGCTGGGTTATGTTTACACTGCCCAGCACTGCAGTGTATTTGCCTTGTAGACAATTAGAAGGTTTCATTCCCTAACTCTGACTTCTTTGGGTTGCCCTTGCCCAGAAATTTAATACATAGGAAATGAGCCCAAGCCAGGGAGTGACTTTGGAAAAGGATAGATAATGGGTATATCTACTGCTCACATTCATCCACTAGCCTTCTTTAATTAAGACAAAACTCAAAAATATTTGTGCTCACAGTTATGGAGTGCTTTCACGTGATAAAGAAGATGTCATGGAAATAGAGTAGGAAGCCATGTCAAAAGGTCCTGCATTGTCTATCTGATATTAACCAAACATGGATAGATAGGAAAGAGTATAGGAGTGAAACAAATGTGGTTAAACTTTCTCAGCATAATCTTACAGTCTTTAGAAACTTGCAGCAGAAGGAATTTCTGAACAAGAAAAGCTGATGTGTTTGAAGTTAATAACTACTGATGAAAATTTCTTCCATGAACTTGCACAGCTTCCACTTGAACTTAAAAACCCTTTTAACATTTACAATGTCTTGTGGAAGGAAGTTCCACAGATTACTTACACATTGTGTAAAGGTACAGACTTTCTTCTTTTGAAGGTCACACCTAGTTTTTTTGATAGCCTGTGGTGCTTTCATTCAAAGAAGAATGAATAGTCAATCCCTGCTTAGCTGTTTGCACCTCTCATGACTTTATTGACTCCTATTAAAACTCCATCATTTCTTCACTGCAATTTTTTACATGCTGAAATTCCTAGCCTGCGTACACAAAGCATTTAGAAGCACTGAACTTGATTATTAATGCTATGAGAATGCACTGGTTACTTCAGGGCAGATCTGATGGACTGAAGCACCTATCTCAGCTGAGAATCCCAAAGCACTGAGGGTGTCATTCTTTCAGAAATGTCCTTGGCACTGTCTGTCTGAGCCGTGATAAATAAATGAGTCCAGATAATTTTCCATCAAGATAGGTCAAAGCCTTATATCAGGTAACAGCAGAGATACTGCCAACCTGAATATAGATTGTAGAAATATAGCTGAGCTGATTGGGTTCAGCTTGAGGCACGGCTGAATCTCATCCAACTGTTCCATTCTGGAGGCAACTCTCTCCCAGCACTCTAATATTGCAATTATAATAATCAGATGTAGTGAAGATTAGGTTTCACTGTGTGTCTTCTGCATATAATTGGTACTTTACTATGTATCAGTGGTTGAAATTGGACTGTGCTGCACTTATATTCCACAAAATGCTTGTTCATCCAGATCAGGAAAACAGCTAGAGAGCACTGAGACTTTCTGCCTACCCACGCACAGGATTCTATCTAATAGAAACCATAACATTGCAAGAGATATAGCCAGGATGCAAATTTGCAATGTGGGGAATCCTGCAGTATGGGGGCAACCATAATTATCTGTCTGTAGGCTGAAAAAGAGTGGAAAGATATTTATATATCTATATAAAAATCTATCTACTTCTATATCTATATTTAAGAATTAATAAAACAGTTGAACTGAGGTCATATTTCTAAAATATGCTCATGTTGTCTAACAGTTGCAGAATGCAGACAGGTCTTAGTAAATCAATGATGTGTTTTTAGATTAACACTTATGAGTGTTAATCTAAAGCCTTATGAGTAGGGACTAAAATCAATTGTCTGCTGAAATCATACTGTTTCTCTGAATTGAAGGGGCCACAATACTTATATGTTTGATAAGGAATCCAAAGGACCTAAAAGAATTTGGAAATTGTATTTCTACCCAGTACAAGAGAATATCTATCAGACTGGTGAGGAAGTATGTTTGCAGCTTTCTTCATGTTGCATGTTGCTTAACATGGATACCTGTTCAATCACAAGGGCTGCTAAATTCGAGGTTTTCATTTTAAGAGAGGATATATCTCATGACAGGAAGTGCAGCTTCAGTCTTTTCAGCTGTTTTCTTAGTCAGTGTTGTAAAACCAACTTTTTCCCAACGTGTGTAATAGTTAACTGATCCATGTGAGTAAGTCTGTGTCCCAACAGACAACATGGTTCAAGAGCATTTCAGAGAATTGCACAAAGATTTTAAAAAGAGTATTTGGGAGTCAGTCTTGGATAGCTGAGAACTTTAATGAGGGTTGCTCTCATCCAGGGATTCAGGAAAATGTGTAATGTAGTGTAATACTGGCAAGAACTATTCCTTCATCAATACCTTTTACTGCTTTTATATGTGGATTCGCTGAAGAAACTTCTGTGTAATTCATGGGAATAAACTGCAAATGGCCTGAGATTGCCTGGAAAAGACATGAGAGTGTCTTTAATTATAAAGTCTCTGTGGTAGCTTTTGCCTTCATAGAAAAGTAATTAAAAGTTCTTAAAGGATGAAAGGAAGTTGAGAAAAACTGTGTACATCTCAGGCTGCAATTTCAGAATCTTGTGAGGGTGCTGTTAAAGTCTCTAACATGAGAAGTTCAGTAATAGCTGTAGACTACGGTATAACTTTCATTCTCGGACATTAAAAAAATGGTTCCTGATGAATTCAAGTGCAGTTCCTGATGAGTGTAAGTGAATCTCGGTGCAGTCTGCATTGTATTTTTCAAGCTTTCCATTGAGATCTGCAGCATTGTCAAATTTAGTAAGTAATGTTACAGTGATGATGGTGGGGTTTATATACTAACATTAAATCAAACATTAAAAAACAATGGAGCAGTGTATTGTGGCTGTAATGTTTGCAATAAAGAATGCATAAGCAAAACCAGAATGAGTCTGCCTTTTAAAGTCACTAGTTGTTTTTTTTCCTTTAAACATCACTTGTGCAAAATTCCCAAAACTCTGTTGGGTAACATATTTGCCATGTTATCAGGTTTCTTGAGACAGAAAATTCAACACAATATTGCAATTTTCTTTTCTTCAGGAGGTGTAGTGCATTAACTGGTTCTGCCCAGAAGAAAATAAATTAAAGGTTGTATCTTTTATCGTTTCAATAAACAACTTACACATCATATAGAGTGTGTCAAGAGTGAAAAAATAAAAGGGGAATATTCCCAAAAGATATTATATAATCAAAAGTAATTAACAGTATGCTTGTTTATGTTTTCATAGCTAATAATGTTCATATTTAACATCTTTGATAAAAATGGAATCAAATGTTTGGGTGTTAGGAATTTAGGAAGAACCTGGGTCTTTTGCTTGGAGTATAACAGTATTTGATTTACTGACAGAGATTATATACAGATTTGAATTTATATTTTCATCTTGTTTAAAAAAGAAATCCAGAGTCTGCTGTTGTAGAGCACAATTAATAGATGCTATCTTTCATCTTATAGTCCATTGAAGCACCAGAGTTATGTCCTGAGGACAGTGTCCCAGACTTTAGTGACCCTCAGCCAGGAAAGGTTTCAAGTGACTGCCTAAAGGGTTTCCTGAAAAGTGATTATTTCCTCAGTTGAGGCAAAGCTATTTTGCAATCACTATCTAGACAATCCTTGTGATATTTTGATGCAGTAAGTGCATGTTAATGAAACAGACTTCATGTGAGTTAAAGCCAGATTTTTGAATTGCACGATTTCTATTAAGTGCTTAACATAAATGATTAGCTTTTCAAAACATCTCTTTTTTTTTGAGATCACTTGTTCATACAGTGAGAGTAAAGGGCAACATGAAGAAGTGGTCCCAAATCATCAGACTCTGGTGTTAAAAGGAAGTTAATTTATAGCATATTCAGTGAGGAGCATTGCCTCCAAAAGATAGTTTAGAAGAAACTAAGACCTTTTTCTCCTGGATAGTATAGGAAGTGTAAGTGACCCATTCCAGGTAAGCAGTGTGGATGAGATTGCCCCAGGTTTTTGAATCCTGTGCCCTTCAGTACTATCCTAGAGTGCTTTGAACCTTCAGATGCCATTCCTGTCCTACTGGCAATGTGCTATTTATGCAATACAGTCAGATCTTCCTGTTTTTAGAAAAAAAGTCTAGTTGGCATCAGCACAGTTCTCAAACTGTTTAAAACACTTGAACTGAGAACAACATTCAGTCTCCCTCTGCCTTCAGTTTTGTACTGTGGCAACCAAAGTGCAGCAGGGAGCCAGGAGACCCAAAGCTGAAACCTATGAGGTCTTGATGCAGCCAATCTGCTAGAGATGGGGCAAGCCATGAGGAGAGTGGACACAAGCGTGTGTAACCCCTCTTGACCAGGGATCCCATGTGGGATATATTCACCAGCATATCTGTAGCTTTAGTAAATGTTTGTGTTGAAGGTGATACAATACAGTTTTTTGCTGGTTCAGGACAAAAACTGGTATCTATTAATTTGAGTATTGCATGTAATGCTGAATTTGTTGTGGAATTAAAGAAATCTATTGTGAAATTTGGAGGAATTTTCTGCTTGATATGATAAACTATTTTGACAATAATAATCTTTTTCTTTGTTATGCATTTATCTACATCTATTTTTAGGGAGCACTTAGTTTATTGGGAAGTTGTCCATATAGGAGCAAAAGTCTGATACCATTCTCTGCTATCAGTGCAACAGCAGAAGGTCCTTATCTAGAAAAGTCAAAAAAACACTGACTCCCTATGTTCAGCAGCCAATCCTAACATGGCTTTTGTGTGAACTTCTCTTCCTTGGTAGCACACTGATCTGTTACTGCAAATTACTGAAGTCTAAATTACAAATAACGATGGAAGAAAACTCATTAAGGATAACATGTTAAAAACAATGAACCAGTACCTTCTATAGTAATAAAAGAATTAAAAATTTTATCTCATATTAATAGTGCTTTCCATATTGAATAAATATAAGATGAGAGGTTCTTGAAAAATTTGGGAGAGGTAGTTAAATAAATATAATATACTTCTAAAGTATTTTTTGAAAAAAATGTAAACTTTTTTCCCAGACGATTCTAACCACTGAACAGTATAACAGGGGATCTCTACTGAATTTTAACCATGGTTCAGTGTTTTCCTTTGATTTTTTCCCCAGTTTATTATTTCTATGCAATGAGCACCTTCCCATTTTCTTTGCATGAATCTGTTGTCAATTAGGTGCATATCTCATCATTCGTACAGAAAATGTTAGTACTTTTCACAGGAAATTTGATATACTTCAGACAGATTATTTTTGGAAGAAAAATAAGTCTTTGTCTTGCACTAAGTAAATGATGTGAAGTGTCTACTGCATTGCATGAACTGAATATCAAGTATCATATTTATACAACGTTATTTATGCAGTAACAGCTGATTATGGAAAACATAATTTGAAGGTTTTTTCCAGAACACTTATTTTTATCACACTTATTTGTTAACTTTGCTGGTTTAGATAAAGACCATATACAAGAATTCACTGTAAATAAAATAAAAGTAAATAAAGAAGCATTTCAGTTTCTGTGTATTATAACTAAATTTTTAGTCTTGCTTCTTTCATCACTATTAGTTCTTTATTGGTCTAATTTAATGTAAATTTATGGGAAAAAAAATCACAGAGATTTTAAAGACCATTTTATTGCCCCCTCAGAGAGGGCTAATAGTAATTTTCCTCTAACACATATTCACTAGTGACTGGATTTCCACACCATATATTATATGAAAGAAGTGAAACAAATAGAGCCCAAGATCTGACTCATTCATAAAGTCATGTAATAAAACTCTGTGAAAGACAGAATATAATATTCTAAAAGACAGAACCTGAGGGCTAAAATTTACAGAGAAATATGTCCATTAATGAAGGTCCCGTTTCAGTCAAAAAGAAGAGATTGTTTCAACTCAAAAGTGACATCTGTAAAGGGTGTCCTGGGTTGCAGTGTATTCCATTACCATCCTCATGAGCTGTTGAAATCAGGTGGGGCAGTGTTTCCTTGCCTCCTCCCCCCAGACTATCTTTCTGTTCATGGCCCATCATTGTCCTGCCTCATGACTCAGAGATAACTCCCTCTGGAATATCTTCTGTTAATGAGCCTAATCAACACTTGGCCTCATGACTCATTACCCCATTGTGAGATGCTCCACCCAGAGGGAGGAACCAAGCATTCCATCCTGGATATAATCTGAGATGCTGAACACCAGGGCCAACCCTTTCCACTGGATTTCCAGAGGACAGGAGCTACACAGCCACCACTGGACCTTCCGAGGAAGAGCAGACCCTTTTATTTTTCTACAGGATCACCATTTCAGACGACTGCAGCCACCATTCTACCAGACTGCTACCACCACCCTGCCTAACAAGAACTTAGGTTATACCTTGACTCTGTCAGTTTGAACCAGTGTTTTCTTTTAGTTTTTTTTCCTTTTCTTTAACTTCCCCATTAAATTGTTATTCTGACTTGGTGCTTCCCACTGGTTTGTTTTCAAACTAGTACAAGGGTTAAACCTTTATTTAGAGTGAATATAAATCCTTTTCATTTTAAGAATTATATTGTGTTGGCAGTTAGACATATTTCTTATTTGTTAGTGTGCAATAGCTTTCCTTTCAATATACGAATAAGGATACAGTTCCAAAATTCATTTTAAACCTTGATGCATTTGGGGTTAGAGAGCCAGTCTTCAGGCCAATCTCTTCACTACTTGCCACAATACAAACATCTAGAGAGAAAATAAATTGAAAAAAAGTCAGCATTTAGTGCTAAATGCTAAGCATTTTACTGCACAATGACTATCATCACTGTATAATAACATCTGACAAATAGGCTATTACCATCAGAGGGGAGGCTTTTAAATCAAGCCTTAACTACTTTTTTTAAAGGCTTGGAAGGTAATCACTGAAATTATATTTTTTTCTTGTGTGTTTATGCTTCTGTCTAGGGTCTTTAGAGATTTGCCAGTTACAATCTATCTACTACCTTTTGTGAAACACTGGTAAGGAGATAATACAAGCAATTAGAAAAGCATTGCTCACTCCTGAAGTGTTATTACCTTAAATTAAAGTTTCCAAAGGGAATACACAATAGGGTTTCAGTGACATTTTTTGTTCCTCTATTTTCCCAAAGATGCCTTTTGTTTCTTACGTATTCTGTCTAATCAGTAACTCACAGGTGGCTGCAGAATAGTGTCAATGCATTAAATATACTCCCTTAGGAGTAAGTAACATTAAATCTCAAATCCACAGAAAACAAGGTCAGTCTATGATCCCTTTATACATTATGTCAAAACACAGTCTCTTAAAGCACCTTCTTGGTTAGTTTTAATCTTATGTGTCTTAAATATTTCTAAATCTATAATCTCTAGACATGCCACAAAGTTACTCTGTAATAGTGAGAATTACAGAGGTGAATCTTAGCATACTGACATAAACCCACTCATGTCCCACTTGCCTTGCTGTGCTGCATGTATTTTCCAAGCTTGGAACTCTCTGTGATGGTCCCAGCTGGTCACCCCAGTCAGTGATTAATGGAGTGCTTCTTGTACGGGGAGACAAAATGTGGGCTCTCATAAGGTGGGGTTATGAGGTGAAGTCCATCACTTTGCCCTCATGTCTGCCAAGGGCTGTTCTGCTGTTTTGCCTCTTATCTCTGCCAATATAAAGTGATTCTGCACTTTTCCAGTCTGTTACTAATCTCTGAGAAAGCAGGAAGGGATCTACAAAGTGTTTATTAGAAATAATAACAAAATACATTAAAAAAACCCTTACCACTCTGCTACACATACTACCAGTACCCTTTCTGCTGGGTGAGTGTCCAACCCTGCTGGGAAGGTTGATCAGTGGACTCCTGCCCTGTTTTTAGAAGGTCTACACTATGAAGAACCTCTACCTTGGACTGTGAGTTCTGGAGCCGAAGCTGGAGGAGATGAGTCCTTGTTGTCTATATACCCAAGGGTGTTCCCTCACAGAAAGGCTGGACACATCCACGTTATATAAATTTGCTTTTGCATCTCCCCTGGGCCCTGAGTATAAAATTTAGGACTTAAAAAAAGCACTTTTTGTGCATGTGCTACTTGTTTTGGTTTGTTTTTTTTAATTCGAACTGAACACGGCTCACCAGAATCGCGCATTTTTAAGCATGAAAATGAAGGTATGTGATGGCATTGGAGAGCATAAAACTTTGCTAGCATGTTGTTGCAATACCATGTCAGAGGAGAGTAAAACTTGTCTTCTGCAGTATTCTATCCACACCAATTAATACAAAAAAAAGAGACCAAGGTTCAAGGGTAAATTTGATTGCAAATGTATTTCACAGCGAAGATGTTCCCTTCACTTGTTTTGGAATAGGTCTATGCTAAAGCAGGTTATGGCTCTGGAAAGCTAAAGGATTGGGTTCACAAGGGTAGTAAGTGCTTTTTGTATTTTTCTTGTCCCCTGCTTTCCATAGTCTGCAAAATTTTTTTGCAAAGTAAATAGATAATGTAACTTCTTTTCTTCTACTAAAAGGTGACTTTTACATACAATTATTGAGAAATTCTTCACAGAAATTAAATTTTTGGGGGTTTATCAGTAACTTATCTCTTGGAACTTGAGTTGGAGAAAAAGTGAGTACTGTTGCTTTATACTCAGCCTTACAGAACATATAGAATCACTGTATCATAAAATGATTTTGTTCATAAGGGATTTAAAGGATCATCTAGCTTCAACTCCCCTGCTTTTGACAGGAACACCTTCCACTAGACCAGGTTTCTCAGACCTCCATCCAACTTGGCCTTGAACACTGTGTCAAATGGGGTGTCAAAAAGTTCTCAGGGCAACCTGTTCCAGGGCTTCACCTCCCAGTAAAGAATTTCTTCTTAATGTACCATTTAAATCTATCCATTTTCAGCTTAAAACCAATCATAGTATACTCAGAATGACATGCAGAAAAAAAAAGAATAAGAAAGTCACAGCAACAGGAACCATGTATATTCAGATCTCTTTTGGGCTTGTTTTTTCTGGTTGTGCTTTGTTTTATGTTTGTTTTATTTTCCTTGCATCTTGTCTTATTGTTTGTCTTACAGTTTAAAGCAACACTATTTATCATTTTTCAGGCAAGTAAAAATGTACTTGTTTTTCCTGGTTGTGTTTTGTTTTATGTTCTACTTTCCTTGCAACTTGTCTCATGGCTTGTCTTACAGTTTAAAGCAACACTATTTATCATTTTCCAGGCAAGTAAAAACATACTTCTTGTTTTCCCCTTAATGTGTTTATTATTTAAGAAACTGCTGTTTTTATACGTGGCATTGTGGCTCAATTACAACAAAAAACAACATTCATGCCAGAAAAGTAAGAGGTGTTTTTAGCTTTCAAAGGATACAAATTAGCTTTCAAAATCAGGTGTCATGGTCAGTTGAAGCCAAAGCTCTCAAGCACATTTTTTCAATCTTTTTGATAAGATGAATATGGGAAAGTTCATGGCCACCAGAAGCTGTAAAATGAAGTACAAACCTATAGGATCTATCATAAAATTATAACTCTTTACTTGTACTGTGGTACAGTTTTCTTTGAAAACATGAACAAAATATATATTTATTTAAATTAATAGATTTATATTAAGTCTGATGTAAAATAGAAGCAATAGCTACATTTGCAGTCGATTAACACACTTTGCATGGTGGGGATACAAGTGGCATTTATTCCCTTTGAGCCACTTGCTTTATTGATATATTCAATGCCTGAGTGGGTAAACCAGCAAGGAAATTTAATGTCTAGGGGCTACTTCATACTGTTTGGTACTCCTGTAGAGATGATAGCTCCTTAAGCAAGCCTGTGGGTGATACCTGTCACGTTAATCTCCTACCAAATCCATTCCACAACCAATGCAGGTAAAATATACACTAGTTCAGTTGATGAAAAATGCAAAAGAATAAATCATGAAGGGGCTCATTTAGTAAGGGGCTAAAAGAAACTTTTGCCATTTGGTCTGTACATATGTACATATACAGAAAACCTCTTTGCAGTCATGCAGGTCTTCCTAGAGGACATCTGTACTTAAATGGAACTTTGACATTATAAACTCAAGTCAACTTCACCAGGTGCTTTAGGATGGAAAGTTTTGTCTAAGTTGTCCTTTCTTTTATATTTGTTTTTCCTTTATCACCAAAAAGGGATGCTTCAAGTGTATAGGTTGGCATTGGCTCAAAAAAGGTACATTTTTGTATATGTACATTTGGAAGAAAATTGTGAAACTGATGGAATAAAGAGTCTTATATTTCATCTGTATTTTGAAAGTGAATTAAAGAAATGTCAAGTAACAGTGGACATTTAAGGTAGAATTCTACAGTGTCAATACATCAGACACTAATCAGTGACAGTCCCTGGGTGCTATCTAGTAAGCAGTAATTTAATTAAGTATATTAGTATATTTATTTTTTATGTTTAAAAAATGAGATTATAGCCAATATCTGACTTTTTTCTAAAAAGAGGAAACAAAAGGCTGATAAGAGAAAGTCATAGGTGTAATATGTCCATGCCTTAACTTACAACTGCATTTTTAAGTACTACACAGGCTGTTAGCTAAGCAATTTCTATTAGAGAAGGCAAATGAAACCTTATTTCCTGCTTTCAAACTGCAGGTGTAAAAATGCTTTTTGAAATACACCTACAAATTTGGTGAATGCATTACAGTACTGACCTACTGGTTTGGAGCTCCAAGAGAGAGAAAATGTTTTAAATAAATGGGCAGAGGCGGGAATGACTGCTAAAGCAATACTGTTCAATGTGTAAAGCAATGACCCAGACAAAGAGATGTGCAGTAGAGATAAAATTTCCTGATACTAAAAACCAGAGTAGCCATTGACAGAAAAAGTATAATAGAAAATTACTCTGATAGACTGATTGCCTGGACTCAAAAATACAGTTAATTATTGAGAAATTTTCCTGTAGCTGGAGAAAATTTCATACTAAAACCAAGAAAATATGATAATTTAAATGACTAAACACAACAGAATTCTGAGACTTGTCTGACAACAATGACTAGAAAGAACAAACAAACATTTTAATTATTTTTTTCCTGTACAGAATCACGGTGTTCAAAGTGCAGTGTGGACTACTCTCCATGTACTGAGAATAAACTCCATGATCTTGGCTGGTGCCTTGGGAGTCTTACTGGCTGTTCTGACTTAATCTGGCAGCTGGCTTCTCTATTCTGTACCAGATGTGTGCCTTGTCAGGATTTAGTCACTGTATTTGGTTTCTCCATTTGGGTGTCTGGGGTCCCAGTGACTTGCAAATCTAGAGGACATCAGTATATGGCACTCTGATACACCCTCTCCTGGTGTTTGTTCCTTCCATTTTTTCTACAACAGTTGCTAAATTCCATCCTTCACACATGATAATTTTGGTATTTCTATTACAATTCTCTATATTGTTGAGTTGCTGTTGATGACATGACCTCATAGCACAAAGGGAAATGGAACAGATGGACATCCTTAGTCCAAGAAAATCCCTTCATGGTTGCAAAAAATGGGCTCTAAAGCAGGCTTCAAAGAAGTGTTTGCAACAGAGGATATCCTTCTAGTGGAGCCCAGAGCTAGCCAGAATGGTGTTTCATCATATCAGAAAAACAAATACTAGGCACTTTTGTTTGTGAGCTGTGACTAGATGCTTGTGGGATCACAAGAAAATTCAGGCTGGAAGGAACCTCAGGATAATATCCATCTCCTTGCTGAAAGCATGGTGAGTAACACGGTTGGACTAGATTGCTCATGGCTGACCTAGCCTTCAAAGTGCTCAAGGAGGGAGATCACAGACCCTCATCAGGCAAAATCTGGCAAATTGAGAAGGTTATTCCTAGGCAAGATAGATAGGTATTACTTGTTGAGTTTTGTGAAAGCAAGTTTCAGATTTTTCTGATTAGAAGACATATGGCTTCATTCAGAAACAGATGATTATATAAAGCAGCAGAGAGATTTCTATGAATGATGCAAATCACTGCTTTCACAGGGAGTTCACAAGGCTCTGAACCCACTGCAGTAAATTCTTGCTCTAATGAAGAATTCCAGTCATGTCAGTGGAGCTGTTGCATGGACATTTTAGGTAGGCAGCAGGACCTTAATATTAGGCCCATAAAAATAATCTGAATTAAATTTCATTAACTCAACATGCAAATCTTAGCTCTCTGAAGGGAAAAAAGAAGAATAATTGAGATTCAGGGAAAAGTAGTAGAATTAGTTTTTCAGCTCATGCTGAGGTAGATCTCAGGACTGCATGATGCTATGACAATCTTTATCCTCAGAGGAATTGCTCTGCTTAAGATGAAGCTGAAAGACATGATGCTGATCCTAAAGGCAAACAAAATCATGATGTGAAATGGGATTCAGAGTGATAAGAGGGGTAAGAGGATCTGTTTCATGGATATGGCTGCATTAAATGACGCAGAAATGTACATGTTATTGTATGTCAGTGCCAGGAGTAGTCACGCTGAATAGTGCCATTAGCACTGGCAGAATGTTATTTCATAATGTTTTTCATAATTAGAGACCATGTGGCTAATTTTACCTTCCTACTTTCACAGAACAGTGAGCCTGAGTAATTTTGTGGGTTACATGAACTCATAAAATGTAAAAAGCAGATAATACCTGTGGTTGATGAGCTGCAAATTCACACACACCTGTCATTGTATGCCAGGCAGTCCAGCTCCCAAGTCACAGTTTCATAGCTTTCTGTGTAGGAAGGGATTTATCTGTCTTTAGATATCAAGAATGTATCTGTGCCTGGGGCAGTCAAAAAATAATCTTCAAAAGGTGAGTCATTCTAAGCTTAGTACTTCTGATAACTATCTCTGAGGGAGATGAATTTTCATCTACCAGTGCCTATTATTGTTTGTTAGAGGAGAAAGAATTTTACCTTTTTCTAATCCATAATTAGACATCCAATTTGGATTAGGGCAGATAATTTCTGCCATAATTTCTTTAATCATTGCATTTTACTGTACTGCATTTCATGTAACCATTTCTAGCTTTTCAAAAGTGATCTGTTTTTCTTGTCCTGACATAAAAATGATCTTGGCAAATGATTCCATATAGAAATGGATAGATTCAACACAAGATAAATAGGATGATAAAGGGAACACAGAAATACGGAACTCTCAGAAGAAAAAAATGGAGCATATAACAAATTAGGCCTAATGGTGTTAAGCTCTCTGAAGAAATTGCTTAAGCCCTGTGCATAGCTAAGCCAGGGAATCAATACTATTACTGTTGTGCAAAAGAAACTGCAAGAACTATTTAATTCTGCAGCTAACAATTTACTACCCACCAGCAAAGGCCACAAACAAATATGAAGAACAGATAAGAAACAAAGCTAAATTTCAGCTGAAGTGCAGCAAAAGCGATGTTCTTTACTGATGCTTTCAATTTTCACCTTCTTGTTTTTGTTTTTTTAAAAATATAAGGAATTCCAGTTGATGATTTTTAAGGTTTGGGGTTTTTTGTTTGTTTGGGGTTTTTTTGGGGGGTTTTCTTTCCTTGGGTTTTTTGGTTTTTTTTTTGTTTTTTTTTTGCTTGTTTGGGTTTGCTTGTTTTTGTTTGTTTGCTTGTTTTTACTGGAGGTCTCATTTGTAGCTTTGTCAGCTCACAACTATAAAGTAGGAAAGCCAGTGCTGAAGAATTCTAAATGAGAGTTAGTTGTAGAAAATATTCCCTAGTCAACAAGGAGGGTTGGTCTGTGTCAGCTGGGTTTCACTCCTGACTCAAAATGTCATTAATATTGACGTGCTGGAACTGATGCTGTGTCTATAAAGCCTCACATACTGAAGTATTTCCTACAGCAAGAGGTGGACAATATGCTTCTGCAGTCTTCAAGGACTCCCCAGGGCTAAGTTGAAGCCCTGACTCTGTTTCTTCTCTCCTGTTATTTACCTGGCCTGTTGCCTGACCATCTGCAGAACTCTCTATTTATGCTACTATTTCATTTGCTTCTCTGAGGTGAGCTGTAGGGAGAAGGCAGCAAGATGAATCTAGCCTTGCTGCATAGTGTCTTAAGATCTGTCGTTCAAATAGGGCAGCCCTAATCTAGCAAGCCAAAAAAAATCCTACCTTGTATTGACTCACAGGTTGGGTGGCAAATTAATATCCATGAAGGGAAGGGAAAGTTCAGTGCCTTTAAGAAGCTTCTTGCACTCTGATAATGGCACAGAAAGAAAGTTGTGTCTGTTACAGCTGTGATAGTCTGGTAACAGAGGAAAGAAAAAGGTTGCAGGTGAATGGAAGTGGTTTTATTCAGCCACGTGAAAAAACAGAAAGGGAAATCAAATTCACAGGCATACAAGATCTTCTAAAGTAAGTATATGCACTGGGGAGTTACATTTGAAAGAAAATACATCTTTCTGTTTCAAGGTATTTTTGCTTACAAAGAAAAGAAAATTCTTCAGATCAGTGAGAACTGTGGGCATCAGAAATGTGTTTTAAGTTGCATCTTAGGAGACACCTCCTGATATGTTTTAGGTATCAATAAATTTGTTCCACATGAATTCCCTTTTTCAAACATAGTATATGTTGGGAAAATATTTATGGTTTTATCCCTCACGCAAACAGCAGTCCCTGTTTAATTCTCTGTACCCAGCTCTGCTCTAACCATATTACAAAGACTCATGGAATAAAGTGAATCTTTCTCCTCACTTGTACTCTTTTCCTTTGTCTGTAGCTGCCTCCAGAACACTATTTTGACAACACAGATATGTTACCAAGAGGATATATAGGCAGTTAAATATAACATTTGACATTTACATGCCTCTTTTCTTTCTTAGATCTCAAAGATAACTATGAAAAGGTTTGAACACTCTGACCAATTCATACAGGGAAGAAAGTAAGATATAGTCAGAGGCAGAACTGAGAACAGAACCAATCCTTCTTATCTCTAGACAGGAGCTTGTCATTTTAGACCAATTAGATAGTCTAGCTTGGGTTTTATGGTGAAAAAACCCATATATCTGAGACTCTAGTATTCAATGTGAGAAAATGCATGCAATCATGCCTTTCATTAAGAGTTTCTGCCTTGCAGAGATAGCTCATCTAAAAAGTCTTATTGCCATGGACAGTCTACTTAGACTTTTTGCTCAGTGTTCTTCCTGAATAAACAAAATAGGAGGTTATTTTCATGTCTCAGCTTCTGATTAAATTGCTGGTAGCAGAGAGAAACCTTTCAGAAGGGGAAAAAAAAAATTGCTGAGAAGCAAGCAAGTTTGAAGGAAGGAAGTTTGTATCACCTAGGTTAATTCTATAACTGCTGGCTGTAGATCTGAACATATTTAGGAATGAAGATGTGATTTATGTTTTAAAGTAAGGAAAGCTGATAAAGATGAATTAGATCATCCAGTCCATTTGATCACCGCATAAGCTGCAGTGGCAACTCCTTGGTAGAGAAAAAAAAAATAGATTAAAATGATAAGAACAGAATTAATGGGGAACAGAGAAGAAAGAAAAAGTAGTAAATGAGATTATTTCAGGAGACCAAATAGCAGAAAAAAGTAATTGTTGAATTGTGAATAAAAAAAGGCTCATTGCAAAATAAAAGTTCCCAATTTGATTTTGGCAGCTTAAATAGCAAACAGTGTTGTAGAATTACCTCAGAAACAGCAGTTCCACAAGCAATTAACCACAGTTAGGATCAGGAGCAGATAGTCAGGAGACTGCATATTAAGTTCTTCCTTGATATGAAATCACATATTGATTTAATTATTGACATGAGTAGAGCTACTGCAGGTCACGTAAGGGTTTCCAGTTATTCACATGGGTGTCTTCTGTTCTCATGGCACCATTTCATCATCTGCAGAGTGAGACTGATGTATGGCTCTCTCAGGTAACGTTATGATTTTTGTCAAAGAAATATGAAGTTCAGCTTTTTCTTATGGTGTTTATTACAGATCTATTAGGGCACTGCTCAGAAATGTTTCCCTTTGGGGGGAAAAAGCAACCCACCTCCCTTGTGTATAAAGAACAAAGTATTGAGTTAAGTATTTTGGTTTGCAAAGCAAGCCTGACATTAAAATCACGTGGGATTTGAACCCAAACCTCACATACCCAAATTTCTGAACAATATAAAAGGCAGGTAATAACTATCTTTCTTCATTCTATGCTATTTAAGAGTCAGTTGGGTTTCAAGCAGACTTAATTGGTGCAACTTAAACAATTTATTTAAAATACTTGAACACAATAATCCAGACTTTTCTCATTAGTTAACAAAAGAAGGGTTGTGAAGAACACTCTTCTTTTTATTCCAGCATTAATGATTAAGGTCTTCCTTATTTTAGAATTCTCAGAATAACAACAAACCCCAACACCAGACATCTAACAAACTATGGCTTTTTCATAGCAACTAGAAAAATCTAGTCTAGCATTTGGAAAACAAGTTTACCCTTTCAAATTAGTGCTGTGTATTCCTGTATAATGGCTGCCTGACTGTAAAAATTCCTCCTGGGCAGAGTGCCCCTGAATACTTATTAGAGCCCTGCCTTTCAAAGACAAAGCAGAGTGGTTTATGTTGCTGTGTAAGCTGAAAATGCTGGTTCTTAGGTATATTGCTTGACACTTCACTGTGTGAAGCTATTACTAATTAAACAGCTTTGTTTTATGAAGTTTGTGAATTTCATAAAAAGTTTAGAAAAAAGTGTTTACACTTAACACAAACGATCCAAGGTTAGAGTGTAAATACTTACTTATTCATGAAGCTTTGTGCTTTCGGGCCTTTTAGCTCCATTTTGTTCCCTACTTGATTACATGTGCTTGTTTAAGATTTTCTTTTGTTTTTCTTTTTTCATTTCCATTGCAAACATTACTAATTCTCAACACAAAATTAACAATCTCTGCATGGAGCTTTTCTCTTAATAGATGATGTTGATGCTGTGTGACATGAGTTAATATAATTTCAATAATAAGTTGAAGTGCAGAAAATGCCTTAAAAGGGAGGTGACTGAACCACTTTGATGGAATCTTTCGGTGAAAAAATATGAAGAAAACTCAAGGAAGGCAAAGAGTCAGGGAAGAACTAAATGAGAAACAGCAGAGGAAAATGGACATGGTAGAAGAAATAGGAGACATATTTAGTGCCAACATCATAAAGAGTTTCTAGCAGAAGTCCATTTTTGCAAGTCCAGTGATGCATTTTGTAAGCCTTTATTTGTGGGGAGAAAATATTCAAAGCAGAATGAGACGGTGGGCAGTTTCATGAGTACCTGCTGACCTAATGACCTTTATTTACCTTTTACCATTTTGTGTAGGTCAACATGAGTTGATAAAATAGACATGCAGAGAAGAGTATGGTTTCCTCACTTAGCAAGCAGATTGATTTTGTATTTACTTTAAAAGTTTTTATATTTATACTTGTGGAAGAACTTGGAAGGGTTTTTTTTCTCCTGGAAAAGGGACTGTATGGCATAGAAATAATTTTTTCAATACTTTTTATTGCACTTAGATGGCCTTTTCTCCTGGTCTCTGAGGCAGGAATCTGAGAACATTATTAACTTTAGTAGGAAATTATCAGATATTTTTAATGAGTTCCTTGAGTCCCTCAATGTTCATTCAGAGGTCTTCAGTCGCATACATAAGCTGGACTGTACTCTTCAGCAGCTCTTGTTTGTTTTTCCAAATTCAGTGAAGGTTTCTGTATCAATCATTTGTTTAATGTCTTATTTTGCTTATTCAGTTTTTCCTACCTTACAAACATAGTCGCAGAATAATAGATATCAATGCTGTTCCCACAAAAAGCTCATTACTCTGTTTGCAAATCAAAGAGTTTGGTCCTTTGCATGTAAGTGCACAGTATTTATTTTTTTCCCTACTGTAGCACCAGTAGCATTGATGAATAAATATCAAGGAAAAGTTCTTCAATTTGCAAATATTTCTTCTATCTGAAATTTGGTACATGACACCCTGTGTCGTACTGGTCTAAACGTGCTTTAAGTGTAATAACTGCTGCTTTGCATGAACAAAGAGCAGTATTTTCCACAGATTTTGCATGAAGCTTTGACTTAGATAAAATGAAGTCAACACAGAAAATAATGCCAGTTCTTCATGCCACTCTTTATCTGCATTTTAGCTTGAGTAGAAAGAAGGATGAGAAATCCAGTCAAGTGAGATCTGGGTGATGACAGTGGCTACTGGAGTCAGACATTGTATTGCTTGTCTCCTGTTGCTGCTTGAAATACACATCTTGAACCATGAAAGCTGAGGCATGTTTCCTCTAGGGCTTGGAAGAAGGTCTGAAAAGATAATGAAAATGTTTGCCTGAGTTGCACACAAACTCAGTAAGCCGGTCATGTATTTTGAAGATACACTTAGTAACTTTCTTTCAGATGCTCTGGAGAGTAACACTTATCTCCCATGCCATTTGAAGCATGAATTAGTCACTTTGTCAATCAGCTCAGCACAACAAAGCACAGTGATTGTCATTCAGTTTCTTGACACAGGCACAGGGCGTAATTTGATAACTTGTAGTAGCCACACGTGAAGTTAGTTGCAGAGGCAGAGGGCCTTGTAGATTCCCAGTTTATCCTTATTCTGTAAAATATGGTAGATAATTTCCAAAGAAAATATGCCAGTCTGGCTGTAATGCTGTTGATAACTTGTCTTTCATCTGTGAAATTGCTTTTAGACTTGATACCTGCCTCGAACACAAGCACTGCCACTTTGCTACTCTGCTGCATTCATTTGAAAGATACCCTGCTGCTGTAGCCTGGAAGAGCTACTGTTGAATTTTAAAGGATTTTTTGGACTAATGTAATGATCACTGAGGACAGGCATCAGAGATATGATATTTGCATATCAGCTTTTAGAAACAGTACTAGAAAGCAAAATCTTGTAAAAGTGTGGATAAAGGGAACTTTCTTAACACCAACCTATCCTAAGTACCGTTCAGTGTTCAGCTGGCTCTCCTCTATTGTCTGTTCCAATAATACCTTCCCTGATTACAATATTTTTAATAGAAACATGCTCAACTAATATCTCTGAAGTAAGCAGGTATACATCCCAGTTAACAACTTCCTTTACAGAGAAGTAGGTGGCAAAACAAGGATTCAAATCTCTGCTCACTGGGTTTGCACTTACTGCTTGAAATAAAAAGGGAGCTCTGTCATCTAAAGCCAGAAAATATGCTTTCAGATTTATCCACTGGATTTTTGGTACTATTTTGGAATAATGTTTATTTCTAAAGTACCACAGGAACTTAATTCAGAGGGACACTTACCACAATCTTCAAGGTATACTGCAATGTCTAATTGATCAATATTATTTCCAAGGTGTGAGTGCAGAATAAGGAGAAAAAAAAAGAGAGCATGATGACTTGAACTATGATATGGGCATTACCATGTCTACATGTTTCAGTAAGAGTTGAAAAATTTTTGCCTTCTTACTATCATATATTGAAAAAGGTAGACATTTAAAGTGTAATGGCTATTTTTTCTTATTTTCTTATTTCTAATAGGGAAAACAGGATTTTCTTTTTTTTTTTTTTTCTTCTTTAATTCCTCTTAAGAAGCTGAGATTCTGATACTTTTTGTCACTTGCAGATCATGAGCTAAAATGATTTTTGCAGGTTATGAAATAAAAAAAATATCTGAGCTGCACTAGTTCCTTGTTTGTGTGTCCCCAAGTCATCATCAAAACTCCCTGAAGCATTCTCAGATGCCTGAAATGGGAGGCTGGGATGGGGCGAGGAGAAGACAGGGAAGCACTGAGAGCAGTGAGATGATATTTATGTGAACCATATCCTTGTGGAGCAGACATCCTTTCAAAAAAATTATCTCTTTGCCTGGATAATTAGTCTGAGTTTGAAACAGCAGGAAAAAATAGTACATGTCTAGTTTGCATCAGCTTGTTCACTTTACTCATGCAATGATTTAGAGACGTGAGACACTCACTTTGTCTTTCTGGTAACCTGAAAATCAACTCCTTATAGTTTAAGGAGGGGCAGCAGTTCTGTGGTTGCACACATAGGGCTTGCAGTGGTGATCTTTCTGTTTGGACATGTAGGGGTATGGATATGCAAATCCAGTACCATTCTTAACCATTTGAACAGTGTGCTCTCCTCAGATGACATTTCCCGCTGTGTAGAGAAGCTACAGTTCCCCTTCGGGAAACACTTTGAACTAAGCAACAAATGACCATGTCTTTTATTTCGTTCTACCCACAGTATGCTATTGGTCTCAAAAAGGCAATAACCAGTGTGAACAAATGTTGTTTTACCTTGATATTTTTTTTTTGCCCGGTAGGATGTTTTTGTTTTAAACAAAGAAAGCTGCTCTTTGGTGGCCAGCTTATTTATTTGAGTTTGAAATAATGCGTTACTTTAATATTTGCTGTATGGTCCTGTAGCTGGGATTCTGAAGTTTAGGATTTGCCAGTCAGGATCCTTTTAAAAAACAAATAAAACTGAAACATGTACCAACATCCAAACTATAAATTTGAAATATTCAGAAAAAAATACTAAGGTCCTTCAAAGTCATGAAGATGGCTGAAGTATACAGAAACTGCAAATGCAGTCAGCAGAAAGAATTATTTTTTTCATTTTTCTTTTTTCAAAATACATTTTTATGTATTTTATTATTTTATGTATTATAATATTTTATTGGACTTTTCAGCTCTGGAGTCATCAGACTCACAGTAAAAGGCTAAAAATTGGTAAGTCTGTGGAATACCATCTGTATCTCCATAATGAAAATTTACCCATAGCCAAACCATGATTCCATGGTTTGGCTATGGGTAAACGGCAGCTCCAGTAAGACAGGTCTGATGTGAGAGTCATTGCATCAGAAGTCCTTATACTCCCTTTTGACTTGGATGTTGCATAACTATTATGTAGTCCAGCAGAGTGCAATCATCTCCAGTGTAGCATTTTATATACATTACACAGGCATGAATTATTGCTAATGCAGCATGCTTTCCTTCTGCATCAGTGTTCTTCTGATTATTCTGAGGACTAGTGTTAGTGTACCCTACAGCTTCTACAATATGTTTTGTGAAGTTTGCATTGTCTAAATGTAAATGGACAAAATGGAGTTCTTTGCAGCAGAGTTTAAGAGCTGAGGTGATGAAACACACTGGTATAACTTGCAAAGGGAAATGTCTTTTTTAGCATTGGGAAAACCACGTTTCTCTGAAACTGCCCAAAACAGAGGTTCTCATATTGTTGTTCTTGAATCACTATTGATCTTAAGGACATTCACTTTTCCTATCCATCAATTCCTATTTTCTGCTGTCTCTCCTTATTTCTAAATACCACTAAACTTCACCCAAAGATGGCTATATATATTCAGCCCTTTCATAATATCAGCTTACTCAGTTGGCCACAGGCATGCTATCTGGCTGTGGCAGAAATACTCCACATAATTAAAAAAGAGAAGGAGGCTGTACTGCCAGATATTCTCTGAAAGATATTTCTCCTTAAGAGGGTGATTAATCTCATCCAACTTTAGCCATGCATAAGGTAGGTGTCTAAGTTAGTTCTTTATACTCTATTTGTAACCAATGAGGAGAGGTAAGAATCTCAAAACTTATCTTGCTTTGGGCTCTATCAGGTTCCAGTACTGTTTGTTGCTCTGCATTTTCTCCAAAGAGGCCTCAATATCTGATTTACCCTTGACAGATTTTTTAAGCAGTTACAGTTAGATAAGATGAAGTTCCTAATCAGATATTAGAGTGCTGTGCACTGAACGCAGTCCTTTGTGACATGAATTCGCTATGCCAGTTGCTCAGCCTGACCAAATAAAGAGCAATTAAGATAAGCTACCGAAGCATCAAGACCAAGGGGTTGTTTTCAACACTTCTCAGAAGTACTTGAGGGCCCATATGAGAACACAGATTCACTTTGTTATTCCCATTCTTCTGACAGAGATTCTTGGAAATCTCATATAGTAGTTATAACCAGTTGAATCAGAAAGAGTGATTTACCTTTGCATTATTATTGCAGTCATAATTTGAATTGATAGTCTTAGTTTTCACATAAAATTTTTGATTTTCTTGCTTCTTTTATGTTCAGCTTTCCTAACCACTCTCATACAATACGCTTGGCTATAATGTCACATGCAATATAAAGCTGAAAATTCTTTTTTGGGGAATACCCATAAGAGAAATTGCCTTCTGGCTCATATCTCCTTCAATGACTCAGGTATCCCTGGTTTAAGCTGAAAACCTGGACATGTTAAACATAAAACATATTGATTTATTCAAGTCTCTACTTGGACCTAGAAGTGGTGACTAAGCTCATTTGCATGTCAGATTCCCTTACACTTTTCAGCGTGGTTTAATTGCAGGACTGGCTTCATTGCTTGAATTTGTATCTCCAACTTAGCAGAGGTATTTAGAATTTCATTATCTATGTACATTAAAAACCATGCTAAAATCCTTTATTACTAAAAAGAGTTCAAAGCAATGAGACTTTAAATACAAATCCCTTGAGCTGTTATGCAAGTGCCACATATTGCACAAAATTTAAATTAAGTAATAGTAATAGCAAAGAGAAGTTAAGCATGAAACAAGGAAATTTTCTATGCTAATTTAAATTTGTTTTCTTGTGTTTATATATGCAAAGTTTCTTTGGAAAATGAGATATTTACTTCTTTGTCCAATGTTGACTTAAAAGGTTTAACTTGACTGTCTTTAAAACTCAGATTTATGTTCTGGGGTTTCAACATCTATCTGTTTGGCTCAAGTAACTCTGCTTTATTTCCAAGTGTGTATATAACAGTGCACTGGATGACTACTTTACTAGCATGACACATAAATCAGAGGAGATTTTGGATTTCTGTATTTTGTATCTCTTGTTTCTTGTCTAACAGCTATAAATGGTAACAGAAAATTTAGAAGAAAATATTTAAAAAGAAGAAAATCTTTTCCTTTTGCTTGGCCTTCCTAGAAAATTGCTTAGTTTTTGTATGCACTTCCACATTGTGCATGTATGTACATGTTTAGTCGTTTATAGATGCATTATATGGTGCACATACTCTTTTTTATAACATAAACTATTTATGAGATATATATATATAAATATAAAAATAGGTGTAACAGTTAGTTGTTCCTTAAATCAAATCCAGTTGAATCCTAGCTTGGTAAATGCCACACACTTCTTTATCTGGTTAAGTTTAAAGTAATTTTCTATCCTTTCTGTGACTGTGTGTCATAGAAATGCTTGATGAGATCCCTTTGCCTAAGTTAGACTTTTAAATGTTACAAGTCCATGTGCAAATTACAGTCTACTCCTTTACAGCCAATAAAGAAGAAATATATTAAATTAACTGGCTTTTGGATGTGAGAATTTTTATTAAATTTCAAAGATTCTGGTGTGAATAAATGAATTGCTTCCCATATAACTGGGTCATAGAACTAAGTCTCAGGGTGGCTTTGACCCAGTAGAACTCAGTTTCTGCCTCTTTACTAGACAAATCTGCCTTCTGCCTCAGGTGGGATGGTATTTGCAGGCAGACATACAAGATAAGATTGATTGAAAAATGAATTGACACAACACCTCCCTATCTTCTTTTTTTAAAAACTGTTTACCCAAAATGTTTATGTCCTTATTCCTAGCTCAAATTTGTATCCAGACCATTAAGATATCTGCAGAGCTGTTGAACTCTGGTTCTGGTCACAGATCTTCTACTGTTGGCAAGCATCTTTAAGGAATTTTTAAATACATTTTTACTCTGTATAATATGCTTTTGCAATATTGGTAAATGAGTATATCTGTAAAACATAACAGTCTATCTTTATTCCATTTTACCCAGAGAAATAACTTTAAAGTTTTAAAGCCAAACTTACTACTGTCAATTAACATACCTGTCAGATGATGACCTATTCCTTAACTCTTGGTTTTGTTTCTGTTTTCTTTTTTATTTAAATTTTTTCTGAGACACCCTTAGATGAATCAGAATTTTGTCACAGAATATTTTTATTCTCTGGAACAAGTTAGTTCATATTATGCTTTCTGTGATACAGTAATTTCTTATCTCTGTGTATTGTAAGTAGTGCATTTTGGACTCAAATAATTTTATTTTTCGTAATAAAATTAAACTGATTGAATACTTCTGCTTTTGTTTTCCATTCTTTTTCAATTTGCAGTACTTAAGCTTAGGTGGTTCCTCCAAAATGCACACAGCCTTTTTTCCTGCTAACTGTACCTAAATTTTATGGCACTTTCAGCCATGAGGTAGGAAAGAAGTGACATTTAGTATCAGCTTGATTTGAGTACGCATTCAAAAAGAGGTTTTAGCTTTGATTGACATGACAACAACATCAATTCTTATCCTTTAAAGGGCTTGATGTGCACTGAAAATGAAGAATTTCAGTGAGTTCCTCTACACCTATGTGAAATTAAAAAGAGGTGATAGAGGGAGGTCCAATATCCAGTTAGGTAAGGGAGCGTGCACAAAATTTTGTTGAATTAAATTTGCATATGAGATAATAATAAAATGATAGGTATTTAAGCTCTTATTTCACTAGCACATGGACACAGATCTTTAAATCTTAAACAGCATTTAAATCTTAAATAGCAACAAATCTCAGCATTGGTTACTGACACTTACAAGAATTTAGTCCATTCTTGGACTTGTTCTTAGCAGATGAATCACAGAATCATGTAATCATAGAATGGCCTGGATTCAAGGGGACTTTAAAGATCATCTAGTTCCACTCCCCTGACACTGGCAGGGGCATCTTCCACTAGACCAGTTTATTCAAAGACCTATGCAACCTTGCTTTGAACACTTCCAGGGATGGGGCACCTGCAACTTGTCTGAACAATCTGTTCCTGTGCCCCTTCACCCTCACAGTAAAGAATTTCTTCCTAATATCTAACATAAATCTGCCCTCTTTTAGTTTAAAGCCATTTTCCCTTTTCCTATCACTACATGCTCTTGTAGAATTCCCTCTTCAGCCCCCTTGTAGCCCCCTTTAAGTACTGGAAGGCTTCTCTAAAGTCTCCCCAGAACCTTCTATTCTCCAAGCTGAGCAATCCCAGCTCTCTCAGCCTGTCTCCACAGAAAAAGATTAATGCCTCTACAGTTTGATAATTTCTTTCTTCTAATGGATCGCTTTACTTCTGTGTTTATTCTACAGGGCTGTGAAGATAGTCTTTATATAGAGATCAGTAACATAGGCTAATATGTCATTAGAGATATTACTGAGCAGAAATTGTTGAGACTAGAAAGTAGAAATATTTTAGAAAAGTTATTTTCATAGCATGAGACTGTTAATAGCTGGTAGCTTATTTTAGTAATTTTCCAAATGTATGAAAAAGGGATTTATGGCTAAGAGATGTAAACATATGTGACAGTTGAGATGCTGGTGGGTGCCAACTGTTAGCAGACACCTGCTTATGAGTGTCCATTGCTATAACTGAATGTAACTGTAACAGAGAATACCTTTAAAGCTCTGCAAAAGATTTATGGCACTATTTAATACTGTTTTCTATCTCTATTTTTTAAATAGCCTGCTGTTTTATGTAGAACAGCTATTTTTTTTTTTTTTTCCTTAATGTGCTTTCTGCTAGGCAACTGAGATTATCATGAGTATCTAGCCTAACTAGACAGGAAGTAATGATTTTGTTTTGTTTGTTTGGGGCAGTTTATGGTTTTGGGGTTTTTTTCCCTTTAGTTAGGACCTCTTATGAGTGGTATCCTGTGGAACCAGAGAGAAAAATCATTAAGAAACAGCTCCTATATAAACAATATCTACAGTGTATGTGTGCAAATAGTCATAGACTTTTGACACAGTGAATCAACAGATTCCTATATATCTACACCTATCTCTATCTCTATCTCTATATCTATATCTATATCTCAGCTTCTTTATACTAGCATTGAAACAGAAATCTACTTTAAATCTTATTTACCTGTGCAGGCTATAAGGTCCTTGCATCATCAGAGTAGATGGGAATTGATGAGTTTGGTCATTGATCTTCAGCAGTGTCGAGATTTACAAGCTTAGTCCAATATTCAGGCTTAGCCTCCCTCAAATAGTCCAACATTCAGAGCTTCCCTCGAAGCAACTGAGTTGCTTAGTACAACTATTATAATAGTTGTACTAATAGTACAACTATTCTGGGATTTCTCCATTATTAATGAACCATTTATTTTCAAAGTGTGGAAGAGAAGGGAAGAATGGATCCATGGCTGAGGTAGTATGTCCATAACAAAACCAAAACTGATATAACTTTGTTTCTTAAACAAATGAGACTCTTTTAGGTAACTTTATTATCAGATTTAGTTCCACTCTTTAAGCTAGATTTTGTTGCATCAGTGAGCTCATTTCTTAAGAGAGGCAGCTCTTAAAAACTGATGGAGCATTCGTTGTTTCTCAGTAGGTGCACCCAGCTTGCTGGGATTTTCATTTTCATAGGGGTCTCTTATTTCTATCCAGGATTTTCTGAGGGAAAAAAAAAGTGTACTTGTGCTGTGCACTGCATGACCAATGCTTGTACAAATGAAAAATTGTGTAGCCTGTCATGGTAGATTTACTGTGCATATCTGAGCCATGTTCATGTGAGAAGCTCAGAGGCTTCCTTGTGGTGCATGTACTGTGCAGGTAATATATTTTCCCTTTCACCATTAAGTGAAAACGGCATTTATCAGAACATCCTCTTTACCCTCCAAGACTTTCTGAGACACTGCGACCTTTGCTAGTCAAGGCAAAGAATTAGAGAAAAAGAACAAATTGGCAACATCATGTGATAAACTAGAACGAACATCAATATCTTAATCTTTAGTATGACATTGTCTTACTGTTCCTGTGCTTTATTTGCATTACATTTGCCATCATAAAAATGGTAATCACAGCTTAAATTATCTTGGAAATTTTAATTATTTAATACTTGTGTAAGTGCTTTCAAAGGTGCCACAAAGTGGTGTATATTTTCTGGGTTAACTTGCTTATTTGGTTATCTTTCTCAAGTTATAGAATAGAAGAACTGTGAAGCTCTACAACTGTCTAAAATTTTTGTCTGACTATACTTGAGAGCTTGGAGTGACAGTAAATTTGTAATGCAACATTTTTAGGCAAGCACAGTCTTAGCATCTATAAATGCTTTAAGATAGAATGCATTGTAATAATCAGGTAAATTAATAGTTTCTCTGGCAAAATATTTGCTTTTATGTGACCCTATACTGTAAAACATTCATTATAAAATCTTTCCAGATTTTCTGCATCCCATGGATGCCTAGGAGTGGCTACCTGAAAACAGAGGCTGGACAAGATTAAAAGCAGGTATTTATTGAAGGGTCTTCAATAGGTACCACTTGGGCAGGCAAAAAATTCCAGAGGGGCTTCACCCAAGATGGACCCCGGGTCACGGGTTTTTCATACTTTTATAAGTTTGGTCAATTTGCATATCAGGGTTAATACCCCAATAACAATTTTAGGTAATGATGTAATTACCGCAAGTTTGTTCCACCTTTCCAGAGGCTCAGTTTACATATTTTGAGGCCAGGAACAACAAGGTGTCCTTGAGTACAGGCCCAGAGAGGGTTTGTTATGTCTAACAGTAGCTAACAGGTTATGTGAAGTTTTAGAGTAACACACTAAACCAGTGCAGGGTCTGAAAATATAAAAGCTAAATCCTAAGGAATCACCATTAGTTCCAAATTCTGCAATAAAATATCTGATATGTTACTGGCAGAGCTGCTTCTACTCTTTTACTGTCCTTTCACCTGCCAGGCTCCTTGAATTTCATGACATCATTTTAATATTATTTAGACTTAGAAATAAAATTTCCAACAACTGTAAAAGGAATAGAGAGGTCATATAAAATATTCAGGGACAATTGTCTAAAATCCCAAGCAATAGGTATCTTTATTGTCTCAAAAGATCTTTTTGCAGCAGAGGTCAAACACCCATAGAGTGCCTTCTCTACAGTTCTCTCTTTGGGGCCATTTGCCTCCTTTATCTTTTCTTTCCATGAGGCCTTTCCCTCTTCTTCTTACTCTTCCTTCTTTGCTGTCTCCTCCCTGTGCATTTCTTACTGTTACAGTTTTAATATTTTCATTTGTTCCAGCAGCTTAAATAGAAAATACTGAGGTCAGCCTGAGGTTGAAATGCTCTTTCTCACACAGAAGTTAAGAAACAAGGTTGACCTTTTCAACACTTGCTTCTACATTTTCAAGAGCTATGAAAGGGGAACTGTGCAGACCTGGATGACACTTCCCTGCTTAGTAATCAGCCTTTTTATCTTCTCTCTGTGAACAAAGAGAATGCTTCATTGGCTGCAACTTTGAAAATCTGTAGATAGTTAGAATAGGGAACGACAGCTGCGGAGGTTAAATAATTTTTTTCCCAGCAGTTCTAAAATATTCAAAGATAATTGATGCAGTATTGATTATTACTATCTATTTTCTCTACAAAGTAATAATAATAATAATGATTCAAAATTAGACTAAAGCAAAATTCACTATACAAGCACCCCTGAATTTTGGAGGAGGAAAGATTGGAGGAAGAAGATTTTAGAATCCTCATAGGAAAATGATGCTCTACTGTCACCTTAATGACTTAACACCAGGACCTAAACTGTCTTTATTTGCCTGTCCTGACTCAGGACTGAATTTTGTTTCCATCTTTGCAAGGAACTGGTTGAAACAAGATACAGTAGTGATGCACTCCTTCTTTCCTATTCCTTTATTTATCTTTACAAAAATATGAAACATTCACTGGAACCATGACCCCCAAACTCCATCTGCCACAGAAGGTGTGAAGGTCCAGCTAGCAGGTCAGTAGTTCACTTCCACATTTGTCAATATATACTTAGCTAATTAAGAAAGAGCCATATAAACAGGAAGGAGTGAAAAAATCCTGTCTGGGTTTATCTTTTTAATTTCGGGTTTGAGGCTCTCATCTTCAGACTCAAACTTGAAATTACCTAGGGACTTCTGGAATGCCTATTTTTGTCTTTAAAAGTTTGGTTTCTTTGCTCTTAATAGTATGTTGTTGAGAGATCTTGTTTATATGTAAGACAAAAAATTTTCATCTCTCTCAAACAGGAGAAGAAAACAAACCATCTTGGAATCTGTGGGAAGGCACTACAGGCAGGGCTGTCAAATAAAAGAGCAACAGCACTACCAGCTCATGTAAGCAAAACGATTATTTACTTTTCGAAGAAAAACAGTAAGAAGCAATGTTAAATTTATTTCTTGCTGGCCTAAGCAAGATAAAAAAGATTTTCCAGTATTTTTGTAGAATAAAGCATCATTACTTTTTGTGATGATGGTCAAAAGAGTTCCTTAGGAAAAGCCCTGCCCAGCACTTTTCTGTGGCCATCTGAGTATCTCTTTTGGAAAAGCTGACAAACTCTGCTAATGCATCTTGTGTACCACTCCAGTCAATGAATAGATGCCGTAAGATCACAAAGTCCTGCTAATATAATTAATCCATTATACACAGATTTTTCATCAAGGAAGGTTGAGTTGGAGATTAATTCAGTAAACTGCACATATACGGATGATGCATTCAAAGTGAACTGGCTGCTGTTATTGCAAGGCCACTATCATCTTTCAGAAATTGTGATGTCCAGGGCAATACTCCAATACCTTGAAAAAATCTAATATGTTCAGTCCTTAGGGGGAAGAATTCTGGCTGCATACTGGGATGCATCCAAGAAAGGCAAAAGCTCCAGGAAAGTGATTGTTCATCTCTTCTCAGCATATAGGAGGAGACCTGCTGGAGTCCTGCGTCCAGCTTAGGGTTCACAGATCAAGGGAGATACTGACAAACTAGTGAGAGTTCAATGGAAGGACACTTAGGGGAATGGAGCACTTGAAAGGCTGAAGGTCTAATCTGGATTTCATGGAGCAATGGAATTTTTAAGTAGATACAAAAATATATTTAAACCTCTGCAATCAACTTTTGTAACACTTCGGAATAACTGTTAGTGGAGCTATAACACTTATATGTGCTTTGAAGTATGCAGGTGCTATCTAGATAATTGTATGGAAAATGCATTTACTTGGCTCTTACTCAAGAGCCAGAATCCTGCAGCACATCAGGACAATGACATAACAGGATTAGGACTTTCTCAGAGTGCTTCTTATGCAGAAATGTGTGTATTTGAAGTCTTCCTGCTCAACAGAGTTTCAGTGATATCTGATGTTACATTTGCTGTTGCCATGGATTACTGTAAGTACTGGAGTCTGAATCAAATGACATGTTTACAAAGTGAGGGTGTACTATATTTTTTAGTTTTTAATCTCAGAGACGCGAAATTACATTAGTACATTTGTTGCTGCCACCATAAAGAACGGTTTGTGATTCTGAACCAAATTCATTACTTCCTTTAAACAAACTGCAACAGATAAAGACCCATCACTGGTAGATACAGGTACAGAAAGTTAAAAACAGTAATTCTGCAGGTTGATTTTTATTTTCCCTTTATATATTTGGCAAAAATGCATGATTTTCCGCTTCCCCCAGTGAATTTTCTCTCTTCATGAGAAATTTTTCACAAAGAGGAATATGGAAAATTGGAAGGTGGAAAATTGTCCTAGAATCTCAGATAGATATGTGGAAACTTTTCTTAGAATCTCAGAGAGCATAAATTGCCCTTGACTTACTAGTCAATAGTGATCTATCCCACTTTTTTTTTTCCCCTCAGTAGTGACATAGAATGTTAGAAGAAGAGGAACATAAAATGATAAACATTAATTCCTTGAAAAAATCAAGTAAATATTTTAACTGAAAATGGGCACATTTTTAAGTGTGTCCAGACTCATCGCTTTCTAACACAGCTGTCTTTTGAGACATTCAGGCTTGAAGCTTAAGCCAAAATGTGAGAAATGGAAATTTTGTTTTCAAAGAAAATAATCTGAATTGAAACAACCAAACTCTACTTCACTCTACGAGGTGTTTTCATCCCCAGTGTGTCAACCGCATTTTTAATTTCAAGATCATTCCTTGGGTTTTTTAACTTCAGAAAGCTCTAAGACTGCAATCATCTTCAAAATGCAAAAACTGAGAGCATTCTTTAACATGAGGTGTTTCCTTACAACATGAAGACTCCTTTTGTGAGGCTACTCAGTGCAGCCTCGTGGATTAAGGGTATGGGCATAGTGAATTGATTTGCCATACGTCTTAAATATTCTCTATAGACACTAAAATTTCCAACTTAAATTTTATGTTAAGACCTTTATTCCTTTCCACTCTCACTTCGGATTTTTTTTCTGTTGTTTGTTTTTTTGTTGTTTTTTTTTTTTTTAATTAAGAACATTCTCTCTCTCTCAACAACTCAGGTTGATATTAGATGTGAGAAATAGGATACTTTCCATATGTGCTCATAGTACTGCACATAAAACAGTGAAGAAATCATGTCTCCTTTCCCCTCCTCCCCCCTAAATCTTTTCAATTTTATAGGCAGATCAAGAAGTTTTCTGTGTACTTTCATCTCCTAATTTCTGTCTAATGGCTTTTCTTGTTTTCAGATCCACTGATAATCACAAAGATGAAGTGATGCAGAAAATAAAAACACAGTTGTTTCAAAGCAAACCTTAATAACAGATATTTTTAATATCCTTTACCCCCTGTCCTTTGCTGTACCTTCTAGAAATAAATACAGCTATTTATTTTCTCTGAGAAGGGGAAAAAGACTGATCTAATAACAGCCCTTTCCCAAAGTTATCCTTATTCTTTGCTGGTAAACAAACTGCTGACCCAAGGAAAATAAAGTGAGAATATGACCACTGTGGTGATCTGCTTACCCATTGCTTTTCCTAACCCACATTGTTCCCCCCCTGTTCCTTGCTCCTAGCCCTGGTCACTCCCTCGGGCTCTCCCTATTGCTTCCTGTACCCCAACTCCACCCATGTACCGCCCCTGAGCCCCTGAGAAAACCCCCCTGCGCCCAGATCATGAGGTCTCTCTGCCTCTGGGGATTGCTGGGACAAGATGTAACCATTAAAGCCCCTCTGAAACCCTCATGGAGAGACCCTTCTCGCCTCCTTTGTCGTCACTGTGCTGTAGAGCTGATAGCTGCCGGAGCAAGAGTGCGGAGCCATCTGGAAATGACTGCGGGAGGACAGAATGGCTGCTCTGCCCTAAGCAGCTCCACTGAGCTCTCAGGAAAAGCTGCAGCTTGCTAAACTAAACCTAGCACTGCAACAGACCACTGTTATAAGTAGTAGAAATATTGGAGATTAAATGTAATTGAATGTCAAGTTGCCAACTAGATTTAACTCCATTTGCCACAAGCTCTTTGGGATTGTGATCATTATATTATCATTATAGTTGTCCCAGCTATATCCTGCATGGGATGCACCATCATATGTCTTGTTAACCTTCACCCTAATTCTATACATAAACACTGCTATCATCACCATCATTAAACTCTAAACAGAATGCTCCCAAACATACAGGTTACCCCATTGCCTCTTTGTCTTTGCTTTTCCCTCCTGAACACTTTTTAGCCACTGCAGCACTCCAGTTCTGAGTCAACCACCATGTTTCTGTGGGGACAACATGGTTTTCCAGCTGCACAGCAGCTTCCAGCTTCTCTAGGTTTTTTCTCATGCTATGTGCATTGGTGTAGATGCACTTCAGTTGGGCTACTGATGCCACCACATTTCTGGGGGAGAAGCCCGAATTTCTGTGTGATGAGCCTTAGGCATTTCCATGGTTTCTAACAAACCAGTAGCTCTTGCATCTTTGTTGTTTCATGGTTCTCCACACCCTATCTCCACTGAGATAGCAGAGCCAAGGGCCACCATCGACTCAAAATGGTGTGCTGTACCTTGTAGTAAACTTTCTCTTGGCATCTTTATCCTGGTCTCTAGGGAAGCAGCTGATCTCCCTAAGAAGTGGGTCCCTCTGCATATCTGGCCTTCAGTAGGGAGTCTTCTTTTTTCCTTTTTGGAAACAGTTTTGACACAGGGCACAGACTGACTAAACCTCAGTGATGCCTCCAGCCTAGATCAGCATCGCTATTGTCATTGTTCAGTTCCACTTGTATAGCCTCGTACCTGCTATACCAGGGCACTGGGAAGGTGGGGCAGTCAGAGTGGAGACTGACCTCCAGCAGGAGCTTTTCCCCATTGTCCCTGACCCCTTAAATCACTGTGTTCAGCTGAATGAAGAAAGGACAAGGAATCCTCTCTACCATGTGTCCTATCTGCCTGTTGGGCCTGTCTTAGGGAAGGCAGGGTACAATTCCAGTAGTCAGTCTCCCACTGTCCTTGATATGTCCTCAACCTACTCACCTCCCCCTGGAGCTCTGTCATTAAGCAGAGGAGTTCCTCTACCTTGGATGAGTGTGGCTGGACATGTCTAGCCCCTCTCTACCACAAATGGTTGGTGCATATGCAAGAGAGAACTCAGGCGGGTCACAGGCCCAGCATGGGGTGTCTCTGGCTCCAAAAGGGCTCAGGCCCCCAGCTGAGAGTCAACATCTTAGTCTGGAAAGCAAATGTGGGAAGAGATGAAAGAAATATTCTTGACCAAAAGACACGGTTCTTACATCTATAAAAACCTACACAATTATCACAGAAGAAGAAGTCTCTTACACACTCCTCTGGAACGTGCGAGGAGATTTCTTCCCTTAAGTCCGGATGTGGGCTTTTGAGGTCACTTTCCCAGGAACTGAGAGAGAGGATTTTTCAATCTTACTCCATCAAGATTGGATGGTAAGAATCATTGAATCCTAAGTTATACTGTTTCTTAGCTAGCTGTAAATTTAATGGTACCTTTAACTCCACGTGTATACTAGTATCCCCTTTTTGTCTTATCCCTGTGTAGTAATAGTCTGGTTTAAGTCTTATGTCTGTTAGTTTTGTGTCTATTAATAAATAATTCATTCTATAATAGACTGAATCAGCCTTTATTAAAGAACTTGTGAATGAGAGTGGGTCTTGGGGTGCTGGTCACCTCAGGAACATGACTGCCTGCTGCCAGAGGCCTGGGCAAAAGGCAGGGACTGATTTAAACCTACATCATCCATTCATAACAATAAGCCTATCTAGCACAGGTACTTAGGTCCAAATTCATCCCACTTAATTTTAGGCCTCAAATTTAAAAGCATATTTACTTATGTTTCATCTGTGCTCAGTGTATACCTGAAGATGCTGAAGCATGCTCAGATGAAGCTGAAGAGGGTAATACACCCTACCAGGATTAGTAAGGAAATCCTAAACAAGTTTGAATTCAGTACTTTCCAATCCAGTGTTGACACCTTATCACCAGGTTACTCAGACAAGATCCCTCTTGCTGCCTTTCCATTTCGTTTTGTCCAGACGCTCAGTGTGCAGCGCCCCAACTTCAACAGGAGGAACGAACATTGCTCTCTGCCACTGTAGCTTTGTGGTAATGTCATGCTCCTACCGCAAATATTTGAGATTCCTTTCTCCCATAGAGGTAGACCTGGAGATAGACCTTCATCTACCATTTTGTTGATACCTTCTATCCTATTTCCAGGAAGTTATTTTGGAGGATAAAATAAGGTGGTAGAAGGATTTGTGCTGGATGTTCTTTTTATTTATCTTTGTTCTACAACATGCATGGTTAAAAACCTGTGACTGTTGTGTGTTTTCCTTGTTCAGCTGTTGGTACTTTGATTCAATAGAAACTTCCTCTCTTTACCTTCCCAGAAGTCAGCTAAGAGAGGTCTACTGGAGAGAAGAGCCAAGAGCAGAAGAAGAAGTGACAGGGTGAGTTGGGGTTTGCAGTATAAGCAGAGACAAGGAGGCATTGAACAGAGGCCCAGACCTCAGCGGACCAGGAAGCAAAAACATTCTGTTACTTTGAGATGACTGTGTAGAGTTTTTGAACCCAGGGAACCAGTAGAAGTTACTGGAGGAAGGCTGAGGCAACGATACACTGGACATAGAAAGTAGGAAATTAGAGTACTTCAAAAAAATTTCTCTGCTAAAATAAAATATTCCTTTCAGGTAGTTATAGAGAGCAATAAGGTCCCCCCCCACCCTCCTTTTCTCCAGGCTGAAAACCCCAGCTCCCTCAGCCATTCTTCATAGGATTCTTGTTCCAGACCCTTCATTGACCTTGTTGTCCTTCCCTAGACAATTACAAGATGATGCAAGAACACTGACTCCTGTGCACACTTTATGTTGTTTGGATACTGCTAAGTAGCAAAGGAAATGGAAATTCTTAAAGTTTCTTATTTTTGTGAGTCAAGGTGTATTAAAGATTTGTGATATACAGACATGATAGGGAGAAAAAGATTCCTTGACTACTATTGAAACATTAGAAGTTTAACCAATACTCTATTATTTATATAACATTTTCAGGTGTTAAAATTTATATATATATGTGAAATTTATATTAGGGTTTATGTGACAATAAAAACTTCTCTTTAAGTTGAATGTTAGGCTGCATCATTTTATAATTATAGCATGGAGAAAATTAATTTTATTAGCCCTAGAATTTGTTTTGTTAAGTTTTTGCTGAGAGTTATTAAGAACCACTCAATATCAGAGAAAGCTGATAAATTCAGAATACATTGCTTGCTTATTGTCATCAGTCTTTTAATAAAGCTTTTTTTACACTGAGGCTATTTATTTGATTAATATACTCCAGATCTTGGTGTAAATTTTGTTCCTAGGCAATATGCTTACTTGTCCTTTGCCATTTTCTTTTCAATTTTAAGTTTCTTTTGCCTTAGTTCAAAGGAACTTGCGACTTTTGTGTATGATTTCAGGGCACTGTAAAATCATATTAATCTATTTTTGAGAATGGGAAAATCTAAATCTCATCTAAATTGTATCATCCACTGGCATAACAAAGTTGTAAAATCGTAAAAATAAAAGCTAAAATATTAAGGAAAAGGCACAAGCAACAAGGAAACTTGCACAGCTGCTCCAAAAAGGTTCCTACTAAAGTGGAGTACAGGTTATTCCTTGTGTATGTTTTTTTTCCTGCATTTTCTTTGTGGCTGGGATGTAATGCCATTCAGTTCTTTAAAAATCGCTGCTAATCTGATTTAATGATTTTGTGATGTCATTTATGTTACTGTGCCTGACATTGACATTAAAACCTTTTCTGTTTAGATTTTCACAAACTGAATTTTGTGTCTTGTCAGTCTTTATAACATTATTAAAAATGTGTAAAATAGGCCAGAACCTTTTAGTCTTTGATGGATGTTTGGAACTGGGAAATGAGATATGACCTGCATGATACAGAGTGGAATTCAATAGAGTTAACAGAGCTGAAGATATCTGTTTGAAAGAAAATTAAAGAATATTCATTCCACATATTATGTTTTAATAAAAGATTAATCTTGGCTTTGTGTAAGTCAGCATAGATTCCAAGAGAATACCAAGAGAGGTCTGAGGAGCTCTGGCTGTTAATTGACAGCCTTCAGAATTAGCAGCTTCAACCTTTTGTTTTCTTTGTCTTTCCTATGGAGTATGTGTGTGATTGTAAAAACAACAAAATCTGTTGTCTGTATTTTATTCTATGATTACATTACTATTTTAAGACAGATAAAAAGTCTGATTTGAGTCTGATTTCTTCATATTTTGTTCCAGGTACAATGGTTATAAACGGATTAAATGATGCAATTCATCACAAATCAGGTTTCTCTGGTTTTGTGTTGTAAGCAGTGTAAACAAAGTGCATATCAGTATCAAAGGTGCTTAGGTCCATATTTTACAGCAAGTATTCAGATTCATGATTGAGAGAAGAGGTTCTCTTTCTCATCCTGGATATTCAAGGCTCATTTTGAGCTTATTTATCCAATTCTATTCTAGGCTAACTGGCTGAAGTTTGCAATTAGATGATGAAAGCTCTGAGTTATATGAAATGAGATAATAATGTTTAACCAGAAATCATATTCTGATATTAAGCTGTGATTTTGGGTGAGGGATTTAAAGCAAGCAAAAAAAAAAAGCTTATTTGTTTTAACTCTGACCGTGTTATTCTAGACCCTCTTTCTCTTGTTTTCACGTTCATTTCCTGCTTTTCGGTTTTATTACTATAGATGCTTGCAATAACTATTGGCATCTTTGAGTCCAGTAAGTCAAAATGGTGGCTTTAAAAGCTACTTTTTACAGGGATTATAAGATGTAGAACAGAACAGAAAATAAGATATTTTCTGGTAAGCACTGATTGTGCTAAGATGAAGTCACTTCTTACACATTTTTGAGTTGTCCAATATTCTAATGCCATTTTATTCCATTACCTCAGCACTATGTAATTCTTACCTTCATGCTCACTATACACAAGGCCATCTCATGATGAGCTGGCTAATTTAAACCAAGAACCTGGTTACTGGACATAATGCTTGTGTTGACCCACTGTTTTTTAGTGTCTATAGCAATTTTTTTCTCATTGTTTCACATCTCAGTACTAATTCTGACTGTAATTCTTACAATTATTTTAAACAACTCTGCAATCTAACTGAAAAACCCAGGGCTAATTATGACTTGGGGCTTCTTTTTGTTTCAAAAGTGAGTTTATGAAAGTTTTGATATGGCTGAACAATTAAATGCCAGCTAACCGTGGCTTGTTCTTGTTTTGTGTAGTTGTGTGCAGCACTCGCCATCCATCTAGCAGCAACAGTGCAGATACAGTTTTGTGCTGGTTTTACTGCTTCGATTCTCTCTCTCATCCCACTGACGGGTGTTTGAGTGGCTGCATGGTGCTGAGTTGCCAGCTGGTGTTAAACCATGACAAATTTTAATTCACCTTCTGCCTGGCTGATGCTGATAATGATCTTTAAACCAAGAAATCTTGATTGCAGATTTTCTCCAGTTCAGTAAAGGATTTTTTTTTCATAGTTTACCATATCTTTCTGTCTCTTGCTAGAGGTGAGGTTGTAATGGGGTTGTAGCCTTTCTTTTCTGTAACTACTGCTTGGGCTAGTATGGAATAACCTATGGAATAGTTGCACAAAATGGAAGTGTAGCATTTAATGTCTTGGGTTTTGATGTCATGGACATGCATGTCTTTTGAAAAAAATGCAGGCTGTTAGTCTTTGATCCTACAAACTCTCCCAAATGAGCTACTCCAGGGTTTTAAGGCCTTCAGAGGTAAGCAGGTTGATACAGGATTAGCATATAAATATGGGTTTTCTGTGTTCTGACGTTTATCTTTATTATTCCATATTGTGCAGCAAGGAAAAATGCCAGGGTAAGATCCAATCCAGTTAGGACTAAAATGTGGGTGCCAGGGCAGAAAAGTGACATGCCGGCTGTCAGAGATATATCAGCTTTAGTGAAAATGTCTGCCAGAAGCATCTTGGGTCGCTTAAAGCCTCATAAAAATAGTAATTACTATTACATTTTTAATAGAAAACAAAAATCATAGAAATTTATGCATACAACTGCTTTAATTAGATGCATAAATACGATGTGGAGAGTATTGCAAAATATTTTGGGACTGCAGCTCTAGGAGGTATCAATTTAGGTTTCTTCCTACAGTTTGGTAACCTATTTTATTTACTGTCTTAAATCAGCTTTCTCACTCTCTTGCTGGACTCAATATTTAGGTATTAAACAAAAAAAATATTAAAAGGCATTAAATGTATTTATTCCTGTTTCTTACATTATTGATCCATGATGACTTGAGGAAAGAACAGGGCAACCATCAGGAATGTAATCTAATTCAGTTTTATTGAAGTAAAAATCACACTTAATTAGAAATCATTTTCTTTCCTGCATCACTCACTTCCTTTAGAAAAAAGAGAAGTAAAACAAGTTCACTTTCTACTCAAATCATCTGGATTCCTTGGATTGATTCAGCGATCATACTATATGCCAGGAATTTGTAAAGAATTCTATACATAATCAGTGTCATGTTCTTTTTATTCATAACAAGATGAAAAGACCTGGCAAAATGAATTTAATGTGGTTCTTCAAAGCAAGTAATATGCTGCTAGTTGACATGTAACTTGCTACATCAATTTGGATTTTATGCATTAAGACTAGGGAACAATGACACACTACTTGTGCTTACATTACATCAAGCTGTACCACATTCATACTAGATATGTGGCGAATTAATCTGTTGCAGTTTTTCTACCAGCAAATAGTGATTACTCTAAAGCCATTATGATTTCAGCCTTTTCTTGACATTTGTTGTAGTCTCAGTGACATGCTATTACCCTTGTCACAATTTAGTGTAAAACATCTCTCATTCAAACACCATTCATTACCCTTGGGCTAGACTCACATTCAGTACATGTCAGTAAAGGGGCAGGAGATCAAATCTCAGTAAATTATCTGTCCTCTGTGAAAAAATAACTCATCTCAAAAGATAATTTACCTTTAAACAACTGTAAGATTTCCACTTTTGTAGAGCTAGATTCAATTTGGGCTGTACAGTGGAAGACCTGCTTGCAAAACATGTTTGCACTTTTTTATGTTTTCTGGTTTGTCCCCAAGTACCAGTTTGTGCATACTGATCTCTGTATGACATGGTCTGAATGCATAGTACTGTAGAATCAACAGCAGCTCTGAAGTCCACAGTTTGAACTGCATTTTGTTTCTCTTCTTCCACCAGTGTTAGGGTGTGAAATTTTGTTTGGGAAAATATAAACTCTTCATTTTATAAACATTCTCTTTTTTGTACCAAATGAAATCAACTATTCTTTGATTTTCATCTTTGAAGCTGCCTTGTATTAAAAAATACTGTGGTTTTACACTCTGATTGTAGTCCTGTCAATGTAATTTATACAACTGGCTCAAACTGGAATTTTATACACCTAGTTAAGTAGTCCTCAAGAAATATATAGATACATCTAAACTGTGTATTACTTCCTAGCCTGTAAGGCTGATTTTATGGTGTGGCTGTGCCTCAGATTCTTTCTCTGAAACACCTGGGTGGTGGTTCAAAGAGTCTGTTGCTTTCACAGAACTTGAGCACGTAGCATAATTTCTTGCTTGGTGGCTTGGTGTTGCAATGGGTTGGAGTTCTGTACATTTTCTGCATGGGGAGAGGCTCAGACTGATTATGTCCAGTGATGATATTACATCTGGATCCTCAATTTGGTGCTTCAATCCCTATGTTGACCCTCAGGGCTGTTGATCCTGTTGAGCTGGGAATGTTTTTGAGAACAGTCCTCCAGTGGGACTTTTCTTCCCACCCACTTGTACAGGCCCACATTCAGCAATCCCAGACAACCCTGTGTGAAGGCACACGTAATAAATATAAGGGGAGGAACTGATGTTCCTGCCAACTCTCTGTTTTCAGTCTGAGTCCAGCAGATATGAAAGAAATACAGTTTGTGTGGTTTGAACTCTCCAAACAAGTCTGGTCTTCTGTTCACTGAGCAGGAGATCTTGCTACTGGTGTACTGTATTGTAGGCATGTGGTCTTACCTCTTTTGGGCACATTTTAAAGGAAGAGAGTTTATTTTGCTAAGTTTTCTACAAAGATACTAGGGCATTCTCCATGGAAAGTGCCACTCCCGTGCTTCTGAATTCTTGGCTGACATAGGGTCCTGCTGGTCTCCTAATGACCTAAGCTGTGTCTCAGCTTTGACCAAGAAGTGACTGAAAACATATCTTTGTTCAGAAACTCCTGCTGACTCTCAACAGTCTTTTTCCAGATTGCTCTTTTGCAGGACTGTTTCTTCCTCAGTCATAAAGACAGAGGATAAGTGGCTTGCCCAATGAATCTGAGAGCCAGACCCTTCCTTCATCCGAGCTGTGACAATAGTAATTTTTTAAAGCTAACCATAAAAGATCTATATGTCTTTTCCAGGTTTGAATCTTTAACACTTGACTTACAATGTATAATGACTTCTTTCAGACTCATTAAAATCAAAGCAATTTGGGGGACAGTTGGTGAATTTCCTTGATACAAACCACATTTTCATTCCCTGATTTTTGACTATTACTATGAAATTAAAGAAAGACAAAAATCCAAGGGTTTTTTATAACAAACACAGCACATCATTTAAATAAAAATAAGAATTGTACAAAATACAAACTCCAGCTTTTGACATTATTTAAATTATGTTTGTGTAAAAAAATAGATTGAATGAGTCACAGAGACTTGAAAATCAGGGTTTGCAGTGGAAGCTGACAGGTTTTTTACAGTGTTTTTAATCAGGTTTAATTGTTGTAAGCTGAGTGATCTATGGAAGACTTTACCTTTATGAGAGGCTTGTAGGTGTGGGTTTTGCTGTTGTTGCTATTTTGGAGCCAGAAATAGTTGTGTGTAATTAAGAATCCACATGTAAGGTGAGATTTTGTGTTCATTGAAAGGGACTTAGCAGGGATTCATGTGGTGTGACATAATTTTGTTCGTTAGGATAAGAAGCTTATATTCTTTCACTGTAATCATCTCCACATGAAAGAAGCTAGGGCTCGATACTGATTGACTAGAACTTTACATGGCCCTGTTGTTGAGCACTGAGCGTATTTGGTTCTGCACTTTTCTCTAAAAACATTACATTTTCCCACCTTGTGCAAGTTGAATGCTCTCCTTTAAAAATAAAAACACTGTGAAGATTTTTACATTTCAGACTGAAATGCCATACACATCATATTTTCTCATATGTAAATATACACATAGTATGTGCTCGTATCAAGCCAAAGACACAATTAGAAGAACTGCAGGCTGAACAGTAAGTAATGACATAATAGAAGCATACTTATCTGTAACCACAGGAGAACTGCTGATGTGATGTTATATAAATTGATTTTTGGAAAAACATTTCTTAAAATATAAGGAGGGATTAAAATCTCATAAGTCTTTAGAACTGACAGCCAGAAAGTCATAGAGACTAGCCACTAAGAAACAAAAAACCCCAACAACAGCCAAGGTGTTTGAAAGTCAGGATCTGGCTTACTGTTTTTAGGTGACTGTCATGTGATAGGAGATGACCAGAGTCACCATCCCCTTTCTCCAGTGGAAGACAGGAGTAAAGGAAGTATGCAGACACAGTGGGACCAAGTATACAGACAGCTAGGGTGTGCCTGCATATCCTTTTCCCTTGCCCCTCAAGCAGACAGGTGCCTTAGGCACCTTTCTACTCTGATTAAGCCTTGAGTCATTTCTGACTTCAGGGTACTGCATGCTGAGCATGCTGATTGTCGTTTTCTCACTTCAGAGGGTACTGACTCCTTTAGATCTTTCTCTGTGGTGTCTACCTCTTTTGTATAGAGAGCCTAAGCAAATTGCACTGGAAGGGTGAATTGCCTATAAGTTACAGATATATAACTTACGGTACCTTGATACATAACTTTTGGATAACTAAACCTTTATGGGAATTGGCCTACTTTTCATATTGACCTTGTTAGGAGTTTTTCCCAAAAGTTTTGTATTGTAAGCCTGGAAGTGCTGTCAAAATATAAAGTATTACTGCAATAAAAGGTGCATCACAATTTATATGCCAGCAGAAGATCAGGGTTTAAATGGTTGATGGCTCCTATTCCTATCTGATCTTTACTGGTAAGACAGAAAAGAATGTCTGACCTGGGAAAAAAATACCAGAGGGACCATAGAAAAGACAAAAGATTTCAAGACAAGACAAAACCATGGCTGACTTGTGCTGGCAACTGTCCTGCTGTGAGTGGGAGATTAGGCAAGAAGACACCCAGAAGTATATTCCAACTCAACATTTTTCCCGTTTGATAATTTTTACAGGGCTCCTATAGGGTTTTTCTATATTTTTTTTTTCTGAAGCACTATTAAGATTACAAAAAAACTCCATTCATTTCTAGAAGAGTATTAAAGACTTAATAAATATATATTATATTATATTATATTATATTATATTCAGTATTATATTTTTTCCTCCAGACCTGTGAGGAAAAAAAAAAGGAGAATCTCAAAGACAGACTTATTTAAGGAAGAACAGGAAGGACTGCCTGTGAAGGGCCTAACTGGAATGGCAGTAGTTTGGATTCTGTCCTAAATGGGTTCTTGAATTTCAGGACAACCAGTAGAGGAACTGTTAAAAGCTGTGGAGGTCAGATCATTCCTCTAGTAATAAATATGTTCATAAAGGAAAAGGTGTTTAGATAGAGGTTCATGTATTTAAACAGCAGCAGAGAGAAGGGGACTTTTGTAGACTCTGGCAAGATTCCAGCCCTTGTATCTCAAGGAAATGAGGGTTATCTGCTTGCCCCCTTGCAAATGTCAGCTGTCACTGGCCTGTGAAAAACAAGCTACCTGTACAGGAGTATTACAGATGCTAACTAGATTAAAGTACTATGTAACACCATTCTTTGCAATACCAGTTGCTGAACTGGGCTCCTCCATTTTCACCTTGTCCAAAAAATTGAAGGAAAAGCATGGTGGTCTAGTACACCATGAGATGTCTGAAAATTTCTCTTTGGGGTGTTCTTGAACATAGACTAAGCCTGAGACCGAGTTAGCTCTCAATCACAAACAATGACATGTCTGAATTTGAACAGATCTGTGCTTGACTGGCAGTATAAAGTTAACTTACAAAGTGGCTGTAATCTTAAAAATACCCCTTATTACTTTCTGTAATCAAACTGCACTATCTCATCCTTAATGAGGTTGTGGCAGGAGAATGAGATATGCTTGTGTAAATGTATCAGGAAAAATCAGTACCACTCTAAAGTAGGTCCATTAATAAATGAGATGGAGAATTAAATTACTAATGACTTCGAAATGGCTGACATAAAGAAATTCCATGCCAAAGCTGCCTTTAATAACAGAAATAACATTAGGTCAATTAGGAGTGCTGGAAAACCCCCACTAAACCGTGAATTCAGCGTGAGAGAACAGTTAAGGAAATAACGTTTTGAGCATGACTGCTACTACCCAGTAAAATGAGGCACTCTAGTGCACCTGTGGTACTAAAACGCCTCGTATCCTCTGCACTGGTTAATACTGGGACTGTATTGTCCAAAACCATCTTAAAATGTTAATTCTATCAAAAGAAAGAACTCAGCAGTGCCTTGGCCCCTAGGTTGCCTCATTCATGCCTTTTCTCTTGTCCTGTTGCCCTACCTGTTTTGACAGAAGTGTTTGCACTGCCTTATATCTAACTGCATTTTTGTAGTTTTCCACTGGGACAAATAACTTCTCTGGAGTAATGAGGTTTATTAGCTTGAGTGAAGGTAATTCAACTGTATTGCTTCCACTAAACAAACCAATTTGTCAGCTCAGGTATGTCTTCATGGCACAGCATTCATTGTACTGTTTAGATTTACTCTAATTAGATGTTAAGCTGAAGATTTCTTACTGATTGCCATTTTTGCTCTTATCAGATTTTATTCTAGATGTTTCCTGCATATTGTGCCTTTCATTCTATCCTTTTCTGCTCAGGTCATTAAATCCTACCTGAGTGATTTTTCCAGTCACACTCTTTTGCCTTTCATACACCACTTTGAGCTCTCTTCTTTTTGAGGAATGTGGTACATTAGGAAGGTTCATTTGGAAATGAAATGTCCATCTTTTTTATCATATTTTTCATGCTCATAAAAGTATGAGGTGCATTAGAGTAATGTAATCTTGAAACAGTCACCCTGAGAGGTGTGAAATGTATTTCTTTATTGAGGGTTTCCTGTTTTAATATCAAGGTGATTAATGATTGTAAGGGTTAGTAACTTAGCAGAAGCTAAATTGCTGGGTGATAGGTTGTTCTATAATCCTCAATTTTTGATACTGAAGGACCCGGCTGTTATTTATGCAAATGCAAATACTTTCAAGCTGCTTTTCTGGTAACAATGCTAGTTCTGTTTTTTGATGTAAACAAAATAAGCTGGATGATGAACACCAGAAATGTTAAGGCCAATAGAGATAATTATACTTTTCTACAGTAGAACCAGGAATGGAACAACCATTAACTTCATTGCAGCATTTATCAGTATGTTGAACTCAAGATTTTTAATTTACAAGGATCTTTCACATTATTCTAATTCTGCCACAGAGATGTTCCAATGAAAGCAGGGAGTTATAAATCAGAAGCAGAGAATGATCTTTCCTAGAAGAAGATTTAAAAGAAAAAATCAAAGAAACCAAGAAAAAAAAAAAAAAAGGTGAAAAGGAGCCTCATTTTTCTGCCTCCCAGATAATTTATTTTGTTTCTAAGACATTTCCTGAGCCATATTCATTAGCGATTCCTCATCTGCTGTTCCTGTTCCATTTCATCTGCCCCAGAAACACTATTATTTCATACCAAGAAATGGTTGCTGATTAGGGAGGGAAAATCAGAAGATGAGAGACTGCAAACATAGCCTTTCTGCTCTCAGATATGGGGAAAGAATGCCAGATGGTGAGGGAACCTTTCCTTGGAAATTCAGTGGTAGAGAAAAGGACAAACACAATATCAAATACTGAGAATTATCTGGAAGTATAATGGAAAAAGAAATCGTTTTCCCGCTGCTGTAGAAACAAGGTGTGTGGTTCTCTGCATATGAATTTCAGTAACTTCCTTGTGAATTCAAAGCTCTTGTGCACTGCATACTTTGTTGAATATTCAGACAACATATAAAAATTGCTTCAATATCTCAAATTGAGACTAGCACCTAGATATGTCATTAATAAAACATTTTGTATCTGATGCTAAATCCAATGAAATCTAACAAATGATAGAGAATGATTAGTAAAAGGTCAGACAAAAACTTAGAAAATGTTAAGCACCTTATTTTGGCTTCTCATTTGCATTCTAACACTTTGGTGAATTTACATTCTTCTTTACATTGCTTTACATTAAAGTAAGGGCATAAGGTAGCCTTCTTATAAATGAAAAAATGGCATGTACTCTGTATCTTACTGTTGAACATATTGGTAATATAATTAATGATGCCAGAGAAAGAAGTTTTAGGAAAATGATAATCAGATTCTTACTGGATCTGACAGAAATCTGAGAAATGTGGGTTAATAAAAATGAAGCTCCTGAATTTGACAGAAACACTTTGATATTCTCCTTGAAGAAATGAAGATAGTTAAAGTATTAGGAAAAATACTTAAATACCAGAACTAGGGTCAGCACTGAGACTTGTAATCTGAACCTTCAGTCAATTCACCTTGTCAGGAGAATCATGTTGTATCATATGCATCACCTGAATCATACTATAGCATGTTTGGATCAAACCTATTAATAATCATGTTTTGGAATTACATAAGTGTTCTGTTCAGAGCAGCAAGGGTAAATCATGTCAAAACACAGTGAAAGTACTGCTTGCACAGTCTTGAAAGAAGTAAATCTACACTGTAACTCTGGTTCTGAAGGAAGATTGCTATGCCTGGCAAAGAAAACTGATATTTCCTTGCAACATGTATTGAAATATTTTGAAGAATATTTAATTGTGTGTATGTTGGTGAAAATTCATGGGTTTTATTTCTTTGGCAGGTTTGATAACAAGAAGAGGTGAAGAAATTTTTTGTCACAGTTTTCAAAATGTCAGAGAAAAAAAAATTTTAGTTTTTTATGTTTATCTAGACTTCAAAGACAAGAGAGTGGTAGGAATGCACTCAGGGAAATCAAGTGTAGGCATCCACCTTCATATTAATGAAGTTTGTTACAAAAACCACACTGTTTTTCTGTAAAATTATCTAATGCCTATTAAGGATCTTTAGTATTATTTCAAACACATAGAGTTTTGTACTGAATGCTCACCCTCACTGTTGTCTCTGGAGATTTAATGCAGCAAAGATATGCTAACATTGTTAAGGCATTTTTTGAAATGTGAGAAGCTCATGCAAAGTGATTTATTTATGTTGGTAGCTATAAAGCCATGGGAAAAAATTCCTTGTTGAAGTTAATTCCTTTTTTTAAAATTTATTGTTCATGTATTATGCAACTACTGGAGTGTAAAATATGTGGAGTTTAAAAAAAAATTATCTTTTTCTCAGACAGCAAATTCCAGCTTTATAATGTGACTTCAATCCTACCCACTGAATGAAAAAAAGTAAAAAAACTTTGAATCACCAAGGGGTAAATTGTACAGACAAATAATTTTTGTAATGAGAGAAACTTAAATAAAGATTCATTTTACTATCTAGTGTATTTGTTTCACAGTACTGCATGCATGATATCAGCATATTGCAATACAACAATCCAGAGCTGAATGAATACTTTCACTTTGTTATTTTGCACACCTATTTTAAAAGTCTTAGTCTTTTAAGCACAGTTTCACTTGAATAACTGCTCATTCATGCTGTGTGCCATTGCAAGGCTGATTTTTGAAGTTCATCCAATAGTGATTTAGAAATGACTTTAGAAAGACTGTAATTTATTGCGGTCATAAAGTGCAGCTGTGTACAGAGGGAAAAAAAGCAAAAAAAATGCTCTCTTATGAAAGAAAGTGATTTAATTGAGATCTGGAGCAGTTCTAAATATTAAGATTTCTCCACCTGTTTGTGTATTGGAAGACAAGATAAACATTTGCTCATAATTCAAATTCATTAATATTATGATTCAAAATATTCAATTTTATATTTTATTTACTAAAAAAAAGTTCAATATTAAGTATTATACAGAGCAGGATAGAGCTTGCAGCTTGAGACACCTAGATATAGCTGTCCACATGCAAATATCTGTGTGTTTAGCTGGGTCAAACAGGCCAGTCCCATGCATATGTCATGGGTACTGCTGGGTATCGCAGGTAGCACAAGGTGACTCTTTTCTTGGCAATTGAAGCTCAACCACATCCAGTTCAATTAATGCATCCTAGGTAATGGCTCAGCTGTCCACTCACCAGACATCTGTTTTAGGGTGAGAGTAATAGCTCTTTGAGGCTCTATTCACTTGACTAAACATAGGGATCTGGTGTCACCTGGTACATCACAGAGATTCTGAGGCATCATCTTAACAGCTGCAGACATACCTTGGGGCATACAAGAGAGTGTGTGGACAGTGGGGATACCTCAAGACATGTTAAACAGCACTAGATGCCTGTGTGTGGGCTGTTCCATGCAGGCTCCATCAGCTTGATTTAGTTACCTACACCTAGAGGATTTAGAGGTGGGACTTATTTGCCTGGACACAGGTGACCTGTGTTACGAGATGTCCTAAGATGCATCTCCAGACTTCTCAATACTTCTCTACAAGGTATGGCTTCAGTTGTCATCAGGATGATTTAAGTCACACAAAGGCATATCAAGTGACACTTGATGCTACATTGACATAATTGAATGGAAACCTTAATTTCATTTGAGAGACATCCTAAGCATTTGTATTAAACAGGTGAATGTTGAAAAGACAAGCAGAGGAGACTCTTACCCTTAGGGAATAGCAGCCAGAGACCAGATGGGATGACTTTTCACTGGTAATGGAAGTGTTGTTTTAGATCCTTGATAAAAATTCCAGATGTACACTGCTTATAATGAGTATTTTTACACTTAACTCTCAGGTAAAACCCTATATGTAGATTCCTAAACATATGTGTCTTTGTGATCTGAATTCTACCAAAAAGGAAGTCTAAAAATGTCTAATAATAAAAATGGTTGCCAGAACCAAGAGAGTAGTCACTAGTGTTATTTTTTAAATTAGCTAATAAAATACTGTGCTAGCCTCTTTTAACATGATTTCCATCCAATACACAGTGTTTCTCTGGATTTGTGTTTATTTAACTCTTTTCTACTACAACATGACTTGTAATTTCTTCGTCTGCAGAATAAAGCCAAGATCTCTCTTCCGTGGAAATGTATTTGGCTGTATCTGAATGCTAACTCTAAATTAATACATATTAAGTCTCTCTGGCTTCTTTCAGCTTAGTCATTATGTTTCCCAAGATCCTTTAGGTACAATTAGTCTAGTTCAATGCAGGGGAACCATGGCTCTCCTTGTGATGCTCTATCTAAGGAGAAAAGCTGGAGGAAGCATAAAATAGTATGCATTGTTTCTTACTGCACGTCCACAAATATAATCATTTTGGTAATTCCACAACTATCTTTTGCTTACATTTCATCAGACTTTATGGTTTTTTGGTCTTTGAATTTAGGTCCACAGGTAGTAGCAGACATACCTCTATATTGCGAAACTGATGTCCAAGGGCAGGGTCTGACACAGGACTCTGATTTGGTCTGTCTGCCTATGTGTTAGCCCGCTTCACATATTGATTTTGGTCTGCTTCCACTAGCCATCTCCAGATGAAATTTGCCTTAAAGGAAACTAGCCGTAGGCAGTGTAGATGTGTGCCAGTTAGTGTTGGACTTCGTGTCTCTCTTTCATTTAGCAGTGCAGCATATAAAAACAGTGACTCTAACCCTTTATTAAATATTCTGTTTTCCCCAGGACAGTCTTTCTAAGCTGAAGTTCATAACAGCAACATGTTTTTATGAGATTGAGACTGGTACATCAGCTACAGTCCACCTCATCATGAAGCAGAATGGGGTTCACAGCTCTGACGAGGACTGGAAAGTCACAGGGCAGTGATATGAAGCCTGCCTTCTGTTTGAGTAACTGTTTAAGAAGTTCTTATAATTGTTATTATGTCTAAGATGCTGAATAGGAACCATAAAATTTTGTCATTGTGTCACTTTAAATGGCCACCCTGATACTTGATAGAAGAAGGATTACACCTGTCTCTCTTGAATTATTTGATGCAGAGCCTGCGTACTATGGAAATTTTTAAAAATGGTATTTTGTATATTTAAAAATACCGCAGGCACAGATTTAATTTAGTTTTGTTTGAAATCCAAGGTAATTAACCCTGGAATCAATCTATTTTAGAGATAATGTTTTCAGCTGCAGCTGCAGGCAGATATTTTAGTTTCAGACACAATAGCCATAGTTAATTATCCAGTCAACAATAATTCTATTTAGTCTGAGAAGAAAAAAGCCACCCAGGTTTTCATTTTCAAGCTTTAAATCAGCAGATGCTGGAACTTAATCAGTCTTTGTCTAATGAGAAATTAAGCACTGTCCTTAGAAAACAGATTTCACTCCTGTCTTCTAGGGTGAAAATTTAAGTTTAAATTTGCCTCAAAAAAGCCCCCAAATTGCATTTTTAGTAGCTACAAGGAAAGTGATATGAGGTTAAGCTGGGAAAGGTCATGCATTACAGATGATTACACTTGACATGGAAACACCTTGAGAGATTTCAGCTGGAAAAGCAGACACAAAAGAACACTAATCTATTTCATCACAAATACTTTACAGTTAAAATGCAAGGAAAACATTAAAATAATTTTTTTTTCCCTTTAAAGGAGGTTCACTACTAATTCTGAAACACCTAGCAGCATTGGACCTCTAACACAAGAATTGAAACTCTTAGACAGCAGAGACAGAATAAAACTAAAAATATAATAGGTACATTGGAAAGAAACTTTTGCTTTCTTATGTAATGTGCGCATGATCTGCCTGATATCTTTGAATCTCTTACCCTAGAAGGAAAAAGGTACAGTAATACTGCATAACTATTATACAGATAGTAAATATCTGGAAAGGAAGGGTCCATAACATGAAGGCAGAATAGTTTTGGCTTTCGTACTCTAATTTTCTTTTCTTGTTGGGACCCACCCTCTCCCCCCCCCGCCCCAGTGTTTTCCTTCCTGTCCCTCAAACTGTCTAAGGTGACCTGCCGACGAACCTGATGTGTTGTGATCTCCTTAGAGGAAATCATTCTTCTGTGTTGGACCTGACATTCTTGTAGCCTATGAATTCAGGTTTCTCTGTGTGAAAACCAGGGCTTGTAGGAAAGGTGTACATAGGAGCAGGAAACTGGCATTATAAAGTGTTGGGTTGTGGAGCAGGTATGCACATCATCAGTGGTTTCTAATTTGGTTGGTTCCTACCTGATGGAGGAACATGTCAGCAGGCAATGACTGTTGACACTCAGCTAGAAGGAGTGAATGTGTAGAGGGTGAGGAGTTCCTGCCATTTCAGTGATTATCTACAGCTCCTGGCAGTCTAATGAAGCTGAAGCCATCCAAAGACCCATGCTGTTCGTGCCCAGCGTAGTTAAACAATTACTACATTGAATGAATTTTGAAGATGATAACCTTTTTCTCCAGTTACATCTTTATGTCTGCTTCACTGCAAGAGTGCTGCCATTGGTTTGTCCTTTCTTCAAGACAGAAGGGCAGGGGACTTTTTAACCTCTGCTCAGAGGATCCATACCCGTTTCTTGCAGATACGCTGACTTTGCACTACTTTAAGCTCCTCTGCCCTGTTCAGTATGACTTACACTACCAAAACCAGTGGGTGTAATGTCTTCCCCTTATCCAAACATGCTAACTAATATTACAAGCGTTTTGTGTCTTCTCCCTTTCAAAAGTGTAAAGATCCTCATTTCCTCCTGCACTAATCAGAGGAGTGAGGCATTAAGAAATCCTCTTCAAAGTGTGGTTTCCTGGAGCTCTCTTGGTTGCTTGTGACATGGCCAATCACAGATTCTCTTAAATGCAGCTTCCCAACTACAGGAGTGGGTCTAACAATGCTTTGCAGTAACCATTTTGTCTACGTTTCACTGTGTCAGGGAAAGGGACTGTAATTCTTTATTAAGGAGATGATATAATCATTAAGACAGGATCTGAAATTAATAGTCTTAACCTATGTTTAATTCATGGAAAATAAGACATCAGGTGCTTGGGAAATTTGGGACTACCTTTTTCTAGGGTAACCTTGAAAGGGCTGGGGAAAAGTTGAGCTAAAGAACTATGTAACTAATAGATCTATTAGAAACAAAGATATTTGGAAAAAAATTGTGATTATTTTTACTTTTTAAATACATTGATTCTGGGTGTAATAAAATCATGTACTTTTTGAAGAGAACACACAAGAGTCAGGTAGCCACAGAACACATATTTTTGTCCAAAAACTGGAGAAAAACCGTGAAGAGTCAGCTATGGTGAAACATTATATTTCTTTTTTAATACTAAAAATGTGTGTCACTAGGTATTTTTGCAATTAAGTTAGACTTGAGCAGAGGCTACTTTCACTTTACATGTCACAAAACATATCCTTATGATTTCAGTCATTTGCATGTACCAGTGCTAATTATAATTACTCCAGTTAAAATATTACTTTGGTTGTTTTATGCACTTTTTTTGATTAATAAATCTCTAAAGCAGTCTGCAGATAGAAATAGTCTGTAATTTGGATTAGTCCTGAATTGTTTGAATAAAATGAAATAGTCCATTTGGCTTAAAGAAAACAAATTACAGAGATATGCTAGCTGTTTTTTAAAGCAATTTTGAATATACATACCTGCTATGCATATACTTATAAATAGATTAAAGGGATTATATCTTGTATTTTTTTCAAATACATCAGCTATTGACCAAATAGATAGCAATAGCTCAAAGTACAAAATGAGTTAGAGTTTACTGTGTCAATGATCTGTGAATTAAAGACTCCCCAGGTACGTATTCGTAAGATAAGCACATGACTCCTATGGAATCAGACTAGGCTATCATGGCAAAGAATTGCAGATTAAAGATCACTTGGAATAGTTAGGATTGCAGTGGAGCAAACATAATGGGTTTCCTATTGCCAAAATATTCTCAATTACAGATTTTATTTTCTGTTTATCCAAAAAATAGCAGAATAGATTGAAGGTGAGTGTAAAGGCTTTCTCAGCTTGGATGAAGGTATTGAGGCAACATTGAAGATTTGAGTCAGGTCAAAACCCCATTCAATGTGGTTACTACATGTATAAAAAGACTGGAGAGAATGAGAAAGCATCTCAGGTGTGTTGGGATTCCCCTGTCTTACATTAACAAACAGTGATTGATTCAGACCAGTCGGAGAAAAAATTACTTTCAGAGGCCATTTAGTTAGCATGAGGAGAAAGAATCTCCTCTACCTATGAAAGACTTTGGTTCTCATTTTTACAACACAAATTTCCCAAGCACCACCACAGCATGAAGACAGAGCAGAAACAGAGGCCAATAGTAGCAGAAGCCTGAGAAAGAGTCATGGGTAGCCATAGCCTCCAGTGAACATGAGGAAGAATGGACATGTAGTCAAGAGGGTAGATCACACTCAGCGAAGAAGGAAAAGCAATTTACATGTTAAATTAATTAAAAGAATGAACAATATTATACAAAGGCAAATGGGATAATCATGAGTGGTGTACTGGCAATACAGAGTAGCTTGTTTAAACTATGTCAAAATGCAGAGGGTTTATTTTAGCAAATTATTTATTTTATGTGAAAGTTATATTGACAGATTTGAAAACCTAAAGGTCCTTCATTTACAATCACATGTACATCCTACACTTATCCATAACAATCATAACATTTTTGCTTGTTATTTAGTCATAAGTATAGCAAAAGAATGAACATGACAGCCACTATTTTTCTATACATGGTATAGTGAAAAACTCCCCAACATTCATCTCTTGGATCTTTGCTCCCTGTTTACCATTCCTCCTGTGGGCCCATATAGCAAACAGTTGCACTTCTCACAGAAAAGTAGAAAACAAAAGCCATATAGTATTAAAAGTTAAGATACAGAATTTTAAGATTAAAGGGGACAACTTATACAGGACTTGATTAGACAGCAGTGATTTATCTTAAAATATGTTACACTGAAATCTTTTAATCTGTGTGTTACTGCAAGCAGATACTTAAATCAAATTGAAGTTGGAGATGTTTGCATTCATCTGTGTTTTCATGATGCAAGACCCTACATTCGGTGCAGTGTGATGGAGCATGTCCAATGGAAAATCTATTTTTATAGTCATGGAAGTAGAATAAAGGGTAGGTATAAAAGAGTATTTTTTAAAGGGAACTAGCAGAAGTTCCTTGAGCACTGATTGTTTCCCATGAGTACAGTAAATATCACTAGTTAATGCAGCAAAAGAGCAGTATATAAAGTGCATTGGCAACAAAAGTATTACCTCTCATATTACTTGATAATATAGAAATAGTATCAGACTTTCCAGGGACTTCTTAAAAAAAATGAAGTCTGCTTGAGATTTCTAAATTTTTTTAAAGCAATTTGATGTTGTGTGAGATGAAAAAAAAAAAAAAAAGAAAGGATCCAAAGCCATGATTTATTTTTGCTTGAGGCTAATTAAGGAAAATGAGAGTGTAAGTTTTGTAATTTGTGAATATTGGCATGCATGGTCAATCAAGGGGGAAGAAAGCTGAGAGCTCATAAAACACCGGCCATCTGTCTTCTTTGCAGATAATTAAGTATAGTACAACCTGTGGCAAAATGACAAAAGTATAGAAATTCAGTATGGGGATATTAAGGAATATGATTTATAATTTAGTAGTTGGTTAATAATTATTTTTCATACAGCATTCAGATCACACTTCTTTTCTCTTTAAATCTATTTTCAAGGAAATACTATTGGATGGAAGATAAAATTCAAGAAAATACTGGTTTTGATCATGTCTACAATCAAACTGTAATGAAAATGTTCAGTTATTTAAAATAAAAACTTTTCATTGTTGAACAAAACTACAAAAAAAGTTGAACATTGAATAACTTTCTGTAGTTTAACAAAATTTTTTTAAAAGTTTTTGTTTTTATAGTTAGTAATATGAAGTCTTCCTCAAAACTGGCTGAAGATGAAACACCCTTTCAGAATGGAGAGAAAGTAATAAAGAAGATATATGCATCTATTTGCTTGACTATGTTAGAGGAGTGCCTAGTCACACTAAAGGACACTAAAACTTGTCCTAAACATATTATTTGAAATATTGTTAAACTGATGTGCAGTGACCCCGTGAGGTCATGTTTTTCCTGGGGTTTCGGGTTGTTCAGTCCAGTGTGCTTCACAACTGAAATTTATTTGATTGCATTGTCCCCTGTAGGATGTTTGAAGGGCAAATGAAGGCATTTCTATGTACTGAAAGCTCAGGTGCCCTACAAAACTCTTCATTGTAAGAAACACCAAGGGTTCCTGTGAAGCCTATGAAGACCCTCTGAAGATGTTATCACTACTCTGTGGAAGTTCTGCAGAGTTCTGCAGTAAATGAGTGCGGTCCTGGTTACAAAGATTACTCCTGCCAGTGAACTTTTAACTCTCTACGTCTTTTAGAAGTTACTATCATCACACATTAAAAATATACATAGACCAGCTGAAGGTGAAAGTGTAAAAGATGCGTAGAAATGTAACTAAAGCAGAATTTTGGTACTAGAGAAACTGACTACACTAAATGTGCTTAGGTATTTGACATATAAATCATCACGATAATGCATAAAGTGTAAAGGAAATGCAATTATATTTGAAGTGGAAAAGTTGGATATGTGCTCAGTCAGTATTTACAGTCCATTAGTTTTTCTCAATGTGACAGTAGTATCCCTCAAAAGCATTGGATTTGCTACTTAAACTTTAAAATCACAGGGAGAAAGCATTACAAAGTGACTTGGGTGATTGACCTTCATTAGTCATTGACAAAATTTCTTCTGCTGCTCACTGCTTTTCTAGGCATTGGCTAGTGCCTTGCATTTTTCTGCAGAGCTCTGTTGGATTTGTCATTTTCTTATCCATTGCATTCGCATTCATCTCTTTTGATTACTTCCTGAATACTATGCAAATCTTAGATTACATTAGATAAAATAATAGATCACAAACATATTGCTGTCACAACTTTTTAAAATCTTGTCTTCTTCTCTGTATCATCTAATAGAACACAGCCAAATCTTGGGGGTTTGTAATCACTCTCAATTATAAAGGATATTTTGTTGTGATTGCAAATAAATTACTCCTTGCTTCTGGAGGAAATAAAACCCCACAGCCCCACTAAATACATAATTTGAAAGCTCTGACAAAACTTAAACTCAACTGTCTCCGGCTTTTAGGAGCAAAGTGGAGTTTATGCAATCAGAGCAGATAGGTATTTTACTGGTAGTGTCTTGAATTTAAGACAGACAATCAGCCCTTCCCCCGGGCCTATGGATAGACACAGAATTAAGTTTACAACTGCTTTTCAGACTGATGCCAGCTATTGCAGCTCTGTGCAGATGCCAAAAGCAGTCAATATACAGAATGGAAGTAAATTTACTCTCCTTTCTGCAGTGCTGTAAATCATTAGCTTAGCACATACATGGCAATGGCATGCATTTATTGTGTCCTCTCATCTTGTGCTGCTCTATGTGTCTGAGTGATTTTCTACTTCTGTAGATTAATAGACTCTTACTCATTACTAATAGATTCTTGACTATTTAGAAAATACATGTGACTATTTAACACCTTAACACAAGAACAGGCTCTTTTTTTGAGGTGACCAGTGATTCTTCTAAAAAGCTGTAATGGCTCTGAGTGTACTATCACTGAACTGATTCAGATGAAGATGTAAAATCATACATTCTGACAACTGCAGAATATTTCTTCTGCAATGAAAGGTGCTTTGAACTATTAGTATCTAATCTGTGGGATTTAATATATCACTATGTAGTTTTGAGATGGAAATCAGGCTGGTAAGCTTTTGTGGGTTCTGCTTCTACTACAATCATATCATGTTTAATTTATAAGGTACTGCTTATCCATTTTAGATACCTTCCATTTGGGAAGGAGCTGGACAGTGAGACAGTGAAATTCTTTTCCAGAAGTCTTTACAGAGTGCTGATAAATTTGCAGTCCTCTAGAGTATATCTTACTGAAGGTTTATAGAAGAAGATTGTTGCATGGGGAGGAGATCACTAGCTCCTACAGAGCATTTTAACTAAATCACACATCATGCTAAAGAGTTAGCATGCTCAGGTCAAATAATCTCTCTCTTTTAAGATAACATTTTTCATCACTGAGTTGTTAAAGTTTTGTCTGTTATCCTGAATAGTCTTTTATTGACTCAGACAATCCTTTGTACCTTCCCAGCATGAAATTATGATAAAAGGTTGAGTCCTACAGAAGTCTAAAATGTCCTTGAAATGGAAAGGGAAAAGGGCCTAGGTTGCATTTCGAAAATGAATACATATCACTCATCACAGAAAAATGAATTGACGTTGTATTCATTAGATGATCCGTGAAATCTTCAATTAAATGAACAAGAGATTTCTAGTTCTTACAAAGACACAACTTTAATCTTACATGGTTTTTTTACTTCCTTTTCCCCACATGTTAAAATAGTGTTTTTGTTAAGACAATGAATGGAAATAGAATAGAAAAGCAGCCATAAGAGAGCTCTCATTAACAGCATGATAACTAACACAGTTTTACATTTGTTTTAGCACTCTCAGAAACAATGAAAGGTTTATTTGGCCAGATAATGTAACATAAACCTGGAGATGTAACATTTCTCTTTAATACCAATTTATACCTTTAGGACATGACCTAATGAAACTTCCCCATGCACACATGGGGAAGAATGATAGCAGCACTTATGGTTTTACTTGCTTTTTGAGTTCAAGAAAGATATCTAAATTTCTCTTACACCTTTACATGCACTATAATGATTATTTGAATTACTGAAGTGCCAATGGACTCAGCCATGAATAAGACCTTTTTTAGATGCCAAATAAATACATAAGAGACACTTACCTTCAAAAACCTGAGTGGTAAGAAGACTGATGTATGCTACAGCCAGATAGTGGGAAAAAAACCAAACAGGGTAAAATGAAGCATTGTCTATATACAAATAAAAATCAGAGATTGAAGGCATATTTTCACTAAAATGTGAAATGACCGCCTCACAGAAAAAGACAAAAATGATTTTTTGGGAGTGACAAAAAACTACTGAGTGTTCAAAAGTGTGCTGTTTTTGGATAGGATATTGTTAATTTTCTTCATGGTAGCTGGTATGGGGCTATGACCTGGATTTATGCTGAAAACAGTGTTGATAATATGGGGATGTTTTTCCTAGTGCTGAGCTGTTCTTAAGAAGAGTCAAGGTCTTTTCTGCCTCCTGCTGCATTGCAAGGAAGCTGGAGGGAACACAGCTGGGACTGTTGACCCCAACTGACCACAGAGATATTCCATATAGCTTCATGCTCAGCTTATAGAGCTGTGGGATGAAGGAGGAAATGGGGGAACGTTCAGAGTGACAGCATTTGTCTTTCCAAATCACCATTCTACATGACTGAGCCCTGTTCTCCTGGAGATGGCTAAGCACCTTCCTGCCAATGGGAAGTGGGGAATGAATTCTTTATTTTGCTCTGCTTATGTGCACAGATTTTGCTTTAAACTGTCTTTATCTCAGCCCATGAGTTTTCCACTTCTACCCTTCCAATTCTCTAACCCATCCCCAAGATGGGTAAGTGAGCAAGTGGTTCTGTGTGGCTTAGCTGCCAGCTGGGATTAAATCACACCAAAAGGGTAGAACTGAAGCTAAAGTTTGTTTATTACTCAAGTATGAAGCTGGAGCTGCTGTTGTTTTTTTCTAGGAGACAAGTGGGAGGTTTATTGAAAAAAAAAAAAAGAAAAGAAAAAAGAAAAAAAAGAAAATTTGAAGAGTATAACTTTTGCACAAGAAATGGGGCCCAAATTCAATGAGTGCCCTCCAGGATATTTTATACTGAAACTGAAATATGGCTGAGAATGCAGCCCATGCTTCCTTATAAAAAGGTGTTTTGGAAACTTCCTCCCCCTGAAGTTCCCTGGGCTTCTTTCCCAAAGTACTCCCTGTGCACTCTGCTAGTGGGAGAAGAAGAGGCCCCCCAAGCCCTGGGATCTCATTCATTATCCCCCGTTACTAGACCAAAATGAATAATGAATATTAGTGATAATTATATCACATCATGTTTCTGAGCTTATTAGCAGCACTTTATAAGCTTTTCCCTGTTTCTTCGTTCTGTAGTTGCTATAGAATCAT
>NW_008237422.1:92819-115478 GCF_000691975.1 Corvus brachyrhynchos
GCAAAAGGAATGAGTGTCTACTGAAGCAGGAACTGTTTCCATCAGAAAGTATCCATCCCATATTTATTGTATTGCTCCCTTCTCAGCTGGTGGCCTCAATCTTCCCTTGATTTTCTTCTCCAGCATAGTATTTGCCCAAGACCTTGTGCTGAAACAATGACTGAAAATAAACCTCTCACCTTAATAATATGCTTTTACTCATTTAGTGTGACAATTTGAGGACATTATCTGCAGAGTGTGCGGATTTCATTTTTGAGACTGACTATTCTGCTTCTGCCTGACAAATTGCAAACTTTATTTTTACTGCAAAGACAATCATTGCTTTCCCACACTATTTTAGCTTGAACCTTAACTAAAATTCATAAAGGGTTCTGATCTAGGGCTAACAGAATTATTACTGGCTTAAAATGTATCACTTAAACGTAATTGCTCTGACAATAAGTTAAATCCCATGGAGGAGAATTGTTTTGTCACCTTGGCAATAAAGTCATTTGGAAAGGATCAGAATAGCTTGTAAGGCTGATCAGGGATTGACCAGGCAGAGCAGCTAAAAAGTTATAAAAAAAGAAAGCAAGTAAGTTCTTTGATCTGGTTTAGTCTTCTTCAGCAGCTAAGGATGAAGGAAAGCTATTTGTCCCAGGGGCGTAATAAAGCAGAGAAGGGCTGAGCCAGAATAAAATACCTAATGTTTTGAAAGAATGTCCAAATAAAATACCTAATGTATTGAAAGATTAAATAATAAAATACCTAATGTTTTGCAAGAATGTCCAAAACTGTGTATTTTTCTTTAATTTCTTTATAATTCATTTTGCTTTATTCTTTGAATAAAAGCAATAGTATGTTTAAAAATTTTTTATCTGTATTCTCCTCTTGTCCAGTTGGCAAGATGTTTTGAGAAGTATTTTTGGAAACTCCTGTGGCTATCTTTATTTTTAGCCTACTAAGAAGAAAAGCCATGGCTTTTTGGTTTTGGATTCATCACATTGTTGGAAAAGTATCTGTTCTGTCTTATTAATTTCCCTTAAAAGACAACAGGCAACAGGACCAGATTTTCACTTTAAAGGTGAAGAAGGACTGACAAGGTCTTCTCAAATGCCTGCACTTGTCCTGGCTCTTGAAAGGTCTGGATTGTTTACAGGCAGCTACAAAGCCAACCCAAGCCAGAACACATTGATGGAAATACGTCCATTACTTTAAATGAATTTAAGGAAGCGTTTACACCGCCGCTTTTCCTGACTGTGATCCCTCCCATCAAATAAATGAAGAGGACAATTTCTTGAGCGTCTATAATGTGCCTTCTCTTCAAAAGTAATGCAGTCTGGTGGAAAGAAAACCAGTAGGCTGAAGCCTAATTTTTATTTCCTTCTTCCTTGACAGCTGCTCATTTAATATATATATATATAATGTCTATCTTATTTAGCAAGGTACTTCCACCTCAAGCATTCTGGAGAACTGACTTCCAAAGTACTATTAAAGGTATTCACTTCTGGGGCAGATATGAAAAATAAAAAGGCATGGTGGCACACCAGAACAAAAAATACATTTGGACTTTGGAAACAATCTTTAAAATAAAAAACACCCAATGTTTTTAAGTGCATCCTGGATGTGACCGAAGAAGAGGCCAAGGAGAAAGAGACAGAATGTAAATCATTATTTACAATTTTCTTTCTATGCTCCAAACAAAGAATCTTTTTCTTCTCCTTGGGTTCCACCTGTATTACGCTGATTTTGTATTTTTCTCTCCAGAGAATATAAATAACTGCACCAAGTATAGCTTTTTTTGCTGTGGAGGCATCTCAATTTTCTCTAAAGAAGCAAAGCTGTAATTTTTCTTCCTCTTTCTAAAATCATGGGCTCATTCATCTGCCTTTAATAAGAATTAGATGATAATGCAAAAGCCTTGTGTCATTTGAATCAAGGGTTTCCAAACCTTGAATGATTACAAAAGCTTCTTCTCCTTTCCTTCTGCTGTTTTCCACAATGTTTTTATGCAAATCCAAGCCAATTTCCCTTTGTTGAAACATGACTCAGCAATATGATATGTTAATAACTAACACTGAGTCAACAGCAACTGATTTTCATCCATGCTGATACTGATTTCCCCAGCTAATTCCTTAAAATCCTTTCTGGGGTAAGGGAGAGCCAGAACTCTACATTTCTGATGCTTTTTGGACTGGGTATGTGTGCATGTCTTCAGCTGTTTTAAATTAAAAAAAAACCAAAAACAATCAAGCCATAAAATGGAAGAAAATTTTATTGTGAGGGTGGTGAGGCCCTAGAACAGGTTGCCCAGACAAGTTGTAAAAATTTCTGCAACACAATACTGGAACTTCTTAAAAAACACAAGATAAATATCCCACATTTTTTCTGGTTTGAATCATATGACTTATTTTAGACATCACAATTTGAAGATACAAAGTTCATATGCGTCTTTACTTTAAGAGGAGCCTAGGGCACACAGCTCTTTGTATACAGCCATGACATCTACACTATTTATATGAAGCACAACTACCAACACTTGAGTTATTACAGTCTGAGGTAGGAGTCTGTACCTTCAAGAGATAGTAGAACTACATGGGTCACAGATAAAGCACTGTGGTACACTCAATTTATATTATGATTTTGCAGATTGTCACACTTTATTCACTTTTGCCCTTTACTTTTTTCCCCATGTTTTTATTTCTGTATGAAGCTACAGTTTAGTTTTTTGTTTGGCTTTTTTTTCCTTGATAATTCTCTTTTTTCTAATTAGAAATGCCTTAGAATACCTTAGAAATACAAGTTTCCTTTTAATACAGAAATACATAAACCCACAAATACAAATGACACACAAACCTTAAAATCCTATTTGGTATTCTCAATGTTGTCCTTTCAATTACAGAGAGATACATTCATCTCAATAAATAGATATGATTTTTCAAAACCAAATTAAGTAGCATATTGCCTGCATTGGTGCATTTAACTGCAGTTATTTGCTTTCATTCATAACAACTACAGAAGTAAATTTTAACTCATGTCAGAAGTCTAGACTTGATATTCAAATTTTGTAATGCCCTGAGAAATATCTTCAAGAACCATGGCACTAAGCATGAGGTATTGTGCAAAGGACACGAGGGGAAGAGCAAAGAATTATGAACCGTAAACTATAGGATCAAATATCTGTCTTTGTCTGCCTTGTGCCTCTTCAATTAGTTGATTAAATAAATCACTCAAAGAGCTTGGATGCTGATGCATATTTTATTCCTATAGGCAACCTGGCTGTTGGAAATCTCCTTGTCATTCTGCAGTAATTACTTTTTTTTTTTCAGACCATAGAGATGTACTCTTTGGCTGAAAGGGTTGCCAAATTTTAGGCAGTGCTGAACAACAGCCACTTTACTACTTTAGTTTTGTAATGACATGTAATATATGGAGTGTGTCTAAGATATGCGTGCAATATATGTATAAGTATATATAAGGTGGACTCAACTCTGGAGGTGTTTAAGAAAAGACTGGATGGGGCACTTAGTGCCATGGTGTATTTGATGAGGTAATGTTGGGTCATAGGTTGGTCTTGATGGTCACAAGAGCCTTTTCCAACCTGAACGATTCTGTGATATACTTAGGTTCACAGACTTCTTGATGAAGTCAGTAAGAGGAATCCAAAGGTCTTCACAGGATAGTCACTATGCACGTTGCCAGAAGGAGTCTGTGTTGTTCAGTACACAAATAAAGAGTGATGACATGTATGCACTTCTGTCTTTTCTTTGTAAACTGTTGTACCTATGTTCCACAATCTAGGCATATTCCATGTCATGTATCTCTGTCAGAGGAAGTACATTGACTTTGAAACCAAGAGTATGAGTCCTAGACCATGATGTCTGTGCATATCCAGTGACATATCTATTGTAATTACCACAAGAACATGCAGACTGCAAATGTATCTTCCTTAAGAATTTGCAGTTTCACAAATACATTGGAGAAAAGCCTAAAATTTGAGCCAAACTGCCAGAGTTTCATTTGTGAGCTTATAGCATGTGAAATCAAAAGAAAAATATTTCCTTCTAATCTTAAATAGTTTTTAAATTTAGTCTTACATTAAGACATGTAAAGAAGCAAATAGGAGGTTTGCTATAAATAGAAAGGATGCTTTTCTATGATATATCGCCAACATAAATTTTTGTCGCATTTAGGAAAAATGTAAGAATCTTTTTTTTTTAAATTTTCAAGAAAAGCACTTAATTTTTTTTTAATTGTGTCAAAATGTAGCAAGGTTTTCAAAGCTTTTTGAAAGACATACAAAAAGCAGTTCCCTGGAAATCAAGTATTTTTAAACAAATCACATACTAATTTATCTTAAAACTTATCTGGCATTTTTTTTAAATGCATGCTTTTAAAGAATGCTTTATATTCTGTAAAAGTACTGAATTTGTAATCACTAGCTGTGTTGATGGTTAATGTTTAGGGAAAATATCTCAATACATACAGAATTCTGTACAGAATCTTGGACCTGTGTGATTACCTGGAGTCGGATGGTTTTTATATTTATGTATAAAAAAATCTCAATAAGTTGTCCTATATACAAAATGTAAACTACTTCATATCATTTGCTTTGGTGGAGGTTTATCCACCTAATGGAATAATAGCCTGAACTTGGTGATAAATTCAAAGCACAGACAAAAACAGCAAGAAAAAGACCAACCAACCAACCAAGCCACTTGGTTCATGAGAGGGCTAAAACTACAGGGATGAAATTACTCTCACCATTCCTTCCAAACCTTCTGCAGATAATAAGTAAAGTAAACCAGTGTTTTCTTTTATGGAGGTAAGTGTGCTAGCAGATAATCTTGCCTAAAATTTGTGATTTAATTTTTAGTGAGGTATCCTCAAGCGCTGCTATAAAAGACCTTCTCTTTCAATAGCACAAATCTTTATTATTTTCTCACTAAGGCTTAGAAATTTTAATTTTTTGTATCTAAGAGACACACCTGAGAGCTTATTGAAGATAGCTTTTGATTTTCCTTCTTTTGAGAAAAATAAAAAAGTGATGAAAATACATAAAAAGAGTAATTTCTTTGTTAATCAGTGTTTTGCCACATTTTCCTTTCACCAATTTTTACGATATCTATACAAGTATATAGCAATGGTTGTGTTGGGTTCCTCTAGCCTTAAATCCTGCATCTGACAATGACTGCTTGATATTTAGGAGGGAGCACAAGAAGAAGGCAATTTTATAGATTCTGGCAGTCTTTTGTTCAGAGAATTCCTTAACTAGAGATAATGCCCATCACCTTCCTTCAGAAATATTCTAGTCACATTGAAATGTCACATTAACTATCAGAATCCACAGATTTTGTAGCAAAACTTCTACAATTTAACTTTATATTACATCATTCATGTAAGAAGCATGACATTTTTGGATTTAAAGCTTCTGTCTGAAATTTCAGCAGCGTGCCTCCTGATCTTCATACTATGAAAATCAGTAAATAATAGCTTCTTCATCACTTTTGCTGCACCATTGATGAAAGTGTTTATCTTCAAGGTATTTAAACCTCACTAACATTTCTTTGTACACAAGTGGTTCAAGTCCTTTGATTTTACTTGTTGCACTTTTTGACACTTTTAAAATCTAATCTACCTTGCTTGAGGTGGGGCAGCATCAGGAATGCACATCTTATTCAAGAAACAGGAGCAAACCAGATTAATATACAGACGTAACACTGTTTTGTTCTCCATTTTGTGTTCTATTAACCCTTTTGTCAATGTAAAACATTAAGATGATGTTTTCATAAAAAAATCCTCCACATGCTCAAGTGGGAGTTGCCAATTTAATACCCTTGTGTCTTTGTAATTATTTAATGCATTCAAGACACGTCGCTATGGGAGGATTATGGACACTATGATTAACTCTCACAGGTCTTTGGACATTTGCCTTTGGCAGGTTCTGTTTGCAGGGAAGGCAGAACATTTGGAGCAGACAGGGTGCTAGTGGGCCTTATGGTTTTCCTCATGCTCACCCCTACTGTGGATCATGCACTTGCAGTGGAGATTTTGTGGAGATTTTACCCAAGCTACCAGGAGGGTTTCAGCTGAGTGTGCTTCAACTTAGCACAAAAGGGAGAACATTAATAGACTGACTATGTAAGCCTGATAAAAACATTTAACCTTGCACAGTCTACAAGCTGATCTTCCCACATGGGTAGCAGAAAGACGGAGAACCTACTTTTCATTACACAGGCTGCTGGAACTGTTGTCAACAATGGGGTTGGGACTGGGAAAGGAAGGGGAAAGAACAGTTCCATCTGAGTAAATGCAGCTCAGGACCACAGAAGGCATATATTTCTTGTACTTGCTTCCCCAAAATTACTTTTATACTGCTCTGAAAAGAAGAACTAAAGTAGAAAGCCTTGAAAAAAAGAGAGGTGCTACACTATCCTTTAGAAAGTGATTAATCAGGTTAAGTCAGGGAGTAACTGAGACCTGGGACACTGCATCTGATATAGAGAAACAGTAGAGCCTCAGTTCCTTAAATGTGAATGTGCAGTGCTCCCTTAGATGTAAGGCATTCCCACCCATCTGCCACTGCCATTCCAGGAGAGTGCGGGTTACCAGTACTTTCTGCATCTTCTGTGCCATTGCTATGAAAATATTTCAGATGGCTTGGTACATCAGAGTTGACCCAATGGCACTGGGCACACATGTTTAGGCAGCTAACACGAATCCAGAGGGCTGGATTCAGTGTACAATTTTAGACAGCTGAATTTATATAACTACCTGTCAAGATATTATTACGTAAAGTGCAGGTATAATGGACACCTATGGCACGAGGCCAGTTAAGTGTGCAGATACATCCTGTGGTGATGTGCTGCTTCCAGTAAGGCTCATGGACATTCTGAGCTTTACTGAAGTGCAAAAATAAGACCTTTAATACCAGGAGAAATGCAGGCAGTATAAATTTACCCAATATTAAATGTTTAAGAGAGGTGTTGAATCATCAGCATCCCAACCTTCTATCTTGGAGTTTTCCCACTATTTGTGGATCATTACTGCTGAAAGTGACTAAACAGGATTTGTACATTTAAGACAAACATTTTGGTAAACAACCAAACATTTACTAGATGCTGAGAGCAGGTGCCTATTTTCTCACCTCTGCTTTTGGGAAGGAATATTTTTGATCAGAAACATGCACGTGAGGTTGTTACAATCCAACTGTCCTTTCTCACTGTGTTTTTCAGGGATGAATTAAGGTGTATCAGTAATTCTTGAAGCTCATTGTCTGCTGGGATGTTTGATTTATTTCTGGCCTATTTTGTTGCTGTCTTCTGAAGTAGGAAGGGAGGTGGGTGAGTGAATTTTCTATTCTCACTTGCTTTCACACTTCAATCAAACTTTGCAAAGTCCAAGAAACCAGCTTGTAGCTTTCAATCATGCTTTGGGTAGGCCCTGGAGTATGGCTGGTAAAAGAAAATATCGATGCTGTGTAGCCTGGTGGGTTTTTTTTCTCATTTGGTGGGTATGTAAAAAGATTTGTCTTCCTTAGTGAGTTAATTATAAAGGTGGACACAGATCTTGTATGAGATGTTATTTCTAGTACTTACTTATATTCTTGAAGTAACGCTGATGATTGTCTTAGGAAAAAGAGACGAGTTCAGACATGAAACTTTTGATGCTGTATTTTTTTTTTTATTTCGGTCATCACACTTAAGATATTCTCATGATACTGTTTATTACTCTTATTAAAAGTGTGTATTGTAGGTACAAAAATGCTGTTAGTGAGGATTTTCTTGTTATTTTCTAAGTCCGTGAGAGATTTTTCTCTCTCACAGAAGAGGTAGCAGGGAATGTAAACAACCAAGCCACCTGCAACCTTGGAAAGTCTTGTTTATGGTATAGTAGAAAATATTTTGACAATGGATGTTTTAGGATTTTGGCCAATCACCCCCAAGGGGTGGCTGGTGCTCTGTCCACTTAGACACTGAAGAAAAAAGTCTATAAAAGAGTTTGTAAAATAATTAAATAAATCAATCTTGCTGCACAATTCCTGCCTGCTGGATCTTCTCTCCTCCTCCTCCCTATGGCTGCGGAACACGGTGATATCCCCTAGGGCCCAGGCCTGTGGTAATAGTGTATCATATATATCTATGTAATAAGGCTCAAGCTACTGATGCAAGTGAACTTGGTTAGGTTGAAATAAATATTCTAAATATTTTGAATTGATTAAAATGAGACAAACACTAGGCACATAAAGATATCAATAATCAATATAAATGTTTCTAGTATGGATGAAAATCTTATTAATTTTATGTGTTTATACAGCCACATTAGAGATTTTTGAGAGTTTAATTTTTACACCTTCCCCAAAAAATGCCAAACTTCTGTTCAGTGAGCAGCAGGCTCAAATCTAAGTAAGAAGACTGGAATTAAAAATACATCCATCACCACATACACTTGTTTTAAATCTGAAATTTTATTTAATTGATAACATAATTTTTATTAATATTATTCATAGTTATAGATCAGTACCTGATGGGAAAAGACTGAATAGTATTTCTTGAAGTATTCTTCTGAGAAGACACCCGGTTGAGCAGAGAGTAGGTTTTTTTTTCCCTGTTGGATTTCATTAACATACAATGGCTTAATTTTAAGCAGGGGATTTATTTTCACTTAGCTGGGGATTATTTGCTAAAACATTCTGAGGGCATTCAAGTCTTGAATGTACATAGCCTATATAGCAGCAAATAATCTAACAGCTCATCTACTTTCAGATCCACCTACGCACCTAATATTGCCTTTTTGCTTGTGTGTGCAGTTAGCTTTGTTATAAACACTCATGCATTCTTCTCTACTAAGGAATAAATTGTTTTCTGAAGACAGCATCTCTGGGTTTTGATTCCTACAAATGTTAGTTCTGAGTGAAGGGATACAAGTAAAAGGGATGTATGGAAAAAATACTGCAGAGAAGATAGATCCCAGTGAACAGAGAACAAATTAAGTATAAAACTTTCTTGAGGAATATGCTAGTTTTCATTTGATAGTTCCCTAAATCACATATATATGAATATATATATCTATATATAAATTCTAATTAACACTTCTACAATTCAGCTTTTCTCTTCTGAAGCATGGAAAAAACATAATTTTAAGCAATTCACAGTGATTTTCTGATTTTTTTATTGGCTGAACAGGGTTTTAGTGTTTTTTTTCCCAAAAAATTTGACTACCAGTTCTCATTTTCCCTATTGCTTTCACTCTACAAGGAAATAATAAAATACCGTGAAGATTGAGACTGTGATAGTTTCCTCAGTTTAGCTTGAAAGATACTTGCTTCTTTTCCTTTGACATCTGTGGAATTTTGTATATTTTGTAGTTATCAAACTTGAAATGTTTAATGCTTTTGTATTCTGTGGTGTAGTGACCCTAGCTGGCTGCCAGAGCCCAGCTGTTGTCTCTCTCCACCTCCTCAACAAGGCAGGGGGAGAAAATAAGATGAAAAGCTCATGGGTCAATCTAAAGACATGGACACCATTCACACTGACTACATTCAGGGGCAAAACAGACTTGATCCAGGGAAAATGACCTTAATTTAGTTAATTAAAATAGATTTGAAAGCTACATGTGCTAAAATTCACTAATACCATTTAAATAAATAAGTAATGGAGGCAAATAACTGCAGATGTCAATTATGCAGTGCTATTTGATGATTTCACTCTATCAAATCAAAAGGAGGATATTTTGAAGTGTGCTTTTAATGGTGCTTAAGAGGCAAATTAAATAACCATTTAGAGACTACACAAAGCTTTTAAGCATAAAATATAGCATTTCATTTTCCCTAAAAGCACCCATTATATATAAGGAGTCTGTACAGGCAAAATTAAAGATAAGTAGCCTGTATTTTTAAAGAGAAGCCAGTGCTGCCGCTTTGTCTGTATTTTCCTCTTGTCCAGTTGGCAAGATGTTTTGAGAAGTATTTCTGGAAACTCCTGTGGCTATCTTTATTTTTAGCCTACTAAGAAGAAAAGTCATGGCTTTTTGGTTTTGGATTCATCACATTGTTGGAAAAGTATCTGTTCTGTCTTATTAATTTCCCTTAAAAGACAACAGGCAACAGGACCAGATTTTCACTTTAAAGGTGAAGAAGGACTGACAAGGTCTTCTCAAATGCCTGCACTTGTCCTGGCTCTTGAAAGGTCTGGATTGTTTACAGGCAGCTACAAAGCCAACCCAAGCCAGAACACATTGATGGAAATACGTCCATTACTTTAAATGAATTTAAGGAAGCGTTTACACCGCCGCTTTTCCTGACTGTGATCCCTCCCATCAAATAAATGAAGAGGACAATTTCTTGAGTGTCTATAATGTGCCTTCTCTTCAAAAGTAATGCAGTCTGGTGGAAAGAAAACCAGTAGGCTGAAGCCTAATTTTTATTTCCTTCTTCCTTGACAGCTGCTCATTTAACAAGAATATTGAACAAAACCTTACAGCAGCATCCCTAGGCCAGTGACTAGAAAGAAGCAGAATCACACAGAATCTTAGCAGACCTGAACTTTAAGCTACATTTATCAAACAAAAATACAACTTTGAGACGTATATCAGGCTATTTTGATGTGTTTTCTGATAAGTTATGCTATGATTTGGAAGTAGTTGTTTGTTTGTTTTTAATTTTTTTCAGTTATGGTTTTAGGTTCATAACTTTTCCAATATCCTAAATTAGATTTTGCAAATGTAGAAGCTATGGATGCATTAAACTTTAGGGATTCACCTGCAAAAATAATCACATGTCCAGTCTGGATAATTCCTCATTTTACAGTGTTCAAAAAGGGCAGACTGTGATGACCAGAACACTGGAAATTGAGATATTCTAAGGAGTTGAGAATGAAGAGGCTCAGCAATAATTTAAGCATGTTATGTAGAGCACATCTGGGATGTGGGAATTTCAGTTATTTAATTACAGCTATCACTAGGTAAATCAGTTTATAGAAGATACACAAGCCTGGAAGACTGAGATAAGTTTTTGTGTTTAACCTTTGCTGTCTGAAAAGTTGATGTGTTGGGTAGAAGGCTAGCTGAATACTAATTGTTCCATGGTATCTTGCAAGGCGGGCTGGTTGATGTTTTGGCTTTCATTTGGATGTAACTTCGCTATCTTATGAGACTGTCAACCTACTAATTCTCAGTTGCATCCATGCATGCTGGAGGACATACATGAATAGTTCTTTTCCCCAGATGTTCACTGCTTTTTTCAGCAGAGATTCCAAACTTCAAACACTGGTACCTTGCCAGAAATTCAAAATTCTGGACACTATTTGCATATAGTCAGGCAGAGGGCAGGTACCTTCATTGTTAATTTAGAAGGTTATAGCTCCTGGTTTAAAATATTCCGTCTTGATGTTAGTACTTTGAAAAAACTTTCCTTTTGTCTGTGGCTGAAAGTCCATGTGTTTTGGTAATATATCAAATAATATACCTATGTGTATAATCCATAGAAATAAAAATACACTTATGTAAATGCCCACATATATATCATGACATCTTGTGCCATTTGTATTTGTGTGTACTTTAATGTATCTATCTTTATGTACACATATATAAAAAGACATTTGTTGATAAATGAAATTATTAATTTTTTGTCCAGGAATTAATAAAAAAATACCTTGCCATTTTCGAAGTTTGCTAGTCTTGATCTAAATATAAATAACTGATGCAGGTCTTCATTTTATCTAGAAATTAATTTATTTTTCTGTACTGATGCAAATTGATTTTGAGCACAAATGGACTCCATTTGTTGCCAGGTAATCAACCTATCATAATTTAAACTTCAGTGTGGATTAAACTTCTAAACTTTGTCTGTTGCCTGCAATAATGAGATCATCAGATCAAAATAATAGCTCTGATAGAACAGAATATCTTTAAAATATTTTGGAGAGGCATGAAGAAACCTATAATACATCCAACTGATTGTGTGTTAAGCCATTTGACATCAGAATATGCTCCTCATAGCTGCTAGAGGTATCTTAAATACTTCATTTAAAGTCTTAAGAATATGGTTGATTATTTTGTTAGCCTAATCAGTAGCATACCTCACTGAAAGTAAAAATATTAATAAAAAAGGAGTGGATTTAATCCTTTCTTTCCTTTCTTTTTATGTACTTTTCTTCTAAATTTTAGTGCACTACAGTTGTCCATTACACAAAATACATGAGGATTTATCAACAAACTTCCTTAGTGCAGATGCTTGCAGCAGTAAAGCATCAAGACTATGACCTTAAGCACTGTTTCTTTCTCATCAGATTCATTGAAGAAGGTGAGTTTTCCTGCTTCAACTCTGCTGGAATATTGAGGGGCCCACATTCAAGCCCAGGTTTTTCATACTTGTATCATGTAGAATCTTTGCCGATATTATTTAAAAAAATTACCCAAGCTCATGGTAAAAATGATGTAATTGTTTATAGATAGTCATGTGGTAGTCCTTTGGCCACTTTTCTTTTCTCAAGCAGAGACCAAAAAAATGTGAAAAGCAAGTGAGATAAAGCACTGAAACACCCTGAGCTGAACGGTCACACAGCCTGAAATTTTACATCATCCATGCAATATCTATAAAATGAAGCAGGGAAAGGACAGGGTAAAATTTTATCTTTTAGGAGTTCCTCATTGCATAGCTAGAGGTCTAATATCCCCAGTTTACCATTTTAGACAATCTAAATTTTAGTTATATTTAGTCTGCCGCTACACTGGCTACAGAATCTATCTGATGGCATCCCAACAAGCAAGAAATCTGATTACGTTATTGTTTGTGACACAATTGTACCTATACCGAAGATTGGATAAGGAAAAGGAAAATAAAGGCAGGCTAACTGTAGAGGGATTCCTTATGAAACAGGGGCATATGATACCCCTGGAAAGATTGGACAACCCAGGGTTGCTGAGGAAAAGCCCCTGAACAGGCCCCTGGCTGCAGGGAGGCCTTGAAAGCACCTGGCTGCAGGCAGCCCTGAGAGTCCTTGGCAAAGTTGTGCACTGGTCGGCTCCCCCACTGATTAGAGGCCGTCTAGAGGGACTGGGGGTGAATGTTTGCAAAGTAGATCTAAGCCTGTATAGTGGAACAATAAAGGGGAGAACAATGCTTAATCGTATCAGTGTCTGTGTCGTTTCGTTTATCTGGCCAGCTCCCTGGACTTGGTCCCTAACAGCTAACTAACAGAAGAGAGTTAAAAATAAAACCAGTAAAGTTTGGTGGAAATTTATTTAATCATGCTACAGCTGTAGATATTAAACTCAATGAAGTCAATAGAGATGCATCACTTTACCTGTAGTGAAGTTCTGTGCCAATATCAAGTCTCTTGCCTGGCAATACAAATACAGTAAAACTTAGCTGCAGATTGGAGACTTGGAGCACACCTCTAAAATTTTCTGACTAGAAATAAGGTGATATAAATAAGGAAATATATGAAAAGTTTGGAGAGTAACTGTTAGGAGATTTCAACCTCACTACATGTTGGGCATCTCCATTTCATCTTTAAGTCCAAAAGGTACTTTTATAATTTGCATGAACTTTCTGAATATAAAGCAGGTATAGAACTTCTCTGAGTGGTTCTATATCAGTTTCTGGGTGTATATTTTATTTGAACCATAATGTCTCACCCACCATTAATAGGACGACTTTGCACGTTCCAAGTACGTGTACTGAAAGTGCTTTCATGAGGAACTGACAGTTTTATTTGCTATAATATTTAATTACAGCTTGATTCTATGGGAGTTTTTTGGTGTTGTGGTTTTTTTTTTAAATTGCTTTAATATTGTTTTCAAAATACTACCTTTAAAGGACATTGTATGTTTGTAGTTTATTAGTCATCCCTAAGAGCACAGACCAGTAGAATAAACACAAGAATGAAAATCCCCAAACACCTTTAGTTTCTACAGTATATGAATCTCCATAAACAGAAATCAGTCAAGTAATCAATTTTATGATTTTAATCCTTCCAGCTAAGCAATCAAAGAAATAGTCATGGTCTAAAATTATGAAAACAAAAATATGTCTTGCTGTAATGAGCCAAACAGCATACTAATAAAATCCTCAAACATAATAACTCAGTCAATAAAAAATACAACAACATTTTGCAATATATTTCACAAAAAATTGAAAAGGGAACCTTTTTCCCAGTACATCATGAGAAGCAACTAAGGTTCCATATGATAGGGATTTCAGTATTTTACAAATACCTTGCTCTTCACTTGTCTTTATATCCAATGATAAAATATAAAGAAACCTCTAATACATACAAGACTGTAATTATTCTCAAATTATTCACTTTTCTTATTATTTGCCATTTTCAGTAGCCTTTCCCAATTAACCTTCCTTTCCTGGGAGAGGGATTCCCTTTAGATGTTGTATGTGATCCAGTCATCCTCATCCTTTAAAAGGTAATGGAAAGAAACACACACCCCCAAAGACAAGGAATCAGTCCCTGAGACTTCTACTTGAGGAACAGAAGAATCATCTTCTACAGGTGCCTTCTTCATCCATCAATGATGGAAAGAAGCCTGTTAAGGGGAAGGAGAATGTCTGCTCCTCTAATGGTATCTGTTCAGAGAAGGCATGAATAAGATCACACAGAGACAAATATGTGATAAGGGAGGTCTTGATAAGAAAAACCCTGGTCAGATATACTGATTAATAAGGATATGTAGAGTGTGAGGACGTTTATTTTCTCAGTTGGGAAGATAAGGAAAAGGAGGGAAAGAAACAAATTTTTAAAACGTGATCAATTAGCACTAACAAAGAACACAACCAGAAACAAACCTTGTCTGTCACACTAATTGACGGGGTATCAAAAAACTGCGAGGCAAACCAGGACTTTGCAATGGATAGTGATGCAAATCTGAGTGTCCAGAACATTGGAAGGGGTTCAGTGGGACTATGCCAACTGATGAAGCCATGTGCAGAAGAAAGGAGAGCAAGGAGGAACAAAAAAGAGATAGGCGGAAAGGGATAGAAAAGGGGCTGACACATAAAATGGGGCCAGGTGCTAAGTTTGTCTGGCTGAGCCCTGCTCCTGTTCACTCCAGTTTGTCATGTCTTAATAGACAATTTCTTAACAATCTCTCTGCGTGATCTTTCCCTCTACTCTGTGTGTGCCAGTGCTGCAAGAGCTCCGTGACAGCTACTGGAGGGTGAGCAGAGGGCACGAGCATCAGCTGATGGGAGCAAGCATCTGTATCCTCTCAGCTAGTTGTGCACAGGCTGTGCATGTGGGCCTGTTGGAAAACTCCAGGCTGGATCAGCCCCAGGTTCAGGAAGGGCTATCAGGCAGGTGAAGGGTCTGTGCTGGTATTTGGGGAGACCTGGAATTCATGGGTGTCCATGGGATGAGTGTGTGATTGCAGTGTGTGTGCGGTGAGCACCCAGATGGACCAACTGGTGAGTCAGGGATGCATGGGGTGAGTTAAATGGGTTGTAATCCCGTCAGGGGTGTCAGGTTGGCAGAGAGGCTGTGCTGGTGTTTGAGGAACCTGTGAATGTCCATGTGCTTGTGAACCTGGGGAGAGTGGTGTGTATGCTGCACTTGTGACCTTCTGTCTCTGCCAGCCCAAGAGGAGGAGGGGATGTGTCTCTCTGTGCCTGTGTCTCATGTGAGTCCTGAATATGGGGCAGCACCTTGTCTACAGCTGTGTCAGCATCCTGTGTGTGTCCCCTGCTCTATGTGTGTGTTTGGGATATGTGCTCAGCTTCACTCCTGAACCTAAAAATGGGAAAGCAGCATCTGAATCCTTCAGCCTGACCCAAGGTCTCCAGGCACTAGGCTGAGGTCCAGCACATGGGTCCTGGGTTGGCACTGGTGAAGAAGGCAGCTGCAAATTCTGGATGAATTTTTAATCAGAATAAGAAACCAGTAGAAAAAAATTTAAATACTACACCTAGATTTCAACATGTGTTTCTTAACTGTACACTAAGGAGTTAAAGATTAGACATGGGACTATGCAGTTACAGGTAGTCAATCTTCAGCAAGATTACTTAAATATTTTACTGAACTTACTAGCCTGCCCTTCTCCCTTTCTTCTTTTTTTCTGCTGATTATAGCCTATAGTTTTATATAGTCATGGTTTTAATGCTGGCTGAGTGCCAGGCACCCATAAAAAAACTATTCACTAATTTTCCTCTGCTACAGCTAAGCAGAGAAGAGGAAATTAAAATGAAAACTTCCTGTGTTGAGATAAGGATTAGGGGAAAAATATTTTAAGGGCAAAGCAGGCTCAAAACTTAAACAGTATAAAGAAAATTTATTATTAACAGAATTAAAAGTAAAAAAGGGTAATGAGAACTAAAAGAAACCTTTAGAACACCTTTCTTTTCCAGTCCCTCCCTCTTTCCCACCAACGGCACAAAGAGACAAAACATGGGGTTTTGTTCAGTCTTTAAGTTCTTAAAAATCTTTCTTAAGAGTTCCTTTCTTCTGCTGTGCCAGGGGATCCTTCCCACAGGAGATAGTTCTCTGCAAACTTTTCCAGTGTGGTTTTAACTTTCACGAACAGCAGTCCTGCCCAACCTGTTGCAACATGAGTCCCTCCCACCAATGGTGTGTCTTCCCAAAACTGTGCAATGTGGGTCATTTTCATTCATGGGGTTTAGTCTTTTAAGGATAGGCTGTCCTAGTTTGGAAGCAAGGGTTCTCTTTCTCTATATCTGGAAGCAAGGGTCATCTGTCGTTGTTTGAGTTCCCCACTAGATTACAGCTTTTCAGCATCCACTCGCTCCAGCGTGAGCGCTCTTCTTCTCAGGCTGCTTGTGGATCTCTGCATCCCCCCATGCACTTTATGAATTACAGGGAAACAATTTGTTGTATTGTAGTCCTCACCATGGCTTGCAGAAGAATCTCAGCTCCAATGCCCAGAGCACTTCCTCTCTCTCCTTTTCACTCGGTGTTGCCATGTTGGTTCTTCTCATGTGTCCTCATTTTCCCTTGTCTCTGACTTGGGAGAAAATCGGTGTCCTTTGGTTTTGTTTGGTCTGAAGTTCTATCAATTGAAAAGTTTCTATAGAGTCCTACAGCGCTGAAAGTTTGATCCCATTGGAGCTCTGCTTCGGGGAATTGCTTGTCATGCCCCTCGCTGCTGGCCATGTGGTCCCTGCTGGCACCACATGGACTGCACCAGCTGCCAGCTCCACTCAGCACCTCTCCTCATGTGGGGCGCCAAAAAGGAAAAGTTGCTGCTGCCCCTGCCCTTCTGTCGGCAGCATGGCTGGTTAAAAGTGGCTAAGCAAATAAAGTTCGTTGTGAGCCCTGCTGAGATGGCAGTGACCGCGTTGCCCCAGCTGCATGGGCACTCCCGGCACTGGTCCTGGCTGCATGGTCTTGGCCACGTGGCTGCTCGTGGTGCCGGGATGGCCCCCCACAGCGGCAGGGCCCCAGACACTGCACTGGGAAGGGCTCAGCAGCCCCCTCGCCACCCCTCGGAGCGCAGGAAGAAAGAAAGCTTCCCACGGTTTTTCCTTTCTTCAATATGTCACCACAAAGGCATTACCAGCTCTCTAACTGGGCTGGTAACCTGCCCATCCATTGTCAGAGCCTTCAGTGATTGGCTCTGTGCTGGCCATAGTAGAAGCTTCGAGCAGCTCCTCCCACCCACTAAAAACCAGGCTGTGTTAAACAAACACAAGCTTACTGCCAGTACTTAAGATGGCCTTAGAGTCCTGGTTTTTTTCTAGACTTGGAGAAACTTCTGTGCCAGTACATAGTTTTCTGGCCAGAGCTATTTTCCATGAAGTCATCCTGGGACAAGATTTGAGCTTGCAAGAAAAATAATCCAATGCAAGCATCCCCATGAAAACTAAAAATTTATCTTTGGGCTGTGGAGAGTAAATCAATTTTAGCCAAATGTGCATAGCACTCTGTCTCCAAGCAGATGCAGATTTCATTTTGCCTGCACACTGAGGCTGTCCATGAAGAGGCTTGGAGTTCTATAGATGGACATTGTGGTCTCTTCTACAGGTTTCAGGGCATGATCTGAAATGACATATTTTCCATAGATGCTGGGATCTCTTGGTACTTTATTTGCCCTGAGGCTGCAGCTATGAACATATGTAGGCACGAGGTCCGTATCCTCTGAGGAGATGTCAAGCTCCTTGAAATGAGTTCCCCAACAGCATGTATTATCTTGAAAGGAACTGTACTTTGGAGGCTCAGCAAAGCAGGCCTGCATCAGTGTAAAGGCTTCATAGTGCTTCTGTTGGACTGCAGCTACTTCACAGCTTAGTGCCTTGCTGAGGCCAGAGGGAAGTGGACACAGTTTCCTAGGGGAAAGGAGTTTTTTTTCCTAAAAGTGAGTGAGGGCAGGAAGCAATATTGATGCTCCTTTATGTAGCACTGCCACTGTAGGACACTGCAGATGGGAACAGGCAGATGTATTTTGCAGACACAGCAAAAGAAAACCAGTGCTTTTCCTTGTAAGAGTGGCAGGGGAAGAAGTCTGCTGTTGAAAAGAGGTTTTCAGATGACTTGGAAAGAGTTTAGGAGTAAACAGAGGAAATACACACTGTCAGTGTGGCCTATGTAATTGAAGGTAATCAAGCGTTTGATATGACATGTTATCGCTCAAAAAAAAAAGATTCGAAAGAAAGCACTTTCTGAAAACATTGCTGTCTTTTTATGTTGACAAATTAGAGGCTTTAACTCCCTTTTCTTCTCCTGGCAGAAAAGGAGCTGAAGGCCTTGATGGACAGAAAATTGACCATGACACAGCAATATGATCTCGTGGTAAGTCCAACAGCTTCCTGGCTGCATTAAGAAGAGTGTTACAACATGTTGAGGGATTGGATCCTTCCTCTCTGTTCAGTACTGATGAGACAAATCTGGAGTGCTGGGTCCAGTTCTGGGATCACCAGTACAGGAGAGACTTGGAATTACTGGAGTAAAGCTTCGTTGGAGAACCAAGTTTTGGAGCATCTGTCCTAAGAGGAGATGCTGACAGAGAGACTGGACTGTTCATCTCAGAGAAGAGAAGGCTCAGGAGGGTCATATCAATGTGTATAAATGTCTGCTGAAGTGGGGTCTAAAGTAAGTGGAGGTAGGCTCTTCTCACCAGTGCCCAGTGAAAACACAGTAGGCAACTGGCACAAGTTAAAATACAGGAAATTACATTTAAACATAAAAATACCCCAAACCTCCCAATTTTTTAAAACTCTAGAGGTGTTTGAATACTGACGAAGTGCAGTCTCCATCCTTTCAAGTACTCAAAACCCAGCCAGACAAAGCCATGAGCAATTTCACAGAATCATAAAATCATTAAAGTTGGAAAAGACCTCCAAGATCATCAAGTTCAACCTTTGACCAAATAAAACCATAGACTTAAGTGCCATGTCCAGTCATTTCTTGAACACTTCCAGGAATGGTGACTCTACCACTTCTGTGAGCAGTCTGTTCTAATGCTTGACAACCCTCCTTTCTTTGAGCAGGAAGGCTGAATTTCTGAACTCCAGAGGTGCCCTCCAGGCTCAACTATTCTGCAATTCTATGAAACTGCAGTGCCTGCATGGATGCTCTCACCATAGTGGAAACTTTTTTAGTAAACTGTTGTTTAGTGATTGGTTTCAGAAGATGATTCCCAGATTCTTGGGAAGAATTGAGTGATACCTAATTTTTTGTCCAGCTGTTGGTTTATAACACTATATACTGGTCTCTCCATAGTCCAAGAATTTGTGCTGAACCAAATGTAGACTTGAATAGTCTGTGGCTGGAGAGGCTGCTACACAATATTCTGTGAAATATTGATAATGTTTTTCAACACTACATCCCACAGTTTTCTCTTTTGGAAGCTAAGGAAGTATGGTCTGTTGGAGTAGAATTTGGATAGACCCCTGGGATTAAAGGGTATTTATTAAGGATATAAGATCCAGATGTCCGATAACAGACTATCTTACTGGGACCTGTACTTTTCAGCATCTTCATCCACACTTCTGGATGAGGACACAACATGCATCCGTGGTGAATTTGTGGATCAGACTAAGATAGGGAGAGTGACTGACACAAGGATTGGTAGAGCTTCTGTTCAGAGTGAGACTGATAAGCTTGAAGATTCAACCAACCTCACAAATTCCAAAAGGAAAAGAGGAAAAGAGCAGAGATCTGCCTTTCAGGTGTAAGAACCTTACACACTAATGGAGGCTAGGAGAGGGTTCCCAGATAGGAGCTTGAAAATTACTGGGGAGTATGGTGGATGTCTGTCAAATGTGAACCAACATCATACTCGTTTCAAAAGGACTGCACTGTGTAGAGCAGCTAGCAAAGGTATCATGCCTCTGTAATTGGCACTAGTGAGACTGCAGATTGTGTCTGGTTTTAGATGCCCCAGTCTCCATTTGAAGAGGGATGTGGAAAAACTGGAGAAAATTTATGGGTAAGTTACCAAGGCAATCAGGGGCCTTTCATACCATATATTGGGAGCACTGCTCTAAATCACGTCTCTGTAGAAAATTTGGATTACCTGTGTTGTGGAAGGCAAGTCCTAACAACAGACTTACTTACCACTTGTATTCTCCTGGCAAAAGAAAGAGAACTAACCTAGGAGAGGATCCTTGGTGATGAGCCTTTGTTGGTCTGCTGAGGGCTATGACATAAGCAAGAAACCTAGTTGTGCTTGCAAATCAGAAGTGGAGCCTGGGAGCAGGTACAGCTGCCATTTCCTTCTCTTGAAGGTACCAAGAGAAAAGAACAAAAACAAATAAGAAATAAACCACAAAACCAAGTCTCTCTCTTTTGTCTGGGAAAAAAGCTAGAACTAAACCAAACCATAAAACGACTGAGTCTATTTCATTCCATAAACGCTTCAAAAGTAAACAAAAAAAATGCTTTGAGGTAATCACAGCACAATTTAAACATTTAACTAACCTTATCCTGGATATTGGAGGACAAGAGATAAGCTCTTAATTTATCATCCCAATTTGTAAACTAGAAATTCATTGGAGGCTGCTTAAGTATACAGTCTTAGTTTGTTCAAATGTATTCTGTAAATCCAGCTGGTTGGGTACAAATGGAGGTGATATCAAGAAACTGTGTTGCAAAAGCCTTGTGTTTCTTTTTACAAGAAAAATAAGGATGAAAATTGAGAGAGTGATAGTGGATGCAGAGATGAAAAATGTAGACAGAAAGGTGAGTTTATTTTGAAGTTTGGTCATCAGCTGCAATGGGTGACACTTAGGTTTGCTTATTCCACTATGCACTTCTCTTTAAATTTTAACAGCCCACCAGGAGCAAAGCTCTTGTCAGAACCATTCAATAAAAAAACTTGCTTGGGATGCATTGTACATGAGCTGACACTGACCATGCCAAATGAGCTACAAGAGCACTTAATCAATTTGCAAATTCTGAAGTAAATGTATTGCATGCAGCACAGTAGAGGATGAAGATCATATTAATGAGACTGCTAAGTAACATCCACCAAATAGGTAGAGTCAATTGAAGACTCTTATCCTTCTGGGTCCTCTAATACTGCTGCTTATGATATAATACTATTGTCTTTGGGAGAGATGACAGAGATCCAGAAAAATAACAACCAAAATCATTCAAACCTTCCCTAAAGTGAGAAGAAACCTAGTCTTAGACTTTTGAACCCTTTTCTTCATATCCCATCAAGGTCAGTTCTCTTTCCAGTCATATTTACCGTCCACATTACCCTTTCCAGGCCAGGGTAGTAGTCACTGTTGTACATGTTGCCTCTTCCCCTAGAGGAAGAAGCAGCAAAAGTCAGACTGTCAAGTTGCATGATAGATTTATGTGTGCAGCACCAGTACTTAAGCTGATTTCCATTATTTCTCTCAAAGCCAAAGTAGTCATGAGAGCCCGGAAAGATCCTAAACAAAGCTACTACTCCCATAGTAGCCAGCATACTCAATTGCCTGGTTTGCCAGTGCCTGTAACTAGCATCTAGACTCACAAGTACCAGACAATTTCTTCCTACCCTGCGCTACATTAATTTATTACGCTGCAGACAGGCAATAGGCAGCTCAAAGATACAAAACAGTTTTTCAGAACTCACATCTGAGCAACACAAGAGTTCTATTGGTAGGGCTAAGAAAAAACTGAAGTTTTTACTTCTGGTGCAGCATTGTTACATGGAAGGTGCACATTCTCAACCAGTCAACTTTTCTAACAGGCAAGCAAAGCTAGAGTTGCCACTGACATGGCAACTGTGAGTGATCTGTGAGTATCTGTGAATGATGCTTCCTGTCATTTTTGGTTAGCCAAAGGTCTCTGTCCTATCATAGCTAGTCTCAGTTATTCATGGTTTGTCACCTTTCAAGCTATATAGTACATCTCGCCATGAAACTCTTAGCATTTGGGAAGGACTGCAGTACACATCCTTAACAGCTATGGCCATTATATCAGAAAAGTCTTCCTATCTTCCTGTCTTCCCTGTCTCTCTTACGCATCAGACTAAATCCAGTTCTCCTTCCTTAACAGGAGGCTTGCAGGAAACTCAAAGCAGTGCATAAAAGTAACTAAAGGATTAAGAAATGCTCTATTCAAAAGATTAATTGCAGTTGCAATTTTCTAATACAAAGCAGTTTTCCTTGTATGTCTGGGGACTGTACTCAGCATCCACCTCAGGATTATGAGAAGCATTTTAAGACTTGAACAAGATCAGCTGGGAGAGTGTTAGACTGAAGACCAAAATGTCCCAGTTTCATTC
>NW_008237422.1:115494-121606 GCF_000691975.1 Corvus brachyrhynchos
GTTCAGCAGAAATGTTTGACACCTTGTCTGTGTACATGGTCAAGGCCAGATTAGATGGGGCTTTGTGAAACCTGGTCTAGTGGAAGGTGTTCCTGTCTGTGGCAGGGGACTTGGAACTAGATGATTCTTAGGGTCCCTTCCAATCCAAACCATTTTATGATGGTGAGGAGGGCCAATGTTGCACACCTCCTACTTAAAACACCTTTCTAGCTTCACTGTCTGTAACAACCAATTAGCAAGGTATGGTTTACAGGATTTAAGAGCCCTAAAACAAGTGTTTCTCTGCATACAATTCTTCAGCACAAGAAGAGTATGAGAACAAATACATTGGAGATGTTTATCATTTAACAACACGTTTCTCAGAAACTATGATGATGAGCACTCCTCAGCAGTCTACACTGAAGGGGTTTTTAATAGAATTTTACTCTGACATGTAACCCTTGCTATAGGATCATAATCTCTCCATAGTTCCAGGTATGATTTTGTCAAGGATAAAAGGTTGTTGAGATTGTTTTTGTTTGGGGATTTTTTTCCTGGAAAAAGGCTGAAGAACAAGCTTTAACATTGTTAGGCAAATCAATGAGGTCATAATCTAACAAGTTAGTAAAATGCATTTAGATCAGTTTTGAATTAATTCTATTGGAAAATTCCCTGCAATAATGAAAACTGAAAGCATTAAATTATTTCTACATCTTTAAAGGGCACTGTTGTTCCATAGCAGAAAGTATTTGATTTGACAGAGATGACTAATAAAACCATTAACAAGAGCTGCTTTTTGCATCACTGGAAGGGTTTTACAAGATTCCTTCAGAAAGTAATGCTTACATTTTCTTACAATCAATCAATCTTGTTAGAATAATCACAAATTGAAGAGCTAACAATCTCTGAAAATAAAAAATGCATCTCTCTGCTGCAAAAGAATTACATAGAGTGCTTTACTAGAAAGGGTAGGAGTAAAAGAGCTGGCTAGGCTGTATTCCTGTTTGCCAGCCTACATATGTCATTGTAGATGACATTGATTTATTATGTATTAGCTGCAGTGGAGTTCACTGTTTAAATCTAAAACTAAAACAAAATCCAGAAAATCAATGCATTCAGAATATTAGGCGTAGTCATTTTTGGTGAATCTTCAGAAACCTGAATTTTTCTCATTATATTTCACTAATTGGTGGCCCATTTGGATTTTTTTGTTTGGTTGTTTAGTTCTGTTTTCCTTTTCTTCCCTCCCACCACCCGTCCCAAATCCAGAAGTATAAGCTGATTCTGTGTCAGGATGAATTTTAAGTAATATGTAGGTACTTGAAAAATTTGATGGCAAGTGTTTTTACATCAATTTGATAACAAGAGATCTCTTCAAGGAAAAAGAGACAAAGAAAGGAGGGAAAAGTCTAGAAGTATGTTATTAAAGCTTTTGATGGAGCAAACTCACTGCAATGAAGAAACTAGTATAAATGTCTACAGAGCAGGATGAATTTACACCTGCAGCAGCATTGATAGTGGTCTGAGACAAAAATGAAGATTTCAGCTTTAGCTGAAATGTTGGTTTTGAATACCTTGCAGACACTTGTTACAACATAATGTTAAAACTACTTGATACTTGGGCCAATTGTTTCGCATCAGAGGTCCTCGTCACAGAAATTGCTGATTATGTCCTGTCATATAACTGTGTTATGCTGCAGAAAGGTGCAGTGTACAGTGTGATTCTCATTTTCTGAAAGCTAACAAGATTACCACACAAAGGAAAAGTGCATAATACCTTTGAAGACAGCCTCAGGCCAGCCTGCACTGATGTGTAAGAGGAATAAATCCCGTTTTTTAACTTCTCCAGTTTTGCCAACTGCTTAGACTAAATTGTCTTTAGGCACAGCAAAAATAAAATTGCTCTGTAGAAAAGCTGAATAGCGGAGCAATCTAAGAGCTGTGTTTGTGTTGACAGTGATTTTCTTATACTGAAATCCTGTAAGGTCAGGCTGGTCATGACTGAAGTAGCAGAAGCAGCAAGTCACATTCTCCTGAATACATCGATATATTCATTCATCTCTGTCCTCCCCTCTGCATCTCCACTTTTGAAGGCAGGAGGGAACTGAACTGTTTTTTCTGAAGTACCAAACTGCTTCTTATGTGTTCTATGGCACTCCGGTCAGGGTCTGTGCCCAAGGAAAAGAGGCATTAATGGACATAGGTTTGTCTTCATTCCCCTAAATATGGGTACACCTGCATCTGGGTAGCTCATGTGAGACAATTTTTAAAAGCAGTGAAATCTACAAGAAGAGTTACCTTATACCCTCCTCTTCCTTCTGACCTCTTATGAATGCACAGTGAGGCTGTGAAGTTTCTGTCTGTTCCTCTCCTCTGGGAAAGGGTGAGACAGTGGGAGTTCTTCAGCCTGAAGAACAGAAGACTTCAGGGAGACCTTACTGTGACCTTTCAGTACTTAAAGGGGGCTTATAAGAAAGATGGAGAGGAACCTTTCTAACAGGGTATGTCTGATAGCACAAGAGGCAGAAACTAAAAGGGTATATTCAGGCTAGATATAAAGAAGAAATTTTTTATGTTGGAGGTGGAGAAACACTGGAATGGGTTTCCCAGAAAGGCAGTAGTTTCCGCATCCCTGGAAAGATTCAAGGTCATGTTGGATTGGGCTCTGAGCAGTCTGATATAGTGGAAGGTGTCCCTCTACACTAGACAGGGGTTGAAGTAGATGGCCTTTAAGGGTCCCTTGTAACCCAAATCATTCTTCGGTTCTATGTCAACCTTGCTCCTTCGCAGAGCCCATGTTGTGTGAAGGACACTCATATCTGATAAACAAAACTCTCGCGCATTGCCATCTTCACACTCTCATCACTGCAGTGTATATTTGCAGATTCTTGTTTTTATTTTACCTGTGTTCCTATAATTTGTGATGGTAACTTCTGCCTTGCAAATGATACAGTCTTCATTCAGTATTTTGGAATACTTTTTGCCATAAATGCTATACTTTTCTGGTTTTTCATTTATTATTAATAGGCTGTACTTAATTTTTATTAATTGACATAATATAGGAAATCTGTTTTGATTAAACACTTAATTGAGCACCATGCAATCCTTTGCCACCAGCTGACTGTAACACTATTGGGTGGAATTTACACTAATCTTATCTCAATTAAGCAATAATCATTCCTATTAGATTAAATTGGTATCTTGTGAGAAGTCCAAGTATGTTATCCCTCCCTGTCTGAGTGTATTCACATTAACTGGAATATATTTTACTATGAAAAATAATCAGGGAGAATTCTGACTTATTTTTACCATGAGAAGAAGCAAAACATTTTTGCTTATCTAGTTGAAAATGAAGAAACAACCAAGAAGTATCATGCATAAAGGTCTTCCAGAAAATCAGTGCTGTCACTCAGAGTTGCAGGGAAACATCTGTTTTCCTCTCAAGGAACAAGTATACAGAAAGATAAAGGCTCTCCTAGACTACGGAAAGAAGCTGTTGCTGGACAGACTGATACCACTGCTCTTGCTATCCTCACAGTAGAGGTCTGTGTAGCCCTTTGCACAGGAAAGAGCAACCCCAGGGAGGAAAAAAATGCTTGCTTGACAGACAGTCTCCATGCAGGGATGTTGCAAGTTTCCACCCCAACACACCAGTCAAAGCTGTCGGCCCAAACTCTACAGCAAGTCCCCTGCCCTCTTTGTTCAGGACATGCTGGAAGTGTGGCAGAAACACCTTCTAACTGAGCTGTGGTGTCTATAATCTCTGTGTATCAGAATGCTATGATATGTGCTACTGAGATTTCTTAACAGAATGCACTTCAAAATTTATTTTCCAGGTAGGGAAGTCTCCTCACTCAGAAGGTACTGGTGGGATAATTCTTCCTTCTGTTCTCTTCATGGCCCACTGTGCCTTGAGTTGCTTTCTGCTCATGGCCAAGGCTGTGGTATAGCAGTTTGAGAACCTCCTTGCACACACTGTGCTTCAGTTTGGTAATTTAGGTTCTCTGCTGGAAAGCAGAAAACAAGATTTGAGCTTGGGGTTGAAACTGGATTGTCTTTAACATCTCTTCCAACCTAAAGCATTCTATGATTCCTTAAAGGCAGCAGAAAGGACTAAGCTTGTATTCCTTACTTGTAAGAGCATACAGTCACAAGGATCCATCACCTCAGTCCTATGGTATGGGAAGACCTGGAAAAGGCAAAGTGAAAAAATATCCCGTGGAAAAAGGGACAGTGTTTTCTCAGCCCTGATCAAATAGAGGTCACACAGACTCTTTGGCTGTGGTAAACAAGAGCCAAGATTTCAGGCGAGGCTTTCTCCTCAGTGCTTCATTTAGGGAAGCTCTCAGTTAAATTCACACTGAGTTTGGGTTAGCCTTCTCACAATGTATATTTTGGCCTCTGGTGAGACCTTAACTCTTTCCAGATACTGGTTAGTATGTGGTTAGCTTAGGCTCCCACATGTGTCTTAAGAGGACAGTGTCTCAAAAGGCATTTAAGGAATTGCATACAATTTTACATAAAGAAATCCTCTTTAAAATTTAATCTTCCATCTCAAGTGTACGTGGAAGCAAACAACAATGAGACCAAACAATAAGATTCACATTGTATTATATCAGGTAGGTTCTAGTAATGTATGTGACACAGGGAATGGCTAGTTTTCTCAGTGATTTTAATTTAAAATGAAAAGAACATAATTGTTATGTTGAAGGAAGAATTTTTCTCTTGTCTTTTCCTTTTTGTATTTTCTTTTCTGTTTTGTATTTACCTTTTATGTTTATATACTGAAGAATAATATGTAACTGTAATATAAAACTAATCCTAGGGTTCAACAAGGTATCTTAGATAACAGCTTCTGGATAGTTTCAGGGAATTTGGATTACAATTTGTGATGCAGGGTATACTAACTCTTCTGGGTAGGAGGAAATTTTAAGTGACTAAAATTTAGATAATCAGTGTTGACAAATGTTACTAAATTATTTGCCTCTGCCATCTAATTTTGAAAGATAAAACCTAGTATTATTATGACTATTTATGATATGTTAACAATATTCAGGTATGGCTTACAGCCTTTAACTTTCAAAATTACTGATATACTGTAAATATGTGTCTTATTTGTTAATTTTATTAAAGCATAGAGCACAATGATTAAAATCCTACGTCCCCACACCCTCTAAAAATGGGCTCAATAAACCTGGTAGGGATTTTTTGGCACAGCCATTTTTACCTGAATTTATTATAAGGTTTGTTCAGGCTATTTTTTTATGCTGTTGTTTTTCTTTAATGAAAAATGGGAGTTATAAATTACTTTTATGAATCATGCACTAACCTGCATCTTTTCACTTTCTTTTCATGGTGTCGCTGCAGCTGCTTGCTCCGCATTGGCAGCCTTTCCTTTAATTTGTAGTCAATTACACTGATTAAATGTATTTTCACTGTTTCTCACCTGAGCTTGATAAAGTGTTTTACAACACATTTGTAGGAGAATTTTGGTTTTGGTAATTCCCAATTTTTTTTCAGACTTCTAGATTTATCTCACAGACATAAGATTGCCTTTTACGAGCAGCTCTCCTTTTTGACAGCTCCCCAACTCTATTTCACAGGTGACTGCTACAGTAGTCCAACATACAGTTTTGGCAATGCTCTTGAGTCTAATAGATTCTAGATTCTGTGGCATTTGAACTCTGTCAAAGATGATGTCTCAGAAGAACACAGCAAAGAGAGAGAATATTTTATTTCACAGAAGATAGAAGAATATTTCTGTGATAATTTTCCCTTGGTCAAATATTTACTAATACATGAGTAAAGCACAGAAATAGAACAAGAATAGAAGCTGCTTTCTGTAGCAATGAAAGGGCTTAATCTTTCTGAAAGCATGCCTTTCATACATTGGAATACAGGGCCATGTGATAAGGCCCTGGAATGAAGTGGGGACTCAAGAAAGCTGGTTGATATTCAAACATCACCTCCTACAAGGTAAAGAGAGTTCATTCAAAATGAATAAGACATCAGGCAAAAATGACTTCTGGCCAAATTCAAACACAAAATGGAAACATACAGAGGGTGGAAGAAAGGATGGGTAACCTGGGAGAAGTACAAAAACATTGAAAGAGCAGCCAGTGTTGAAGTTAGG
>NW_008237422.1:121638-141450 GCF_000691975.1 Corvus brachyrhynchos
AATGCCAAAGGCAACAAGGAGGACTTCTGTAAGTACATGGATGACATAAAAGAAAAATAAAAAATCTGTGGAAAATGTGGGTCCATTGCTCAAGGAGACGGGGGATGTGGTTTCGCAGGTCTAGGGCATGGAAAAGGTTGAGTTTATGAATGCTGTCTTTACCAAAATACTAACCAGACCGGCCTTCGGGGATCTGAAGTCCCAGAGACCAGGGGGACATTCCTTTGTCCAGGTAAGGAAATACATAAACAAGCTGGACATCTATAAAGAGCAGTGGATTTTGTCTAACTAGTCTTCAGGAAGGGCTTTGACACTGATGAGATCCTCACACACAGGCTGTGTGTATCTCTTCGTGTTACTCTATTTTTGTTTTTCTCAGGTGATACAATTTAAGTAAATGCCATGTTAGTTGTGTTTTTGCATGAAAGGGTGAATAAAACACAAATATGTACAGTATGTTCTCAGCTATGTAGAGAGCTAACTGTTACAGATATCTTAGGTGTTTTTTCTTCAGACTGTGCCAGCTGAGGAGACCTAGAGAGAGGGTTAGTGTAGGTTACCACTGCAATGGCTGAGGATGGACCTCAAATAAAATTTTCAGTCTTCTATCTTAGAAACTAATCATGGTTGTTTAAGTTACTAGTTCAAGAAGAAAACATAGTTAGACTGTGACTGAAAGCTGAAAAGCTATGCTTTTCAAAATTGGGAAAGGAATGCAAAGTTCTCAGGTCTAGTTTGGTGCCTAGGAGAAGAATTGGTATGGGGGAAGTAGGAGCTATTTTTTATCATCTTAAGATCCTTAGTTCCCTTCCTTTGCTGTAAAGGCCCCTTATGCTGATCACCCTCATACATGAACAGAAGTCCTAGATGAGTCAGATTAAATAAATCTAATGAGTATATCCACAAAAACTCTCTAGATTGCCTGTTCTCCCCTGCTTCCTGAAACACTGTAATTTTACTGTGATGCTAAGGTCTAATTGTAGCATTTTATATTGAAGTCATGGGCGCACATTTACTCTCTAAAGCTCTGTTGCTAACCTTCCACAGTTACCAGAATGAGAAAGTTGTAATAAGTGTTCCATGAATTCTTTTCTGGACATCCATGGGACTAAATGTCAATTTTCTTACTTTTCTACATAGCTGTACTTGATTCCACTTTTGCTGCATATGAAATTTTGATTGAAAAAGAACATTTAAATCTTCTTCTCTCAAGGTCTGTTGGAGTCTTTTTTATTACCATTTCCGGGGAAATGAAACCTCTTCAGTAAATGCCTCCTATTAATTGCCAACAAACAGAAAAAAATATGAAAGCTAAAATTATAGAGATAGAAGGTCCTGTAAACAGTGTTGGTTTGAATGGAAGCTGAAGTGGTCTTAACTGCTGTCTCTTATGTTTTTCTCCATCCTCTGTAACAAAGAAGGCGTATAGGATACCTAGTCTCTTTCTTTAAGGTTAAGTCTCAAAATGACCTCATGGTAGTTAAATGTTTTTCTATTACTTTTAGGTTTATTTGTATAGGAACAGAAGAGAGGAAAACCTTTCTTTAAAATAAATTTTTAAAATAAACATAGGAAAACCCTTTTGTGAAACCTGATAAACCTGTTTGAAAACACCAAAGAATTGGCTTTTTTCTAAGACTAAACAAAGGGCTTTCCTAGAGTAAACAAATAATTTTATCATCAAAGCTATTTGCTTTCTTTGCTCATTATACAGTCTATATATACACTTAATTTAGTTTTAAACCTTTAGTGAAATAGTATTCCAAATTTTAGAGTAAACTAACCTTTGTCTGCTGATCCTCAGGAAAACAGGAATCCTTGACATCTTATGACTTAGAAACAATAAAAACATGTTAACAGTGTGGTTTAAAACTGAAATAAGAAGTCAGGAAAAATAATTCATACTTTTATCTTCTGTTCAAAGATGCAGAACAAAGAGCAGTGGGATTTTCATATCTATGGAATTGTCTAAAGAAATGAAAAGTGTTAATCCTTTGAAGCTATTTTCTGCAGCTCTGGTCTCCTAAAGACCTTTTATTCTATCCCCATACACTCAGTTTAAGGAAGGTGAGCTTGAGGACACTAGAAACATGCCTAAGGTTACAGTAAGTTGATGATGCATCACAGTCACAGCAAGTTGCCTTCTTAAGTGGGTCTATTTCTCAGCTAGAACTGAGTAAATAGGAAAAATGATTTTCTTCTTGTCAGTATCTCATTGCAATGTCAAAGAAAGAAAAATAAAACCAGCATGTCTGTAACTGAGGTAGCATATTGAAGTATATTGAAGCGCACCATACACAAACAGGCCTGAAATATATTGCAGACATTTATTTATGTAAAAGATCATGTGTTTGTTTCTTTAAAGGCGAATAATATTTGCTTTACATTCGGTGAAGGTTAACCCTTCTTTTTAATAATTGGTTTTATATTTTTCATAATGCTTCATTTATTTCTGGGATTTCAGCAATTATACCCTACTTTATATAGTCAATACAATAAAGCAGTCTGGAGTTTGTTCTTGAGTGAGTTTGGAATTTGAACTTAGAAACATACTACAAGAAAAACATTAATCATAACATTTTTCCAGGCACAAAAAATATTCTTCTTAATAGGAATCAATGGATTATTGTCATATGTTCATTCACTGTCTTTCTGTCCATATAAATCCTACATAAAACCCTCTCTCTGATCAAGTTGTGTAGAGTTTGATGAAAAATTTTGAAAGAATCTGATCCTGAGTTTGCAGAACCTGACCCTGATCTGTACAGATGGCTTGGGATGGAAAAACTGGGAATGAAAGGAACAGGAAAAAAAGAAGTTCTGAGTTCTTACAGTGTGACTCTGATCCTATGTAACACGTGCACTTATATGCTATCTTTTTCTTACTTTCCTTGTAATAGACACTGTCTTCCCTTTTAGTGTTTTTCTCCCCCTACTCCCACTGTGTGTTTGTATAATAGAAAATATATGCTGTTTGGAAAGAAAATACTTCATTCCCTGCAGCTACTAACAATTTACTTTTCTCAGAGTTAGAATGCAAACATTCTATTTCTGTTTTTCTTCACCTCAGATCATCCTGACAGTGCTTTACTCTGCTGGAAGGACATCTTGATGATAGGTAAAAGAAAACATAGCAAAGTATCCTTGTTCTGAGCTGATCTGACTGATGTGACTGTGTGACTTGAGCACCAGTCTTTTAGAGCCTGGCTGTTGGTCTCATAGCACTCACAGATGTAGACTGAAGGTAAAGGACAGTATTTTGCTCACATACAACCTCCCTGACTCCTTTATACTTGACAAATGTCCATGAGTACATACTTCCAGTTAAATACTCCAAGCCCATTTGTTCACTGTCTCTCAGTTAAGGTTAATTTCTCATATATTAGAACAAAAGCTAACAAATGCAAATACATTAATCTACTATAAATAAATAACATTTCAATTAATTAAATCACAAATATTAACTTCAGTGCCTCCTTCCAGTTCCTGTAAAACCATACTTACCATATAAATACTCCATTAATAACATTTATTTTGGTGTCTGAAAACCTCGTAGTGTGAATAGCTGAGGATTGTTCCAAGTCTTTAAGGTCTAGTACCACACAGAAGAAGAGAAGTAATTTAAAATCCGTTCAGAAGTTTGATTGAGTGAAAAAACCCACAAACGAAACCCAAAACCAGCAACCCCCAAATCTGTTAAAAATCCTGCAATAAAAATATTAAGAAATAAAGTGATTGGTGCATGTTTTTGAAAGGCACTTGTGTGAATATATGGTTAGAAAAAGTTACATCGGCATATTTTTATTATTTATTTCATAAGAAGGATTAGAAAGCATAAAGTGGCTGCATCATCTGAAAGTAATTCAGACCCTTAGAAAAGCCATGAATCACACAATTTAATTTACATAGTCTGCAAATCCTGTCATTCTTTTACTTTATGCCAGATAATCCTATCTCCAGATACATGACTTTGCTTACTGTACATTTTGATTAAATAATTGAGAACAAGGAAAGAAATTTAACAGACACAGCAGATTCATTTGCTTTCCTCATTTAAGTACCTTTTACCTTCAGCCCTATCTCAGTTTTTGCTGAAGATCAAATCAACAGAGAAGGGAAATTTAAAAATTGTTGACACTTTTAAAATTAAATAAGAAGAAAGAAATGGTGATAGACTATCTCATCATCAATTCCCAGCACATTTTTGCACAGAGACATGTACATTACTGTAATAACCATATCTTACAATTGGATACATTTGTAGATACCTTAGGAACCAGATAAGATTCTTTTCAGATGCAGTTTTATTATGTTAAACTAATTTGGACTCAATCACTATTGACTCATAAGTGTTTAATACCATAATAGCTGTTTCAGCACTGTTTTTCAAGGCATCTTGTGAGATGCTTCTAGAATCTGCAATAATGTATTAAAACACGTTTATTGAGGAAAATAATTACAGTTACTGAATTTCTCTAAACTGCCAGAGAGAAAACCATGTAGCCAGACCTCCAGGTTTGGAAAAAAGCCTTGCAACAAGCATGATTACAAAATGCAAGAGTAATTGGTAAAGCACATTTCTGATTTCTGATTATATCAATTATAAAATATTTTCTCCATAATCCACTTAACTTCTGTAGAACCCCATATATTAAAGAGTATGCTGCATTACTACAAGGTTTTCTATCCAAAGGATTTATTTGGTGGAAGTACTTGTGCCAACGCTAGGAATGGGCAAACGGAGAGTATTGAAAGGAATTGAAGAGAGATCTAAGTAATAATTTGAATTTGAATCCATGGCAGTATTATCTGAGTGAAAAACCTTGGTATTGGCCTTAAGATAACTAAAATATAAGTGAAATAGCAGAATTTTTACTTGGAGATATATTTCACTTGTGCACTTCCGTTTTGTTCTGTTTCTTACTTGTTTATTTTGATAGTCTTTATTACTTTAGCTGAAAGCAATCTGTAACATCACTGAAACAATTCAGGTTATTAGATAGTGGAATTTACCACCCAGTTGATATCTTATCTTTAAGAAAAAGTCAATAACTTCCTGTACAGGAAAAGGGCTTTGGCCTTTCTCCTAGTGACATACTTTTTATATTAGAGAATTTGAATATCTGGATGAGAGGTAATTAGACTATGTTGAATGAAGGTTGCTTTATGCTGTGTACAAATGAAATGTAGTTCATTTGAATATTTTGTGCTTGACTTTCATACAGAAGATTTATGGACCACAGCATTGACTACATTGTTAAAAGAGAAACTTGTACTTTTGAGATGTTGAACTTGCCTGACTTGGTGAAAAGGTGTGCAGAATGTAATCTGGAAAAAAAATCTCATTAAAAGCCCAGGAAATGATCAAAAGAACCAGCTGGGGGAGAAATGAGTTTCCAGCACAGAAATTAATTACATTTAACTTTTGTGGTGCTTAATCAGGTCATGTGTCATCTTTTGCTACTTAGGATTTCACACTTAGGCACAGGCCTGCCCCTATAGGTACCTTCTCCCATATGTCTGTTCTGCATATGCCTTCAGCATCCTAGAGCAAAAGCATTGATGTGATGGAGTAAGTCCAGTGGAAGGGCCACCAAGATGATTGGGACTCAAAACTCATTGAGTAGAGGTAGTGACTGTGAGGACAGGGTTTATTCCAGAAGACAGAAGGTATCTTACTGCTGCCTTCAACTACTTTATGGGAAGAGGTGTACAATATGTAGCCAGATTCTTTTGGGATGTGCACAGTGATAGATGAAAGACCCAAGTACAATTTACTGAGGGAAGTTTTGATTCTGTATTAGGAAAACAGTGTTCAGCATGAGGGCAATCAAACTCTGGAAATAGTTGTCCAGAGCAGTTCTGGAATCTCCACATGTGGAGATATTCCAAATTCCACTCAAATTGAGCAATCTGAACTGTTTTGAGCCAGATAACCCACCCAGGCCCCTTCCAATCCAAATTACTCTATGATGCTATGTTTGTGCACTTGAAGTGTGACCTCTAAGTTTACAGAGTAGGCAGTTGTGTGTCACAACTAATTTGATAGGTTTCAGGCATCTCTAAGAAGAACCAGTCACTCAAAATATTAACTGTAGTGTAATGGCTATAAAACTTTACTATTATGAAAGTAGTCTTCTAAAATTTATTCACATTAATCATGTTGGTGGAATCAGCATGATCACTATAAAATGACACAGAATGTGAAAGTAAAGGACTTCAAACATGTTCCTCTATCCTCTGAACATCAATATTCTTTAAGCTCTTTTGTCAACTTTTCTTTCAAAATGCTAACAGGGATTCTTCTTCCGTCAAATTTGACTAAAAATTTGAAACACTCTTTGCTCAACAATTTAGTGATTATAATTGTCATTGTGAGCATGGAAGGCAGTTCCTTCATGACCTCACCCAGAGGAGTTTCTAACCTTCTTGAAAAATGAACAGTCTCTAGTTTAAAGGCATAAACCCCCTCCCACTGAACTGGTGACATCACAGTTGCACTGTCTATTTTTTACCTTCAATCACAAAAAGAGGTGGGGTTTTGCTGACTTCTCCCAATCCATGCCCCAGTTTCAAAGGATTTTAGAGATGCCCCAATCTGAACAATTGCTAGATGAGTATGTCCTAGTATATTTGCCAAGCCAGTGTTTACAAGTTTATTCATCCTTAATTTATAGCAGTCATGCTGCTTTCCACTTAGTGAACAGTTAAGATGCTGAGCTACTTAAAAGTATAGCATTTGCTTACTGACATTAATCTTTCACAAGCAACAGCAGAGATTTCAGTTATGTGGTTTCTGTTATTGGAAATGGTTATGGACCATGAGACACTACAACAATTAATAGATTCTCATGCTCCAAATAAAAAAACTGAAACAAAACAACAACTCCTGCCCCCCCAAAAAACCCCAAAAACCCAACAAACAAACAAACAAACAAAAAGCTAGATGGCATGGAAGACAGCAATTGAGAGCTTGCTTTTTTTCCCCCAGCAAAAATCTGCTCTGATGGATGGATTCCAGCTTGTTTCCTTCTGGTTTTTTTTTCCTTTTTGAATTGAGCCAATGTCATCTTAGAAATTCAGTATTAGACTGTTTCCTCCCACCCACACAAGTAGCAGAGTTGTCTTCGATGCATAAGATGTCAACATGGCCTTAAACTCTGTCAGTGTACACAACTGTAAAACACATGCAGTAAACTCTTCATTCTGTCCCTGATGCTTAAAAAGTTTTAATCTTTCTTCTGGTCTCTGAAGATTGGATGATGTTGAAAAGGGCTGAAGAATGGGGTGCTGATGATATGAGCAGGTATATAATGCCTTAAGATGCTCAGCTTGAAAGTTTCAGTCTCTTATCTCTTACAGAAATGTAGAGTTCAAAGTTACCTCCAGCATTTTTGAATCCAGTGAACTTCTCCACAAGCAACCATTTAATACAATCCATTTCACCAAGTTTATAAGATTGCTTAAAATAAGCTGAAAATCTGCTTCTAATTTGAAAACTGGTTTTGAATTTCAATTCCAGTATATGAAATATTTTTTCAATTTTTTCAACACTGAAAGAAATATATTCTTGGAGCTCGGAAAATCTTATGTGAATCCTTCCCTTAGTTGATATTTTCCCTAACAGATATACAGAGCAATCATACCTCCTTTTCTTCTTCACTTTTCTGTATAAGCAAGCCATTCTCTTCTGTCTTCTAATCATATGGTATTAAGATGTATTACTATTCCCAAAATCTTCTTGATAAAAATTCTTTTACAGTCATGAAATCTGACCTAATCTTTCTGAAGCACAGATGACCAAAACTGTGTGGGGTATTCTACACAGAATTTAATGAGTCTTTTTTCATATCTGTCCTCACATTAATACTTTTTAGATCATATTTGACATTTTTGTGTTTGCACTGCTTTTTTCCAATCAGTCAATTGTTTCTCCTTCCTTTAATATGCATGACTGAAATTTTATTTTGTTTTGGTTTTTCCTCCCCTCCCCTCCCCTCCCCTCCCCTCCCCTCCCCACAATGTTCAGGGTTCTGATTTCTTGAATAAATATCATTAAAGAAATACTAAAAGACTAAAAAAAAAAATTCCAAAGAGTTCCATGAGGTTTTTGCTATAGTAACTCTAATTTTCCAACTTCCAATTCTACCTATGAATTGCTGTCTTCTCAAGTTCAGTGAGTAATTTCTCCTGTGGCAACATGTCATCTGCCTCACTGAAATCCAGACATGTTTCATCTACTACATTTCACTACTCTGAAAAGTAGGTGTCAAAGTAGGATTTATAGCTCACAATCTATGCCTTGAACTATCTACCCCTTTTAGAATTTTCCTTCATGTCTTTAATTATTCTTTCCTTCCAAATACCTTCTAAAGCTTTGCATACCTTTAGGGCCTGCTTTGTTATTGTCCAGTAACTGTCCATCATTTTATTAGCTGTGCCTGCTGTTCCTTGATTACCTAGAAATATATCTGTAACTTTATGCATTTATTGAAAAATGTTGCCATTACAACTGCAATTTCATTTACAGTTTTCTTCAGGAGACAATGTTTCATCCCTGACTGCATTAGGTTGCTTGATTTTACTGTCATTTCTGATATGAATCTTTTAATTTTCTACTCTCATCTTCTCTTTGATCCTACATTCAATATTGTTGCCCATATTGAAAACTAAAATTTTCATTTGGCTTTCAGAACATTCCACAAACAATTTAAATCTATAATCTACCCTTCAAAGTATGGATGTCTTTTTCTTTCCCTTTCTTTTTTTTTCTTGTTATTCCATTTCCTGAGCAGAAGGCTGGAAGTTATTATTCCTAAAATATGCTGTGTATTTTTTGCATAAACTAAGTGGAATAGGAATAACTTTCAGAATAATTCAGAGTACATATTGAAAAATACATATGAGAAATCTGAAGTCAATTTAAAAGCAAGAAAACCTGTAAAATATAAGGATGATCAGGATGGGATCATTTGGTGTTGGTTTCATGTTTTCTTTCTTATTTGCTAGATTAAGATTAAAAAGGAAATCTTGAACTACACATGCTGAATTTATTATTTTTGGTAATGACTGTCTTCATCCATTATCAATATAGTTCATAACAAATCACAACAGAGTGATTAATCTTCATTATTGAGTAATTTCATAATTAAAAAAATCTAACTTTTTAACTGTTTGGAAAAGTGGAATGACTTTTTATGTAAGGGCAGTCAGCTACTGTGGATAGCCAGTCATACTGGCTCTATCCATTCTAGTAACTCAAGAAATATTTGCAAACAGTCACAGAATCATGGCATTTCAGAATCATGGAACAGCTGAGCTTGAAAAGTGCCTCTTGAGGTCATCTAGTCCTATCCCCTTCTCAGAGCAAGGTCAACTGGAGTAAGCTTGTCAGTGCCATGTCCAATCATATTTTTAACATCCTATAGAAACAGTCTCTGTAACTTCTCTGGGCAGTCTCTTCTAGTGTTTCACCACTGTTAGAAAAAAAAATAAAGAAAATAAAGGTTATGTTCAAGTGGAATTGCTTGTATTTTAATTTGTATCCATCTCCTCTTCTCTTATCTTACCTCTTCATACCTTAAAGAGGAGTCTTCATCTTCCCTGTCCTCATCAGATGTTTGTACACTTTGATAAGAACCACTTGAATCTGCTCTTTTTGAAACTGAACAACTTTAGCTTCCTCAGCCTCTCTTCTGTGTCAGATAGTCCAGCCCATTAGAGAATCTTTGTGGCCCATTTTTGTGTCCCTTTGCTGAATTTGTCCCAGTAGTTCTGTATCTTTCTCATACTGAGGACTTTAGAACTGGACATAACACTCCAGATTTGTCTCACCAGTGCTGAGCAGAGAGGAAGCATCACCTGTCTCAACCTGCTAGGAACATTTCTCCTAAGGTAGCCTGGAGTGCTGTTGGCCTTCTTTGCTGCAAGGTGCCCCACTGTGTCATTGACAATTTGTCCACCTTGACTCCCAGGACCATTTCTGCAGAGCCACTTTGCAGTTGGTCATTCCCCACCAAGTGCTGGTGCGGGGTTACTCATCCCCAGGTTCCATATTTGCCGTTGTCTTTGTTGAATTGCATTAGCTCTTCTGCCCAGTTCTCCAGTACAACCCTATGGCTGCCAAACACCCCTCCCAGTTTTACATCATCTGCAAATTTGCTGATAGTGCACTGTGTTATTGGAGTCAGCGTCAACCCTTGGAAGATTGTACTCTCTAGAGGACTTCACAGTGATGACTGTAATCTGTTGGTCGTAGCACGAGAGCCAGTTGTCAGTGTACCCCACCATCCATACATCATTCAGTTTGAATGTTATGAGATACAGCCTTGAAAACCACAGATTCCACAGAGAGATTGTAAAGAAAGGATTTAGTGAAACCAGACATATTGGGGTGACTGAGCATAAGGCTCATTTTACACACAACCAGCCCCTTTCATACCCCTTTCTGTCTACCTCCCAACACATCACAGCATGTGTCTGCACAACTCTACTGATGTCCACAACCCACCCAGCCTGGGTGTTCCCTGGTTTACAGCCTTATCAGCTGCAAAATCCAGGTTGATCGTTCTGGAAGTAGAGTCTATAATTTCTGGATAGGTCATCAGCGAGTGTGACTGGTGAGGTTTGTCTCTTTTCTTTGTCTCCACGTGTGTTTTGCCACATCTTTGGTATATTTTGTTTCTTCTATTTTCCCTTATTTTTCCAATAGACAAGATCGTCAACCAGGTAACCTTACCGGAATAAACACTCTCACACTCCCACACGCCCTCATCTATTACCATGACTGACTAGGTTTAGTTGTTATCACTGCCTCCCCTATAATTTGTCAGTTAGGTGTCCCTGTATGTTGCTGTTTATGGTTTCCTCCTTTTCTTATTATCCCTTTTATGTACAGTGAAAATGTCCTTGAATAGATACCCTTAAAGGAGCAGAAACGTTCCTTTGTAATAATGTTTCATAATGGACTTTTTAATGTCTGATTGCTCAAACATGCCCTAATCTGATCCTCCTCCTTCAAGGAATTTTCCAGCGTCGCAGGGGCCTGAGACTCATGAAGGCTGGTCAATACCACTAAAGACTGTTATAAGGATAGCATCAACTACCTCGTTTATTTCCATATCTTTTGCCACCCTGAATCCTAACCTACTTTTGTTGTTGTTGTTGTTGTTGATATATCTGTAGAGGCCCTTTTTGTTGCCCTTCACATGCCTTGCCTGATAAAATCCAGGGGAGTTTTGTCTTTCCTATCTGCAATCTTGCGTGTTTTCAAAGTGTCACTACCTTCATCCAAGGTCCCTGCTTCCCCCTCTTGTATGCTTCATTTCTCTAGAGTTTTGTCAGCATCTCCTTGAACATTCTAGTTTTAGCTCTTGCTCCCTGAGATGAACCATTTTTGACTTTGGAGGCAGTGATTCTTGATCTTTTTAGAACCCAGGTCTCAATAACCTGCTCTAGAAGCTGGCAGACCGGTCCTGTGCTAAACATTTCCTCAGCATCTATGATGGGTCAGCACATGCCACAGAGCTTTCTCAACAAGCAGTTTGCATGCCACCATCCTGTCTGGTGAGGCAAAACATGTTGGAACAGGTTGTAGGTAATTTCATACTGCTTGGCCTCTGTGACACAGAACTGTCTCAGGCTCATTCAGCTTACTGGAACTGGCATAGCAATGCCATCTGAATCACCTGCTTTTCATATTTCTGGGTTGTTAGTTGTCTTTGACCTTAGATTTCTGCACTGCTGCTAACTTTTCCATTAATTCTTAGAAATCTGTTGCTGGTTCATTTGATAGATTTCATAAACCAAAAATGCACTTCTGTCTGGAGACATTGTCTATACTGGTAACTAAAGAAAACTATGATTATGTTTGTTCCTCTCTAAAGACACCTTTTGGAGACCATCTGATTGATACCTCTTGTGCCAAGGGCTGGCTACTGTAAGCACAGCAGCTGCATCCACACTGCATCGCACTCAACGCTCTGGGCCTGATGCTGTAACTCCTTGGCCCTCTTGTATGGTTACCAGCTTCTGTGCTTTTTCAGCTGAATGTGTCTGAAACAATTTGGTGGCTGAACTTCAGCCAGGCAGAAGAGTGTTTTTACAGCAATTCAAACCCTGGAAGTTACATGAGAGAAAAGCCGAAATCCTTGGGGGTGAGAAGCCCCAGGTGGTAAAGGACTATTCAGAGTAAAAGTAGCCAAATTGTGCAGATCAGTTCTGGTTTTTGGGGTGGTGCCCAAGATAATCTTTCAGATCTCTGTTCAGGCATTGTAGAGAGTGCTAACTGGAGCAGTCTAAACAAATACAGCAAGTGGACTGCCAGGGGCTCAATTTGTGAACTTGCTTCCTGCTCTCTTTTTCTCATTAGTTTCAACACACTCACAGAATTCCAGAGGAATGCATGGAGGTTATTTGCCACTTGTATTTAGCTTACTCAATACTACACTTAAATATTCTTCCTGCACATGAAGTCTAGGCCTGACAGTAGAAAGATAATGAGATAAAAATGTAAGATGATGCTTTAAATGAGATAAATTTGATAATGAGTTTTTGATGTCGGGCACATAGAAATAGGACAGAGACATCTGTCCTCCAATTTCTAATCAAGACTAGCTAGGAGGGTAGCTAGCTTCTAAAAGGGAGTAGTTAAAATTGTAGCTTCAGAACTCACAAGTCAGAAAATATTACGTAAAATAAAGAATTTTTTTCTCTTGAATCTGAGGAGGAAGTTAAAATATCTTTCTCCTGAACAGAGCAGCAGTGAAAATCGACTCCCTCAGGGATTACATTTACCTAGATTTTTTCCTGGTTTCTCTGATTTGCTTTTATTTTTACACCAACCTTCTTTATTCTTGTCTCTGTTTTACAAGGCTACACCAATTCTATGCTACTTCTTATTCTTTTCTTAGGGAAATAAGAGCTTACCTATGAAGAGGTGTGCTCCATTCAGGGTAATAGTGAGTTTCCTAAATCTGTTCTTAACAAATGCTTCTGGAGACAGCACTAGAATCCAGATAGTCAACTTTTATATGATGATGACTTGATCATGGAAGAAACAGGTTTTTTATGGATTTTCCCATTCCTAACATGTTTATATTACTCTATGTGATGTTTGTGCATTCAAGAAATTATTGATTCCCTCTAACAGTCATCTCCATAATAACATATTTGACCTGCTCTTCCCTTTACTTTCTGCAGTCTTTCTATACAACCTGTTCCCTCATTTTTCATTTAAAGGGAAAGTATTTTGCCACTTACCTGGGTGTATTTTAATTGTTTCATAGACCCAACCTACGTATGTTTGATTAAGATTAATATCAGACACTTTATTTTATAAAGAAAATATATATTTCTATATTTCTATGTATAGGATGTGTATATTCTATATATTCTAATATTTCTATGTTTTCACTCATTATCCAAGTATCAAAAATAGTAATTTTATTAAGATGTGGGTTCCCACTATATTGTGCTACACTGGTTTCAATGAGATGAAAATCTCTTCATTGAAAGCAAACTAGAACCAGATTTTCAGGGCATTATTTTTATGAGATAGCTTATGAAAAACTTGGGCAGTTATTTTTGTGATTTAAATGGGTTTATATATAAAGCCACCTATCTTCTTAGCTTTGTATCCTCTCCCCACTGAGAAGCCTGAGGCAAAAATAGCTTAAAAAATCTTCTCTATGTCTGATCTGTTTCATGTTAAAAGACTTCATGCTCTGCACATTAAGATGCTCAGTTTCCTTTTCCTTTTCCTGACAACAGCTCTTAAAAGACTTCTAATTAATGTTGTCTGGTCTGGGGAAATGTACATAGAGCTACCATCCTTGCTCATATACAGAACTCATGCCACAAAACAAGTCAAATAAAAAAAATAGGAAAGAAAAGTACATAAGAGTTGCTGAGGAACGGATGACTTTCATTCTTTGAAGTCACTCACATTAATGCCATTTCCGAACTTCCATTAAAATTTATTTCATATAGATTTGCATGTGGATCAGAACAAGACTAGGTAACTTACTCTATTGTATTCTGATAGTTTCATCTAACCATCCAAGGAACATGGATTTATGCCCTGAAATAGAAATAGATGATTCTTTATAATTATTTCTTGATAATGATTTCTAGTGACTTGAACACCAGTCCCAGTTTAGCCATCTTTAAAATACTTTGATATTGCTTGTTAATCTTAGAAAATGGTCCCCATAGAACAAAATAACAGTAAATTAATGACAGGAATGACAGTGAGAGAATGTTTAATCTCTCTGTCTGAGCACTGTATAGGCAGGGAGTGACAAATTCAAAGTTTGTGTATAGCTGTAGTTCATAACAAGTGTTTGTAAACTTTACCAAAGTATACATGATAACTCAACACAGTATCTTAGAGCAGCATCTGTATTTTTCTGGTACTGGTGTCCTGGATACCTGTGATTAGGTTTTTTCCCCCTCAGCCTTCTGTTATTAAACTGATGCACATGTAAGAATAAGCATCTTGTAAATCAGACTTTTTATATAACATAACTTTTTTGCCTGTGGCACATATTTTGATTATATCACCTCTCAGCTCTTCATGAAAGCCCTTTACAACAATTACAAAAGTTTCCTTAACTTCAGTGGAAGTTAAGCATGTGTTTCAGGCTAATCACTTGCCGCAATGCTTTGTTGAATAGGATTTTAATCAGCAACTGTAAGATATATTTTCTTTCTAGAAGTATACATTTCTTTCAATGTAATTGAGAGGGTGAGCCAGTTAACTAAGCTAATTTAGTGGCATATGTCTGAGCAGTCCTAGTTTTATTAGGTGCCTTTTAGAAGTGATATCCATTAACTACGAAACTAATAGCCTGATTCAGAAAGCATTTAATTTATAGAGAAGAAATACTTACTCCATTTTCCCACTGGCGTACAACTCACCAGAGTAAATGTAGGTATTTGTACATTCAGATCTTTATTTAGCCCATTATTACTGGCATCTGTTCACTACTGTTCTACATAGTATACTTAGCCTGCAGTGCATTATTTAGTCACAATTTATGTCAGGTTTTAACACCATCTTTTCTAAGGACTGGTCCTTGAACTCTCTGCAATAGTGGTGACAATTCTTTGAGCTGTAGAAGTTGATGGTAATATCTAAGAGCTGCTTACAAGCAATAAATACACAGAATAATGAGCTTCAGCTACAGTTTAGTTCCTCTCAACATACTTTTAATACAGGTATATAGGTGTTTATGCCTGATAAGCTGAGTCTGTTACAGGACCTCTAATGTTGGATAATTGTAGTGAGGAGGGAGGCACGATTCACACAGCATCTTCGGTTGGGTTTTTCTACTTCCTGTTCATTAGTTGAGAATTATCTCTACAATTTGATGCCAACACAAAATTGCATTTAGATTTTATATTTCCAAAACTGTTAGGAAACAGTTTCCCCTTGAACTGTTATGCTCTCAAGCTATATGTGCATCTTACCCTGCAGATGTGTTTCTTGAAGGAGCACTTTACTGCTTTGCTTTATGTTTTACCTGGGGGAAATAGAGCTGGAATGAGGGTATTGCATGCTTTTTAAAAATTGTATACTCCTGTGAAATTGGAGTAAGTTTCTCATAATTTCCTAGGGGATTTAATGAAAGATCTATTGCTTCCAAATTTCAGAGTACTGTTTTAATTCTTTCAGTGACAAAGCTGATAAATTAAAATAAATTATCTGCCCCCCTTTTCTTTTCTTAAGTGGAAAAGTATATTTTTCTATTTGGCAGTTACTAAATGTAATTGCAGGGGTTATGACTTTTTATAAAGAGAAGGCACAGTTCAATTGCAACTCTACTGAAACTGGGAATTACTGTTGGAAATGATATATTATACTGGGGGTCAGATGAGATATGCTTAGGTCTTTCTTGATTGCTACATTTATAAAGCTTGACAAAAAAGATAGGCAAACTGTCTTTGCCCAAAGTTGTGCTATATGTAACCTCTGTCCAAAGAATATAATGTTTCATAAAGATGCAAATACTGAGACCAAGAATTCAGGATGAAAAAATGGTTCACAGTTCTAATCACAGTGACTACTGTGTCTTAAATAATAATTAAATATGCCTTATCTTCTGGGGCTTTTTATTTTTAAATAAAAATATTTTCAATATTATACACATTACGTAATCAATTTTTGCAAGAACCCAGTTAGGCAGATAATACAACCAAATTGATTTTAACTGTTCTTTGCATTCAGGTTACTTTTTGATGTTGTCAGCAGACGGAAGGGGAAAAAACGCCTGTAGTGAGGGTCCTTAAAGCCGTTTTATACAACAGGGTGTGTGTCCTGCCTGGGGTTTGACTCTAATGTCTTGAATTCCTCTTTCACTCTATCATGTGGTTCTTTTCCATTTTTTTCTGCTGTTGATATCTTTCTTGGTATACTACTGCTTCTTTGTGATTAGAGATGGGAGCTGCATCAACTGCAGGGAATATTTCCGCTCAGAAACAGAGGTTTGCCTTGGTCTTTTTAATCCCTTTTTGAGAGAAGTCTTTAGTCCCGAAAGCTTTACTCAGTGAGTCTTATTACAATTAACATCCACGATAATTCTATTTATTGTTGACTACAGTAAGAGGGCCATTACCCCTGAGAACATTTTTGGCTCATTAACCAAAATGGACACAGAAGATGTTATGAAACTATTATTTCCATTAGGTTGATCTCTATAAAAATGACCATTTAATAAAAATTAGTCTTTGCAGTTAGTAAGTCAAAGAAACCTACAAAACCTTTTAGTCCTTGAAAGATAACTGTACAATCCATAGCTTTCTCAATTTCAATAATACCCTTGTAAGCACTTTGTTTTGAGCTGTATTCTGTGGACTGTTCTTGAGTAGAAAAGCCAAAACCAGAACTTGGTATAAACATTAAATTTTGGCAGAATAGTGTGATTAGATCTAAACCCAGGATTTTGTCAGCCAAGACACTTATTGTTTTCTGTCACTGTGTTTGGATCATGCTAAGAAAAATTAAACCGATGAGCAAATGCTGTTTAAATGGTTTGGCTAGCAAAGGGAGCAGCTGCTGCTTCTGACTTATGATACATCCTTAGTCCACACAGCTCTAAAACTGTTCTACATATTATTTCCTAGGATGGCATGCATGGGAAATGTTTTTTTGTTTTAGTAAAACCAAGACAAATTTGTTTAAGTGTTAAAAGTTAGAGCCAAAATGCCCAAGCATTTAGCCATTTGCATATGGGTTCTTCCAAACTCCAATTGCTCTTTTATTGAGAAAATAAACAAACAAATAAATAAATAAATTGCCCCCTCTTGTGAAACTACATGAAAAACTTTACTCCTCATTACTGTTAAGAAAAACCTAGTCTAATCGGGTTTTACTCTAGGCTTATTATCTTGGATTTGAGCACTTGCAGCATTCAAAATTATGAGAAGACTCTGGAAGAGAAACAAAAGATACAATGAATGTGAACTACAGGGCCTCAGAAGCATGGTCTAAATAAATAACAGAAAAAAATAGTCTGAAGGTCAGAAAACATCCTATTGTTGAGACTTATTAAACTGAGTAATTAGTTCCTCAAGAATGACAAAAAATATTCAAATACTTGAAAATGGAACAGAAATACATGGAACAATATCTTGCACTAGCGTTAGGATTTGAAGGGTATTTCAATGCTTTGTGAAGCAGGCACCCTGTAAATAAATGTGTTTCTTATCTACATAATTATTATCACCTTGTTTCATCAAAGCAAAGGAGGTCTAAAAATACAGTGTGGTTATTATTGCCTCAAATGAACTAAGGACTTTTTTTTCCTATTTATATGAGAAATTCATACCCCAGACCTCTCATTTTCAAATACTGTAAATCAGTTTGAGATCACTAATAACAAACATACTGACTACTACTGCAGTGTAACACGAGACCAGACTTCCAGCCCAAGTTGAGGAATCTCAGTCTCTGCAGGTTTTTAAGATTTAGATAAACAAATTAAGGTTTGATCTAGCATTGGTGATAGTCCATAAATTTCTATGGTCCTTATACTCATAAAAGTTGTTCTAAATCAATGTCAGATTAGTTTAGCTGTTCCTCTCTGATTTTCTGGGAAGGTGAAGAAGGCAATGTCTGCCTTTATCACCCAATTTGAAATGTGTGAGATAAAGACTGAAGTTTATGAGTCTTTCTGCAAAGTGAACGGAGAATGAAATGGTTCAGAACACCCTGGTCAGGCTTTGGTTTTTATTGTCCTGTATGAGATCTATGTCTTGCCATACTCTCTCTATAGGTGGGCAATGAAGCCAGGGCTGCTAATTTAGGCACCCAGAATAGATTTCATCTAAGTGAATCTAGATAACCCTAGGCATCCTGAGCTCTCTTCGTAGCTGGTGGAGAAACAAAATAATTTTAAGGTTGTGTTTTATCTTTTCCTCTTTCCTCTATGAAGGCGGGGTAGCATGGCCATCACACCATAATCCGATAAAAGTTTGCTGAGGACTTAATCTCTAACAGATCCGTGCCCTAGCACATATTAAGTAGAGAAGCTGGCATATGGCATGAGACACAGATGGATTAGCTCAGGATCATCTGTAGTCTAGAGCAGTTTGAGCTATGGCCTACAGTAGCTTAAGCACACATTTGTAGACAGATATTTTTGTGGACTGCTTAGACTTCCTCTCTGAAAAAAGAAATAATACCATAAAATAAAAAAATAATCAGGTATTGAAAGAGTCAACCCTAAAGTCATAGGTATGAAATTATCCTCCTATTCTAAGTTTTAGAGAGATCAATTTGCTTCATTATCCAGAATAATATACAGAAAATGGCAGTCTAATTTAGCTTTATGCATGTTCGATGCGTCAGTGCAACATTTCAGAAAGTGATGCAAGCAGGTGTGAATTCTTGAATATAAAGAAGAAAGTCAAAAATGGGAGAGATGGTAGGAAGTGCATCGCTGAGAAATATGGTTATTTCGGAGTTCTGCGACGTGATTCTGAAAAACCAAGTACACAAATCATACTGTGCTGTCCAGTGCCTAAAACAGGCAAATAGGCTCGGAGAAAGAACTAGTTTATATGCTCAGCTGCCAAGCCTTCAGTCAACATAGTCGTATAGCATAGACATGACAGTAGGAAACTAGTCAGGAAATATTATGGCTTGCAATATCCAGATTTCAATAATTATTTTAAACTATCTTTCTATGCCAAAATATTCTGATGTGCCTGGGGAAGTGATAAAACAAGGGATAAAATGCAATAAAAATTATCCCCTGATGGAGTGAGAATAGAACCACCCTGTTAGAACAGCAAATTTTCTCTTTCTCATTTATTTCTTTCTTTTTAAGACTTTTCCAATCTTCATGAATCGTGATAGCAGCTGAAGCAAAGTGCAGGTAGCCTTGAGAAAGAAAAGTTCAGCAATAGGAAAGTAGAAAGGAACACTAATGTCAGTATCTAGTGTTATAATCCAGTTTTAATGTTCTTAGAAATGCCTCTGCCCGAATTAAGGTGCAAATAAGACCATATGCCAGTAACAATAGTAAGGGTTTTAGTTGATGGTAAGTATGAGAGAGAGAGAGAGAAAGAAGTAGAAAATAGGTGGGGGGGACAGAAAGAGTGACAGGTACAGAATAAGGAAAGTATCACCGCTCCATGGATCCCAGTGATGTTCGCTGATCCTCCCTAGCCGGTCTTCTTGGTGGTGAAGGTCCCCCCAGAAGGCACAGAGGCCAATGTGTTTATATGCTCAGGCTAGGTGGGCATGTCCGGGGCAGTCTCTCGCAGCAGACTCTGGGTCTGTTGCACCACGTGCAGCCCTGCGGGGCC
>NW_008237422.1:141688-192639 GCF_000691975.1 Corvus brachyrhynchos
GTGGATGTGCCCTGTGGGGCTGGGGGTTCCACAGCTGGGCCAGTTTGTGTAATCGGAGGATGGGTGTTTATTGCCTCTGACCAGAGGTTGCACCATGCACCCCAAACCTCCTCCTCCCCCCTCAGCTGGGGGGAGTCTGTGCGAACCTGGCTTCTGTGAGCTGGGCTCTCCCCCACCCCAAACTCAGCTGGGGATAGTTGCAGCTGGTGGCTTTGGCTTTTGTGGATCCATACCTTTTCCTCAGCCTGAGATGATTGAACAATGGGCTTCCCTTTATCTAATCATCAGTTTGACTTTCAGTTCAAAGTCCCAGTCTTCAGGGAAGCTTCTTCAGTTGTAACTTCTTTATAATGAGCAAAACTTTATATCAATGTTTGAAGCATGAGCTATTTTCAGTCTCTGACATCTAGGCAATAGACAGAAGATTATTTGTAGATAGGCAGCCAGTTTTTAAAACAGTTAAACTCTTAATGTCACTGCGAGGTTGTTTTACATTTCCAGTCTGTTCTGCTCCAAGGAATGCAGAGTGAATTCAAAAGCAAACAAAATAAAGATATTCTTAACAAGTTCTCTCTTACTTATAGTGAGTAGAATTTTCCTCTCAAATCCCTTGCAAATCTATTGCTATTTAAACTACAGAAGCTAGAACACAGGTATTTTCCTTTTTTCCATTTATACATGCATGCGACTTGTAGCACTAACACCAACATTTTTCCTGTCTTTTTCAATGGAGGACAGCAAATATATATCCAGACCAGGTTAAGACTGTGTAAAAAACGAAATGCTTCCAGTCAGTCACATTACTGCAGTTGGAACAAAAATCCAGTCTCTGCTTGGCTTGGATACTTAATTTATTGTATTTTAACCCCTACATTTAACCCCTAATGACATTTTGATCTCTAAAATCTGAAGTTATCCTCAGATGAATATTATCTGCTTTATAATCGGAAATAATCACCTCTTCAGCTGCAGGCAATATGTGTTCTATTCAGCAAATCTGTTGCATGATTCAGAGTTCATCACAAAGAAACTATTCTCTTACTTATGAATACTATCTTCTCTCCAAACTTCACATTTCAGGCAAAAATTCTATTGGTCTTAGTGTTAATTTGAGTGAGTATAAGGGATTAGGATCTCCAGGTAGAGTAATGAAAAAAAAAAAAGAACTACTATATAAAATTTTCTTCAAAGGAATGTTATTGTTTTGTAACTGAGAATAATTCTTAAACAGTTTATACATACCTAGGGCTTCCTAGGGCTTCCGAGGAATTATAGGGACCCCATGGAATTAGAGGACCCAAGATATGCCATATGCTGTGAGCAGATCTTCATCCTTCTCCACTGCCACCTCAGATCTCACACAAAATTAATAACCATGGACAAACACTTTCTCCAGATAATAAAGACAGAGAAATTCCTGTGAAAATATGTCAAATGTTCAGGAGGAGACAGTCAGTCTTTAATTTTTTAAATAATTTTTTTTTTGTTTATGAGTATGGAGCAGGCTTCCTAGGAAAGTTGTATATAATGTCCTTTCCCATTACAGACTCTCAGAAACTATGCACTCTTCATATTCCAAGCAGAAAAATTTTATCATGCTTCTGGATATAGGTGCTAATGAGAATAAAATGGGATTTATTGCTGAGTATGCGGACTCTCTTGCTGCAAATGTTAGACAACAGGACTAACTGTAAGTAGGCTTTTGACAGGAAAAACTTTTGCACCTATGGCTTCCAGAGTTGGATACAATAATTTGCAATGTCACAAAACAGAGAATCAAGCACCAAAGCAGCTACTCCTGTGTCTTGCTGGAAGGAATGTAAGCTTTTCATGATAGCTGAAAACAAGGTTTTTTTCTGATTCCTACTGTTTGAATATAGAAGCCAAGATTATTCCAGGAGAAACCAAAGACTATGCTATTATGAAAAGTTGAGGAAGAACCTGAGTAACTTCATCTCTAATTTTGATGTTGATTAACATTGCCTTTAGATCCCTCCCTCACTGCAATTTCCTTTCTTAACATTGTTTATTATCTAACCAAATAAATGGCTCTGCTAACTTTATGTCCTTCTCCAAGTAAAGAATTCCTGAGGGAATTCCTTCAAGAGAGTATCATCAATATCAGAGATATTTGCTTTTGCAGCCTTTTCTTTGTCATTAATTATTTCCATGTGTGATTACAATATAGGTCCTGAGAAAGACAAGGTGTCAAGTAGACAGCTGAACATTATTTTGAAATTCTGCAGAACTGAATTATGTGAGATTGACAAGTAAAACTGCTTGCTTAGTACTAAATAATCAATACAATTTACTCTAATATACTTTCCATAGTTAAATCCACTGTTATCACTCAACTTGCCATCACCATTCCATCTTGCATTGATACCACAGGGGAATTCTAGTGGTGGTGATATGTGACCTTACTAGAATCTGTGTTTCTGCTTATCCTATTGTTTCAATTAATAAGCAACAAACATCACAGATTGTAAAGTAATGTGATACTATGAATGATTTCAAATTTTTTGAAACAAATTTTCAAAAAAAGGAAACTATTACTTAATGAACTTTATATAGTTTATACTGTCTTATTTTTGAATGAAGAGTAAATATCAGAATTCTGGGGCTCTTGACAGACTTACTGGGTAGTCACAGAGAGTGCTACCCTTTTTTTAATGTCAGTGAATCATGGCTAATATTCATGGTACCTCAGTGAAATACAGTAGAGACTGAAGACATACAGAATATGCCTGAGTTTATTTAAGGGATTATGATCTGTGTTGGTATTCTTCAAGGATAAGGTGTTGGTACTTGCTGATATATCTTGACCAGCTGAAAAAAGCCCCAAAACCAGTTAAACAAAACCCCCAAACTCACACAAAAGAAGCTGCAGAGATGATTAATAATGGATTTTAAAGAATCATAGAATGACTTGGGTTGGAAGGAACCTTTAAGATCGTCTAGTTTCAAGCCCCCTGCCTTGGGCAAGATTTGATGTAACTGACTATAGCCGGCTTTTGAATCACATGCAATTTATTTCCGTGTTTTGATCCAGTATCAGGTGAAGCTTGGTCATGAAATTGAGTTTTCACTTAAGATTTTAATCTGTTTTATATACATTTTCCATATGTCTTCCATACATTTACCAAAACTACCAAGTCATTTAATTTCTGGGATAAAGTCTTTATGAATAAATACATGAATAGATAAGAAAGAAGCAACTCTGCATATATATGCAAAGAAATATCCCTTTACATAACAGGAATTTGTTGTGTTAGAATCTGCTTTTAGAAGAGTGGCTGAACAAATATGATTGGATGGGGCTGAGACTAAGATTAAGAGATCAGTGTTCAACTTCTGGCTGTGTAACACATTTCCCGATCCCTCAGGCACACCACCTCCCCCTTCCATATCTCATTCCCCTGCCTTTTTTTTTTTTTTTTTTTTTTATAAAATATGAATCTATTTCTCTTACAAATAACGCATGGGACAATGATCATAAAATTCTCTAGCCAAAAACATACCACTGAAGCAATTATTCAAATGAAGCAGACAAACGTGTATGACCTCATTACTCACAAACAAAATTTTATGTATATATATATATATGCAAATGCAATTGATATCTGTAAAAGTGATGGAGAAAATTAAAATTTGCTGTACAGAGCCAAGAAAATTTCTTCCAGCTGTTCATTTATGATACCCCTATTTCTTCAGTCAGAAAATAATCTGCGTATTTTCTATTTAGGAACCAATTTCATTTTTTAAAATTTCTTGGGCTGATCATTTCTTGCTGTCATCTTAAAGAGGTTCCATCCTTTCCTCAAGAATGTCGTAAGTCCCACAGACTCAAAGAAAGAGGTACAAACTGTGTCAAGCTAGTACTCCAAATATGTATTTTGGATAGTTAATACATGGCAAAAATTGACGTAGTTTCACTGCCATTATATGAGATACATTTTCAGAGGATCATGGCACTTAAGCTTTGAAAAATAACTCCTTGAAAGTCTAGACTAACCATTAGAAATAATTATCTGGGTTGGAATGACTGATATATAGCTGCATTACTCAACATTTTAACGATTTCTGTCACAGTCCTTCCTTAAATCTTTTGATACTTCTCTTGGTCAAACAGACTGCTGAAATCTTGCAACTAGAAAGAGCAGAAAGTATTTTTTCTTAGTTCATGAAATGCCACAATAGGAGCATGAAGTTTTTTTATCTAATCAAAAGGAAGATTTATTTTACTCCTTCTGTAGTCATTGCAGGCCAAAGCAGTGCATCTTTTATATGACGCTGAGAAGTTTACCCTTAATATATTTTAAAAGTAAACTTATTCAAGATGCAATAGGTATTATTAGTAGTCCTGGTATAATGATACTAAGAGTTTTCCTTTAAATTATCCAATTAATCAATAAAAAATAAAAATCGTTATTAATATCATTAACATTGTTATACAAAAAGTTTTGTATAACTGTTTCTCTGGGATTCTGCTTGTACAACCCATGCTTGTCTGAGGATGTTATTGGGAACAGTAAACATCCCAACTCCTTCTCCAGGTTACACATCCTGGTGTGGGGATCCAGATGTTGGTAGTGGGGCTTTCTTCCTCACTGTTGAGAGCTGTTTTGACACATTGGGACCACCTCATTTTCTCGTCATTGCTCTGTAACTTAGCTCTACATCCACCTTTACTATACCTGGTGTGGTTTACATGATCTAAGTACCTCTTTCTTGCTCTTTCTGTTAACCCCTGAAATAAATTCTTCCCATCTCACAAGGCTGCACCCCTTCAATATTTGTTAACCAACAGGTGCTGGTCTGTTCTTAGACAGCTTTTCATGCCCTCACGTGCACATGCTTACAAGGGGTCTGCTATCATCCTGTGCTTGTACTCCTCTGCATCCCACCACTATTTCAGGGTAATAGATTCTACAGAAAATACCTTTTATCAATGTAACAGAAATTAACCAATGTTTTTGTAACATTAGACATTGTACCTGCCATACAAAATTGTACAAAGCTGAGCAAAACTAAACCAAAAAAAGATGATATTCACCTGGCTACTGGACAATGGTTGTTACAGCTAAGTAAACTAAAACAAAGTGCCAGAAAGCCCCAAAATAAGCCTTGACAAAGCAAATATTAAGATATCTGGTCATGAATCTTACAGAGTTAGTACATCCTGTGGCCTGTTAAATCAATGGCAATCCCGTATTTTCAAACTTACAAAAGGCCAGTGCTCTCTGTGGCAACAGTCTTCAAAACTCACAGAAACAAACCAGCTTCTCAAAAGGTGTGCTGACACCTGGTGTTCTATACCTCCTGCCAACAACAGAGTGACGGGTGTGACAGCTGAGCAGAAGTCAACTTGTGTGTAGGGTTAATTTCCGCTCAGAAAGATTCTGTATGAAAATACTATATCAAAAGAAAGGTAGTCTGGATGCAGAGACCGCTCTGAAGACATAGATTTATCCTATGAATTGCAGCTTTGTCACCTCTTGCATATAGATAAATTTAATATGTATAACAAGATTAATGTCTTCTGGGCATCTTCTTCCCCTCTCCAGATCCTTGCTCTTGAAGAGGTTAATAAACAAAAAGAATTCAGATCACAGAAGTAAATTTATGTCTGTCGTGGCCTACTTATTTAGTCTTTAATTATCAACATATTTGGTTGAATATTCTGCATTTTTACTTGGAGGCTATCTCAAAATTGCTCCTCGATCAACTGCAATAGTTGTTTAAGTGGAAGAAATTCTCAGTGAATATATGGCAACCTTGGATTATTTGGAAATTTTAGTTTTCATTTCTTTATAACAAGAAGAGGGAAATTAATTCCACTCTGAAAGAAGAAAATGGGAAGCTGTTGTAAAAACAAACCACCAACACAACTATGTCATTAGCAGAAGTGGTGCTTAAGCTCCAGTGAGTACTTTCTCATTTCTTTTACATATTGAATGGATCTGACTTCTTATTTAATACTCCACAGACATCTGTGAGGCTCGTGAGACCTTGAAATCACGGTCTCTACACACATCAATTTGATGAAATATTTTTAATGTAGTTCTTACAGAGGCTTGCGTATATTTTAAAAACATATGAGTTTATGAAGCTAATGAAGGGCATTGTCAGCTTCATTAAATTTCACTGAATGTAGCTGTGCCAACAAGTATTTTTGTGTGTTTTGTGATGATTTGGCAGGCACTTGACTGAAGTAGGGTCCTATTTTTCTCCATTCCTCTCCTGTTCTAAGGCTGTGAAGACTGAAAACAAAGTATAAAGCTGATACGAAGGAAATAACTTTAATTATATTGAGTCAATCTGCTAGAACTCAGAGTGGATTATGTTTTTTTTACAATCAAGTTTCACCAGTATCAAGCTCCTGTGCTTGTTCCACTGCATGGCCGAACAGTCAGGTAGGTCATTTGTCACAGAACATAAAAGAAGTTAGTCTTTTTGAAGCATGGAATCCAAGCCTACAAGACCATCAGTAATTCATACTATAATTCCATCTTTGCATAATCAGAGAGATTAGCTGCCAGCAGCCTTCTTATGTGCAAGAGCATAGCAAAATCTTGCAGTTAATTTTCCTTGTAGGCCTATAAATTTTATGAGGTTTATATATTTCAGTCAGAAAAACATATTTTGGGGAGGAATAAATATTTTTTAAGCTAAATATATTCCGCCTTTTTTAAAAATTTTTTTTTGGTGACGTGGATACTGGTTTGGCATTTTTTATGAGAAGTAGACAAAAGCAAATTGTGCTCTCTTTGTGTGATTGGTAGACAAGGTAAAAAGCTTGAGTTTGGGACTGTTAAATGCAGATGACCACTGAATGAATTTGAATTTCAGTGCTTGAATCAACTCAGCTGAAAAACTGGATGTTAGCAGGCTCTGACTGAAAAACAGATGTTGCAGCACAATAGATACAGTTTCCATAAACAAATCACAGCCTTAAACTTTGTGAAATTACAGGTAGTTACTGTAGAGCAATATAAGGAGAAATAGATTTGTGATATTTTTAATCGGAAAAAATCAGGGACAGGTTCAGAGATATATTGTTATAGTTCCAATACATCTTTGCAGTGAGAGGTTAAATAGCAAGCCACTGCAAATTATCTTGAGGGGAAAAATGGTGCCTGAAATCTGGGAGACCTAACAGAATATCATCTAATAAAGAATATATTTGGTCATATCTAGTCAAAATGATAAGGTGAAACATCAGATACCTTACACATTTTATTGGAATTTGAATTAATTAAAGAAATCCATTATAATAACTCATTCTCATACTTACAGTCTTCATGTTATTGAATCTTTGCTAGACCTCACACATATTCTTATAATACATCTCTTTCTTGAGTCCAGTACATCATCTTTTGGGTTTTTTCAGTCAGTGATGTTGTTTCATGTGGTATAGGAAGAAATATACAAACAACTGAAGGACCCAGACCCTTCCTCTCTGTAGAAGAAGTTGTTAGTATGGAATATCTCGTTGAAATGGTGTAAGGCTCAGTGACTTTAATGTTTTAAGTGCATCACAATTTATGTACCATCAAGGGAAGTTTTTCTCTAAATCCCAATGGTTTGCATGACTGAAATGTTGTAATGGATAGCTACATGCTTTTTTAGGAAAATATTTTTATTTAGGCCGGTAAAGCAAAGGGGTGCAGTTGCCCTTTATGTCAGAGAACATGGAAAGTCTGGAGTTCTGTCCCAGGGAGAATGATGAGTGCCCCTTCCAACTTAACTCATTCTATTATTCTGTGATTCTGTGACTGGGTGTGCATATTAATGGTTTCTCCTTCTTCACTGTGGAATCCAGTTGGGTTCTTTTTAATGTATTTTGTAACACACTTCTACATCATTTTCTCAATTATTCTGCATGCAGCACTGCAGTATTTCAAAACGTACCGTACATGGTGCCTTTAGGTATGTTAGATGCTCTTGTCCTCTTTGCTGCCCACAGGTTTGCCCCAGCTCCAGGCCTGCATTACCATAACTGACTGTGGGTGAGTTGTGTATTGTTGTGGGGTCTCCAGTGCCAGTCTGTGGCTGTGCCACCTCCCTCATCATTCTGTGTCTGCACATCGCATCCCGTGTCCTCACTTCTCAAGGCCTCTGTTTTCGTACTGGATTCCAGTTTCTCTACCCTGCATCTTATGGTACAGTCATAAATATCTTATTCTCTATAGAAAAACTGCTTGTAACTGCTATCTGTAAAAATCCATGTTTATACTATAAGAAGATAAACAAAAAAAATTATCCGCCAGCTCAGTTTAAAGACCTCTGTTCCAGCTAAACTAAGTAAAACAGCTGTAGGCAGGTCAAGTTAACTGCAGACAGAACAAGTCAGACAAGCGTCGTTCTGAGGCTGTGCAAACTCAGTATAAAGCTCATCACCTGCTAATAGTCATGACAAAGCAGTATTAGTCACACCTCTTTACTCCTAGACTTCAGGATGCTTAGTAATTTCAAGGATGAAGCCAAACAGGCAAGCAGAAGTAGGATGGAGTGATTCAAAAATCTTAATATTATTGCATTGTTTTAGTGTGTATGTGTATATACAAAAAATATATCTCCATATATTATTTCCCCCTCCACATACTATCTGCCAAGCACACTTGGAGGATTTTGACCTTGCAATTCAGGCCAAAGACAAAATAGTTGTGTTTCTGCCTGAATGGAAAGCTCCTTTAGACATACTTCTTCTTCTAAGGGAAAAAATATAAATAATAAAAAAAAATAGATTTTTTTTCCCTATACAGCTTTTTTTTTTCCCCCAGATATTTTCCTCTGGGACCTGGTACAAAATCTGTCTACCGTATTTGTTTGTGCATTTTTATTTAGACACCATATATACTCAAATTTAAGGCTGGTTTTAATCTATACACTGTACACAGATATTTATATGTAGATAATTCAACTCTTGTTTTGCATCTTGAACGAATTTATTTTTGCAAAAACCCTGAAAAAACATGATTGAATTTATCTTGGCACTATTGAGTTCCTTATATGTAATTAGCAACAGTCAGATATCTTAAATTTATTTGAACTCCCTTGTCTAAAGCTTAGTAGGTCATGGCATTAGAGCAAGACCTCTGCAATACAGTAGAACTTATGTGGTGAGATTTTGAAAGCTCAGCTGTGTTTTCAGATGCATTTATAATAATTGCTTTTGACTAGAGGTTATAGGTCTCAGTGGGTAGTTCTTCTGAAGCATTTCTAGGCAGTGATAGACGTACTGCAAAAGGCACTTAAGACAGTGTTTACGTGCAGCCCTAAAGGTACTTTGAAAAGGCTCAGTATTTTTGAACAGACGGTGTCATTTGCTTCCCGCTGCTTTTAAGGGATGGCTTTCTTATCCTGAGGTGTTCTAGTGTACTCCCATGCAAATCCTATTTGCCCATTGCAACTGTTTTTGTTTCTTTAATTCTCCTCTGACTTATCTTTCACTTTTATTGTGCAATAATTTTTTCAGGGGATTACTGGACTAATAAGCCTGATGTAGCCATGACACAAATGTCTCTGAATAGGAGTAAAAGGCTCCTCCCTCTCTTTCATTATTCTGAAAAACAAATTAAAAATTGCTTCTCTGAAATTATAAAAATAATTGCTAATATAGTGTAATGATAAATACATTACACTATATTCCCTGAGCTTCATGTGAAATGAACCTATAGCAAAGACTAATTTAAAAATGCAATTTAATATAGCTATTTTTATTCTTAGAAGACATGACATTTGTGCTCTGGAGGGCTGTCTACTGTCATCACTAAAGAAAAGAACCCTTTCCCTTAAAACTGCACAATGCTGAGATAGCAATTCTTGAAATCCTTCCTTTCACAATGTGGTACTTTTCCAAAACAGAGAATGGCAGTCAGGGACAACCATGGTGCCTGTTTTATATCTGGCTATTATTCTCTGCTGGAGATCATTACAACCAATCAGGGTCCCCATTTGGTTAAACCTTCATAGTGCCCCATGATCACAACACTGGTGGCTGTCAGAGGAGGGTGTTTATGCAAGCCCATGAAATGAACGAGTTCTGTTACGCAGATGCCTTTATTTTTTCTTTATAGTGATCACTGAACCACTACTTCTGAAACTGAGGAAGCAAGTTCAGGGGCAGCACTACATAACTTAAACTGGTCGACCATGCTTGCTTGCAGCTGCATGCTTAAGGAAATTTGTGTCATGTGTTGGAAGATGCGGACTTCTCATGATGTCTCTATTTTCCTTGCTTTCTAGATCCTTGGCAGAGAAACTGCACAATGAAAACATTATTTGGTTGACTGTGTGTGATTTTGAGAATACTTGCCACAGGCTAAGGGTGTTCATCTACTTAAATATGCCTATGTACCCAGATACAGGCAGTTGTCTACTGAGTCTTCCAACACCGAGCTGCCCAGTCATGAATCAGCTCCAGCTCAGAAGCTAACTTAATTTGTGAAATGCTGTGTCTCATCTAATGTAACAGCTGTAAAAATATAGCAAATGAAGGAAGTACAGATCTGCTTAGATCCCTGTCTTAATTGTGGTGGTGAGACACGTAAATAGAATTAGGGTCATGAGCACTTGTGATCATCAAGGACAACTCAGCAGATTATACTGAGCAAATCTAATTAGGATAATTATTAACCTCCTACTCAAATGCTTTTTTTTCATTATGTCAGACAATTTAGGCTTTTTCACCCTATATTACTGTTGTGGTACATAAAGCAGTTGCAAAGTTTTGTCTCAGATGGGCCTTATATTTTAAGGAAATATTTCAGTGTGGATAATATACAGTTATTTATTAAAAGCCTTCATGATGAAAGACAAAAATGAAATAATGTTACTTGCTTAACATATATTTTTGAACTGCTGTCAGTTGTTACTGAAATTTTGTGTTTATCAACCTATGCTGGAAGCTGCAGTAACCCACAAGGAAACACTCAAAACCTCCTCATTTTAATTTCAGTAATGGCTTTTACATAAAGTAAGTGCTTTTATATGCTCCTGTTCCATCAAGGTTATTTCTAAAATAGTTGAACTTTCTTTCAAAAGTGTAATGTGGTCATTTGCAACTTTTTTTTAACATGTGGCAAGCAGAACAAATATACAGCTCTTTATTTTTTTCTTTAATAAAAGCTAGGCACTTAACTTCAAACGACAAAACAAGAAAGGGAAAAACAGATGAAGCTATTTCATATCACAGTACAAATAATGATAAAAGGAATAAGTGGGAAGCCAGTTTAAATGCAAATGAATGTAGCTAATATGATTCAGTAACTCAGAGAAGGATAAGTCAAGGGCATACTGTACTCATTATTAATACTTAAGGTCCAAGTCTTGTAAGTGGTTTCACTAGTTCATCAAAAAAAAGAGAAAAAACAAAACCAAATCAAAACAAAAAAAGGATTAACTTTTGTAATATCGAGTTCCTCCAGAGACCTAAGAAACTTAAAAATAATACTGAAGTATTGTAAATGTGTATCAGTCCAAAGATCATATATTATTTTAATGAAAAACACTTAGAAATTAAATATAACTTTAATGAATAATGCTACTTATTTAATTCTTGCACCTCCATGCTTTCCAAAAGATAATGTTGCTCTACTTGAGTAAAGTTTCTTTTAAAGCATATTCTATTAAACATAGCAAGCACCTGGGGACCACTTGGAACAAAAATAAACTCATCTCAAAGACATCAAAAGGGTTTGGATTTTTTCAAGTTTATTGTAGAACTTAACAAAAGAAAAATTAAAAATGGGTTACATAAGACTATTCTCTTCAAACCTGCATACTAATTATATATGTGCACTTCAGTAGAAAACACAAAGTAGTTTCTCGACATTCTTCCTAAATATTGTTTGGAAAAGATGCTTGTGAAGACAGTACAGATGTCTCTTTTCCTCCTATTCCTCAGATGTGAGATAATCTCATACACCAAGGAACAGTGGTGGACCCAGGAGAGAGGGAGTTTGATTTAATTGGGTACTCTAAATTGCTGTTAATAAATAAATGTGAATAAATGTTTCCATTGCTTACCTTGGCAACAAAGGGTGATTTCAATCACTTGTTGAAAATGCCCATTTCTCTCTGATAGTAAGAACTGCTCAGATTTAAAAATCCCATTTTTTTTAATCTAAGATGGGGTAGAATCTCCTGCTGCATTGACTCCTACTGAACTGCATGTTAGATGTGAACAAGTGAAATGGCTGTCACCTGCCCTTCTTCTCTGATTTTGCTTCCCTATAAACATGGATTTGTTAACATGCAGAAGTTTCTGACCAGCCACTGTTCCTTAGATTGATACGTTAGAAGGAGCCACAGTTGGCTGCTGCTCAGTCATTGGACTAAATTATAAACTGCAGGGGTTTGGGAGTTTGGAGAGGATCAGTGTGGACAGATCAGGGTGATAAATGCTTCAGCAAACCCAATTTCAATGGCTACGTTAGTCAACATGGGAAGTTACAGGCTTGTAATAGTTGGCATGAATATAGCCCATCAGTATGATCCTTCCAATCTGTGTGGATTAGCCCTGCATAAAATGCAAGCTTGTCTGTTAAACTATGTTTTTTACAATTCTGTTGTTATCAAAAGCATTCCTGGATATCCTGCTTAATCCCAACAATGTGTTTATAGTGACTGACAAGTTACCTAGGGTCCCATCAAGAAATCCTTCAAAGCAGGTACATCAGTCATGACTGCTGTTACCTACAATATCCTCTCACCTATGTCATAATTCATCACGAGGCTACCCTATGGATTATCTGGAAAGCTGGTCTTTCTTTTGGTGGAGAAGGGAAAACCAGATCTTGTGTTAAGCACTGAGAGCTAGTCCCTTCATGTAGTTACGGATCAAATGATGAATTGAGAATGTTTAGTCCTGCTTCCTTCTCTCACTGACAATGTACAGATCTGCACATGCAGTCAGATAGGTACCCTTTAGAAAATAAAGTTATGTAAGGAAGGGAAGACACATCTGTGAACCAAACAGGAAACAAATTGCCCCACAAGCCAGTAGGTGACTGGCTGGCACCAAGTGCTAATGAAAGAGGAGCTTTGCTACATCTTAGGATGACCCTGCCTCTGTACACTTCCGTGGGGAAGAAGGGGATAAAGTTTGTCTTGATCATATGGTTGCCTCATGTCAATAACTGAGTGGCATATAAGTTCACTTTCCTTTTTATGTACTCATTACATAATGCAATTCTTGCATACACTTTTGTATTTTACTGGTAGAATTATTTTCTTCTACTGTTACATTTATTTTTTATTTATGTGTCACTTTCTTTGGACATATGTAATCCCCCACTTCTCTCTTCACTTAAATAAACTCAGATATCTCCTGTAAATGAGACTTGCATCAGCATTAAGAGAAACAATAAAGTCATCTGCTGAATAAATTTTAGCATAACCTATCTTTGCTGAGGGAAGTAATTTACAAGTAGCCAATGTGTATTGTTGGAGTGACTTTCCATTCAGATTTCAGAACTTGAAGGACAGAGAACATGGGGTGATTCTTAGTGTGTCTGAGCTTGGTCCTGCCAGTCTTGCTGGCCACTGCGGTTATTAGCAGGAATACATGGTATAGGTTTCCTAGGGAGCATGGAGGGGGAAAAGGAAATTCCTTGGTTCCTCCTTTGTTTATTCCTGGTAAAAGCATTCCATTATTTTGTTTCTTTCTTTCTCTCCCAACACCATACCAGTCCAAAGATCCCAACAGCCCAGCAGAGAAGTAAGTAGATAGGTGGCCTGAGATAACAGTATAGTGAAGTTGAGGCTTCTCCTGGTGAGAAAAAGCAATTGGGCAACTCTTAAAATTTCTGCCTCAGGATCTGTTTTTCTAAGAGACACTGAAAGAATGCACTGCCAAAACAGTTTGGAATACAAGGGAAAAAGTGAGTAAAAAGTGCTGAGATGCTGTTCATCTTACCTAACTTGAGCTGCTTAAATCAGGTATCTAGTCTAACACAAAGTTTTCACAGCTGACAGATGGAAACAAAGGTATACTCCAGAGGCTGTTGTCCCATCCAAGGGTAATAATACACAGGAATAAACTGTTCTCTGGAATTGCCTGTTTGCACTAGCTAAAGAAAGAACCTAATGAAAATGTACAAAATGCTTAGCTTCTAGATGGTTAAATTTGAGTAGGATTAACGTCTTTTCCAGTATTTCTTCAGATTCTCTAATTTGCTTGTCTTCATAATTAGGTATTAAGACTTAATTACTTGCTTTTTCAAAAGACAACTTGCATTACTAATTTACATGCATGTTATAATCTTGATACAGGTGACAACTTTGGCAAAATAAATCTAACCCTGACTATGAATGTGATGTGATACTGTTGCGACCTGCCCCAGAAGGCGAGAGTAACCCAGGCTCTTGTTAATAGATCCCATGGGGCAGATTAGAGTGAAACAACACTGAATGATCGGTGTTTGTAAAAATATATGTGTAGGGCTTATTTTGGAACAATTTGGTTGTAATGGAAAGTGGGTATGTAGCCATTTTGGTTGTTATTATCTATAGTGATATGGCAATATGAAACAATAAAAATCTCACTTAAGAAGACATATAAGAAAGAGAGAAAGAATAAGAGTACAAAGATACATAATCACCCACGGATCTATGACAAGGCTTGATTGTTGCAGTTTGTCTGCTGGTCCAAGTGATGGTCTTGATCTGTCACGGTCCATTGGGTATGAGGGAAGAAGCCTGTGAAACATGGAGTCTGATGTGTTAAAATACACTCAGCCTTGGTGCGAATGCTCAGGTACCTCCCCTGTGGGGCAGCTTTTAGTCCCCTGGTCAAAATGCTTAGCTTCTAGATGGTTAAATTTGAGTAGGATTAACGTCTTTTCCAGTATTTCTTCAGATTCTCTAATTTGCTTGTCTTCATAATTAGGTATTAAGACTTAATTACTTGCTTTTTCAAAAGACTACTTAACTTGCATTACTAATTTACATGCATGTTATAATCTTGATACAGGTGACAACTTTGGCAAAATAAATCTAACCCTGACTATGAATGTGATGTGATACTGTTGCGACCTGCCCCAGAAGGCGAGAGTAACCCAGGCTCTTGTTAATAGATCCCATGGGGCAGATTAGAGTGAAACAACACTGAATGATCGGTGTTTGTAAAAATATATGTGTAGGGCTTATTTTGGAACAATTTGGTTGTAATGGAAAGTGGGTATGTAGCCATTTTGGTTGTTATTATCTATAGTGATATGGCAATATGAAACAATAAAAATCTCACTTAAGAAGACATATAAGAAAGAGAGAAAGAATAAGAGTACAAAGATACATAATCACCCACGGATCTATGACAAGGCTTGATTGTTGCAGTTTGTCTGCTGGTCCAAGTGATGGTCTTGATCTGTCACGGTCCATTGGGTATGAGGGAAGAAGCCTGTGAAACATGGAGTCTGATGTGTTAAAATACACTCAGCCTTGGTGCGAATGCTCAGGTACCTCCCCTGTGGGGCAGCTTTTAGTCCCCTGGTGAAAGGCCTCAGAAATTAGTCAGGGGACACTTCAGGGGTCTTTAATGATTTATGACACCTTCTAAGACATGACAGCTGCCCATCAGTCAGAGTACTTAAGCCTGTAATGCCCCATCAGACCTTCCCCAGGGGGCAGGTGGGTGGAAGATTTACAACTGAATTGTACAGGGCAGGGCAATTACCACGGTAAGAGGCACCATGCAGGATTTGCCTCTTCATTGTGTCCTCCAGGTGGTAATGGTTCACCCCTCTGTCAAAGGCAAACTAGTCATTACACACCCAAAAACTCACCTCCTCCCTCAAGGGATCCAAACCTGGCTCAGCAAAGCCCCCTGGAACCTCCTCAAATGGGCAAATATTTGGAGTCCGTCATTAATAGTCCAGTCTCTCCCAGATACTAACTGGAAATATTCAGTATTTACTTACCCTCAAGTGCTTTTGGTGATTAAACCACATTTCTTTTGATGGGGTTGCAAATGTAATACTTTGAAAAGTAGGGAGGCCCTGAGATGTAATAGCTATGGTTATGAAAGACAACCCTAAAACAGAGTTTTATATAGACATAGTCTTCTGCAGAGTAGGAATGACTATTCTGGTGAATTGTCCCTCACACTCAAGATACTCACAGAACTGATCAAGATATTAATTTAGATGTTTAAATGTTAACATCATCATTGACCATTAAATTATCCAACTTGATCCTAATATGCCAAATGTCTTATTAGCTTCTACACTACACTACACTTTCCTAGCTGTTTTTCACTAAAGCATACACATTCATACAAATGAATTTTTTCATGATTTGATGCCATCAGGAGATGAAAAATCCACTACGTCAATTTATTCCAATTGTTTATCACTCTTAATACAAAAAAAAAAAAAAAAAAAAAAAAAATTACCCAATCTCTGTTACTTCAATATCTCGTTCTTTGGTCATTTGGGGATTTTTTTTATACCATCATACCATTTTAAAGACTGCTTCTGTATTCAGTATTTTGCCTCTCCAGAGATACTCCACTTATTATAATCAAAACATTTCTCTTGTCTTCAGTCACCAAAAAAGAATAATTTCCTTAACTTTTTCACTGTATGGAATAGTTCTCCAGCTTGTGAATCATTTTTAATGCTCATTTCTTCCTTCTCTCCAGCCTTTGACATTTTCCTTTTTTTTCCCAGATGCACTTCTTGCCTAAGTTATCAGCTGAGAGCAGAGTTTTTGATGCATTCTGTTGAATGAATCTCCCCAAGCATTTTCAGATGATTATTTATAAGTATTGCCATGTGAACTGCAAATCAGCAAAGCATGCATGGGTAATTAATGCCTGTTTCATATGAAATATGAAGAGTAAACATCATTAATTTGCTTTGCATAAAAACCTTTAAAAACCAGGATAAGTATCTAATATTTTTTCATGCAGATAGAATTTCTTTAAGCTTCTCACCTCTACATCTGAAGGAATATGTCATTCAATATCATACATACTGTCCATAAAGGCCTGACCAATTAATTAAACAGTGACCAGGGTTTTTTTCTGTAAGGTGTAGCAATGGATTATTCTTCTGTAATCTTAAACTTCTAGAGGAAGAAACACTGTTGCTTTTCACAGAATCTGTTGATATTAAGCATAGTTAACTCCAGAAGCAGTCACCAACACCCTTATAAAATTTAGATAGTGTGTAGAAAATAGTAGCAGAAAAAAGACTAACAGAAAGATGAAAGAAAAGACAAAACCATGATTTCTTCAATTTTCAGAAGTCCAAAAATTTTCACTGCTTAGATGTTCTTTTAAAAGGCATTCAAAAGTTTGGATGTCTGTAGAATTGTTCTGAGGAAACTATTCCCACACAGACCTACCCTACTCCTTTTATGAATATTAAGGGTCACACTGAAACATTACCAATAGAATTGACTTCTGCCACTCTTGAGGGACTGTGGGATAGGAACTATCTTTCCTTTCTCTCTGTTTACTTCTTTTGATGCTCCATGAGTACAAGCATCATCCTCAAAATGGAGAAACAAACTGGGCAATTAGTCAGAATGAGAAGCACCTGTGCAAAATAAGAAAGCTAGTACATTTACTTGTTTTCTCTTAAATCTAAAATCCAAAGGGATTTTCTGAAGCATGGCCAGTTTTTCTAACTCTGGGGACAGCTGGGACAGAGAAATTACGCACATATTGGACCCTGCAGATTCTTCAAAACTCTTGGCCATATTGTGTCTTTTCTTCCTCCCAGTTTGAGTACGTATCCCATATGCTTGAACGCAGGTACTTCAAGCCTTTCTAACTTGACTTGAAGATACTTCTTTTTTAAGTGTGGTAAAGAAATCACAGAAGTCTCTGACCTCGGTTTGACTTCAGGTATATAAGTAAAAGCCTGGATTGATGCTGGACTGCTGTATATGGACTGCTAAGTTGAAAGACTCTGGAGAAGGAACAAAACAACAAAGCCTTAAAATACAGCTAGAAGACTGGGAATGTTTCGTAACCAAAACAAATGGAAATTGTTTTCTGTGATAGAAGCTATATTTTGGAGGAGTCTCTGCCTTCAGCTATTTCTCAGCTACAGGCAGTAGTTCATCAGAGATGTAAATTTTGAGTCTTATGTCCACAATATACAAATATATTAGGCTTGAACTTAATTGGAACTCATTAGAATAAAGTCCAAAAGTGAATAGCATTCAGAGTTTTTTCAAGGTGTTAAAATGTCAATTTAATTTCCAACATGGCTAGAGTTGTCTTATCCTCTCTTGGCATCTGCAAAGGGAGCCAGTACTGAGGAAACAAACCATCATATACACCTACTATGCTCAATTACTGTGCCTGTATTCTGTTTCATTAATGCAGTTATGTAGAAGAAGCCAACAGCACCAGTTTGACTATGTTATATTGTTCTGCTGGATAGAAATGGGATATAGGGATGTTCACCTTTGGAAAAAACTTACAGAATCAGGCAAGTATTTTCTATATATTATAAATAGCAATAGAGTCTTCCACTAGATGTGCAGCTATTCTTCAGCCTCTCAGTTCTACAGCATTTCAGAAACCACTCAACTTTCTGGACTCTAGTTCATGGTCTGCTGAGTTCTTTAAGTGAATTCTTGTATTGATATGGTGGTCATCTCTTATGCAAAATACTGCTTTGCAGGATGCTAAACAAAATACTCAAATGGTAAACGTAAATAATGTAAATATAGGCCATTCTAGTCAAAATATGAGAAAGCTATAAGTATTTTTATTCAGCCATTTGCAAATAAAATTATTAATAAATCTAAATGTATTTCTAATTCTATAATAGGAGGGGTTTTTTTGTTTTTTTTTTTTTGTAAGCGTGTGTAATTCCCATAATTACATTTTTTCTTCGCCTTTTATTTTTGGTATATGTCTGAATATACTAACTGAACTGTGGAATTCAGAGATGTTGACTCTGTGCCTGGAGCACCAAATAGAGCCAGTAATCCTATAATGGAAGAAACTACCCTATATGAAAGACTCGATGGGTAAGAGAATGTTTAAAATATTTATCTTTTGTTCCCAAAGCCTTTCAAAGCAAATAAATTAGAAAAGGGAAAAGTGGCCATCTGAGGAATAGGATTTGTGAATAACCTACTTCAGATGATCTCCTAAAGGTCATCAATCTATATTGGTCAGGATATAACAGAACACATTCTACCTCTAAAGTGAACACTCTCTTCACCTCTTGAACTCCAATTTCACACAGTTTGCTAGTGATTTATTTACTTTTTTAGCCCTCTGAAACATCTGGTGTAAGAAGTTGTTGGAGAAAGTATCCTGGTTTTGATAGACCTGTCATCTGTTCTGTTCTAACTCATTTTATGCTCCACCTGTTTTGTCATACTGAATCACATTTAGCATCTCTTTGAAATGCTGCTTAAAAACCATCCTAATACTAATCAAGATGTGTGGAATGAAGGTGTTTTCCTCACATAAATACAAAACTGTAAAAATTATTTTATGCAAGATCTAGAAGCTCTTTTGTCAGAACTGAAAGTGGCATATTTTTCTCTTTCATATATTTCCAATAAAGATTATTTTTCAAAGAAGATGTAGCCATTCTAGTTGATGTGTGGAGACATTGATGTGCTAATGTTTTTATTCTGAAATAGGCAGAAATATAGTGTTAAAACCAGAGAAAGAATAAAAAAAACAGAGCGAGGTTTCTGTGCAATTAACTGGTAGAATGATCCTTCCATTTATTCTGAAGAGTTACTAGCTCCTCAAGTTGCTCTAAGTTAATCGATTTCTCTTCAAAGTGGACTTCCACTAAGTCAGAATAAGCATATCAGAATTCAGCTCTGAATGTTTTGATCATTTTTTAAGTGGAAGGGCATTCATTGTTGGAGGGTTATATTGAGTCATACGTTGGAATAAAATGTCAGATCTGAACATGTGTATTTATAGACATTTTTATCTAGTGTGACACTACTTTTCATGTATCCTGTCTTGTAAATTCCTTCTGGTACTATTAATGTAAGTGCCTGGTATTTATTTTTGTCTCTTGCTATATCCAGTGTCATATGTCTACATTGTTCATACTCTGTACAAAGAAAGAAAGGAACATAAAGAATTTAAGTCAAACCCAAAACAACAGACACAGAAAAGCAAAGCCAAGAAGGAATCCCTTAGTGTTTCTTATCAAGTAACAAATTATCACTTTGGCTTCTCCCCCTCATTAGAGAGGCTAAATAGCAGTACTTTGTTGCCAACGGGTAAGCAAGAATTTAGTCTCATTTTACATGAAGATGAAAAGTAAAACCACTTTGCCATGACCCAGAAGCTGCATCAGACTGAATAAAGAATGAGATAAATAATGCAAGCCACCTAAACTAGGATTTTTTTATTAACCACTTTAAAATATTCTTTGATCTTGCTCTCTTTCTCTTGCTCTCAGTACCATGTGAGAGACTGGCTGGGGGCAAAGCTAAAGATATCCCCCTGAACAAATAGATTGTTGTCTGTGATCATGGAATATATTAGCAGCCATTCGACTAATGTTGACGCTTGCACATTCTTTAGTGTCCAAACTGCTACTGGTTATGTGAAGAGCAGAGTGAACCATAGAAGTGAAAGTGCTAGATAGAAGGAAACAAAGATACAAATTGTTTGGGTTTCCTTAGGCTCTCTAGTCATTAGGTACTCTTTGCTGGGGTGGTTTAACATTTTCCTGGTTTGCTCATTAGTATGCGTTGACAACAGCTCAGCTTCTCACCTGTTTCTTAGTGGTTGTAACTTTGGTTCCTACTGTCAGAAGATCTATGCCATGGATCTTCTTGCAGGTCAGACCTTTTCTTATTTGCATCTGTAGGAACAATAGCAGCACATGATCAAACACTTCCAGGACCTGGATCACCTTATGTTCTCCTATTCTTCTATGGATGATGGGTGTTGAATTTATTTTATTTGTCTTCTTTTCTTAATGACCTTAACACCATCTTAAAATATCTGTAGGATGCTGTGGTAAATTCTTGACTAGAGCAATATGTATAGTATAGCAACAGTTTCTTGCCTATCTTTTCCCCCTCTGAGGCCATCTTCTATTTTCTGTTTCTGCATAGGATGGATTGCCTAACCTGATCTTTTGAGCAAGCCTCATTACTCAGAAAGGAAGTAAAAGAGCAAATCACACTACCCTCATCGGAATACCATCTGCAAATTTATGAGTCATGGGAGTGAAGGGGAGCAGGGAGCTTCTCTCTGATTCTGTACAGTTTTCCTGTAACATGTTACTAAGTATACAGAGATGACTGTCTCAGGAAATACTCATACAGTGTGAAATGTCATGTTCTTTTCTCATGTTGCTTCCCATTTAGTAGATAGAATTTATGTTTAGACCAGTAGACTGTTTCAGATTTTATTGCATTGAAGGGTTTTATAAGAGAAGTGTTCCAGAGATGGAAAAGCAGACAAATACCTATTGAAAGCTACAAGGACATTGCCAGGATGTCCAGAGATGCAGTTAGAAATGTAAAAGCTCAGCTCAAATTGAAATTGGCCAGAGGAGTCAAAACCAACGGGATGCTAGATTGTGTCAAAAAGGGCATCATCAGCAGAGATAAAGAAGACATCATCCTACCCTACGCAGCATTTGTCAGGCCACATCTGGTATTCTCCCTTCAGTTTTGATCCCTGCTATGCAAAAAAAGCCTTGGACAGGCTGGAGTGGGTCCAAAAAAGGGCCACAAAGATGATGAAAGGACTCAGAAATCTATCATGTGAGGAAAAGCTGAGAGAACTAGTTTTGTTCAGTCTTGAGAAAAGAAGGCTTAGTGGAGACCTTATCACCATGTTCCAGTCTTTCAAGGCTACAAAGAGGACAGAGACTCCCTTTTTCACAATTAGTCACATAGAAGAGACAAGGGATAATGGAAACAAGTTTCTCGTGGGGAGATTCTGATTGGACAGGAAAGTAAATTTTTTCAGATTGCAGTACCCAACCACTGGAATAATCTCCTATGGAAGTGGTGGATTCCTAGATGTTGTATACTTTTACAGTTCAGCTGGATAGGGTGCTGGGCCATCTTGTCTAGACTGTGCTTTTGCCGAAGAAATTTAAGCCAGATGGTCCTCGAAGTCCTTTCCAACCTGCTCTTTTATGATTGTAAGATTCTGTAATGACAATGGCTCTCATGAAAAGCTGAGAGAATTTAAGCTGTCGTGGTTTAAAATGTTATATCCTCTCATGGATAACTAGTTAGATAAAAAATAAGGAAGAAGAACAAGGAAAAAGAAACAAAAAGCAACACCACAAATAATTTTTTCCTGGTCCTATTCAGTCTATTCATAAATTATCTGGAAAAGGGAGTAAGTAGTAAAGTGATATTGAATGTCTGGAAGATAAAATGTGAGATGAAATTCAGTGTCAATAAGTACAAAATAATGAATATGTGGGTAAAAAAATGATTTATTATATACAAAAACTGAGACCTGAATTATCTATTACCATTCAGGAAAAAGCTTTTGCTGTCATGGTGAATAGTTCTTTGTAAATGTTAGCTCTGTGCTCACTGGCACTCAGTAAGGCATGCTAAGAATTGTTATGAAAAGATTAAAGAACACAAGAGAAAACAGAACGATCTCAGAGGATAATCCCATGATGAGTACACATCTACAATTTTTTGTGAAGGTCTATTCAGACTTCCACTTTCTCAACTTCAAAATATATGGAACTTGAAGAGGTGGTTTGGCAAGGATGATAGGAGATATAGAAAACTTTGTTATGACAAGCAATTAAACAGGCAGGGAGTGTGTAGCCTGGAAAACAGAAGACTGAACAGACTTTTGTGATGAAGACCTGAAAAATCATTAATGGTATGAAAGCAGTGAATAGCACAAGAATTGGGGGCAACTATTTCAACAAATGAAATTAACTGTCAGGTTTTGAAGAAATTACTTTTCCATGTAATAAATAATTACATTGTGGAAGTCATTGATACAAGATGTGGATGCCAAAACCCTCAAAGGAGTTCAAAAGGAGTATCAGACATATTAATGCAAGAAAGAGTTATTCTGCACGAGGAGACAGAGATACATTAATCTCAGGAACCCTGTTCTTGCAGAAACTAACATTGTTAGCAGAGGTGATATATCAGACCAAAAATAAACCCAACAATGTATATTTATCCTAATCTCATGGTCTTTTCCACAATTATCTGCTATGTTGCCACTGTGAGACAAAGGAGTAGATTACAAGGCTATCTGGTTTAATTAGTACATACATCCCCATATTTCATGGTCTTATATGCTCTCTCAATTCTTTCTGACACTGCATGTATGACAAGTCTGTCTCTTGGTGACTCAGTGTTTTTGGAATGGTATCTGTATATAGTCCTTCTCTTCAAAAATGAAATGTATAGCTCTATGACTATAGAGTAAAGGGACACAGAGTTTGCAGAAAGCGGTTAATGCATTTTTTCTTGGCCTAGAAAAGACCATTTGTTTTCTTATATCCTCTGCTTCCTTCCACTTACCCTCAGTAACCTGGCAGGATTTTGAAATATGTGATAAATCTACCCTAGATCTCTGTTTATTTTGAGCTTTAAAAATTTTCCATTATGGTTTCTTGCCTTCTTTATATTATGGACAAACTCACTATTTTAGTATTTAAGAAGTACATTACATGACCTTTAATGATGGCCTTTAAGAGCCATCTCTTGATGGCCTACAGTTTGATATGTTGAAGTTAATATGAATTTACTTTAGGGGGACAGAGGAATGAGAAAGACCTCTTGGGCCCTGGGGTCTCATTCCCTACAATCTCATCAAAGGGAGGACTTTCACGTCAGGTGGAACCCTAAGTTAAGTGCTGGTGGCATTGCTTAAAGTGCACGCACAAATACACACACACACACACACACACACACTCTCCTATCCAACATCTTCAGGTCAGATTCATATCACCTAAGTTAGCACAATAGTCATCTCAGGTCTCTGACAGAGTCAGCAGAGAGTGATACACAACTCCAGAGTTTAACTGAATCCACCAAAGATGTGGAGTCTTTGGAAGTACCTATCTCTTTTCACAGATTACTGATGGTATCTTGTCAATGGCGTTTCTGTAATAATTTTCTTAACTGTCAGAGCTTGAAAGGCACTAAATAGGCCTTAATGGCCCTGACCAGTTACTCCTTGCTCACAGGATTCCACCTCAGCTCAGGTTCAGGACCCTAATTCTTGAGGTATGCTGTCATTGTGTCTTACCTCTTGTGTCCCATTGCCCCAATTTACTGATTGATCTTCCAGGACTTCCAATTACCTTATGAGTAACTTAGCATCCAGTCCTATCCAGTCCCACAGATGCAGCACAGAGCTATGTTACGGGTAGCCTTGTCTCTAGTCCCATCTCTGGCCCCGTATCCAGCTGTTCCAGATTAGTCACCCTGGGTAGACCCTAGACATGACTGCTTACATTGAGTGTCTGGCACTCTGGATGGCTCCTGTCGCTGTTCCCACCTGTCAGTGAGGGCACCATGCAGCCTATGCTGGAGAAACCTGGGAACCCTGGGCTCTCAGCTCATCCTCCCTTGGATGCCCTACTCATGCTGCTTCCTGAAACTTACGTTCAGTAGGATGAGAATTAACCTTGCCAAAATCCTTTCCATATATATATATATATATATATATGAGTTTGAAGTTCAGTGCTTCTAACATTCTATAGAGACTTAATACTCACTACTTTGGACTTCAGGTGAACAGACTTTCATCCTCTTCAGGGTTCTTCTTGAAAGAACCACAGTTACCCCATGAGACTTGTTTATTTAACAGTAATACTAACCCAGAGTATTTAGGCTTAATCATTGTTTTCATAAGCTCACCCTCTAGAAATGCAGAATACAGTACTTTTGTTTCTGCCCTTTCTGTTTAGTTTATGGATATGCAGGTCTGAGAATTTATATGGAGAAGAAAAAGTGTGATCTTTATACAGCCTTTCAGATTTTACCACAATCTACAGCCATAAGATAGTACAAAGCCTTAGTTTATAAAACTTATTTAGAAAATGGTAGTAAACTGCATAAAGATGACAGAGAAGTGATCAATATGGGCTAGAGGTAAATAACCTGCTTTGAGCATTAGAAGAAAAGGACACTTAAGAAATCTTTAAAGAAAGGGATAGTATAAACACAGATCAAAGCAGAATCAAAATAAAAAAGGGGAGTAAATTCTTTAAAATTTAAGTAAAAGACTTTAAGAGTGGCAAGATATATTTATATAGAGGAGAGGGAAACCAGAAAGGAAGTTTGAAGTAGAACAAAATGCATAAGAATAAGGAAGACACATTTTTTTCTACTTTTAAGGAATGTAAGGACCCTTACATAGTATTCTATTTTTAACAACACATAAATCTAGAATATGTCTTTACTGGAGATTTCTGTAACACTTTTATATGTAAGTTACAGTATGACTAAAAATTCCTTTCTGTTCAGATAATTTACCTCTCACCCCATCTGCCTCTCCATCTTCCCTTTTTTCCCCTTTCCTTCCCTACTTCTGTACCCTTTGTCATAGATAATTTCTTGCAATTTCATATTTCTGTTTTATATTCAGTGATTATCAATATGGAAAGTATTGTTGTGAACACTTGTGAATTTCAGTATTTTCTTAACAGAAAAAACCCAAGCAGTTCAATGAACTTAATTTCCTTTTTATGTAAATAATCATGTTATCAAAGACTTGAGGGTGATCAGGCCAAGAAAGAAAAAAAAGCAAAAGAAAGAAGAAATGTTTTCAGTTATATAACATATTTGCTTAGAGAATTTTATTTTACATTATAGGATTTAATATAGTACTTACAAGTTCTTTTTAATAGAACAGTTTAAATGTCAGAAAGAGCATATTAACAATAGCAAATAAAGACTGCAAAGAGTGCAAAGTCAGAACATACACAAGCATACACATAGAAAGGATGCCTGAATTATTAAAAAGAAGAAAAGCAAGAAGGTAAATTAATTTGTGTCACAGCCAGGTCACTGTTCTGATCATGATTTCAATCCCATGTAACACTACCTCTTACTTTATTGACATGGTAATTGTTTCTGTTCATGCTACAGAGAGAACAATAATGCCCATCTAGAAATATGAGCAGTCTAGAAGCAATGCTAACTACTTGCTGTCCACACAATTAAATAATTAAATGTAATTTCAGATACTCTAGTTTCTAGAATGGTTTGGTCAGAGGTAATACAATATTAACTGTTCTGCAAAATCAGAGGAAGAGAAGGAAATTTTCCACTTTGGAGCAATAATAGACAAAGTTGCTTTAATTCTTTTTATACTTGCTGTACTTTCAAAAAGAAAGCCAAATACTAAAAAAATCCAAACCACTGTTCAGCTGTCAGATATATTATATTTGCTTTAAGACTAATGGTGGCTTTTCTTAATAAAAGCTGTCTTTTTACACATCTTGCAAATATGCAGCAAATTAGATATGAATACTGGTTGGTCCTGGAGTAATTTGCAAGTGTTAACAGAAAACCTGAATTCTGGTGAGTGCTAGAATTACACAGTAAAATACAGTAAGGAACATTTATCTTCTCAAGGTGTACATTTTATTTTCCACTAGTGAGAGGAATGCAATGTTCTTGTCATTGCCATTGGGAAAGTTTTTGATGGAACAAGTAACAACAGTACTCCATTTATTTTCATTGATGTCCATAAATATATAGTATGATTGCTGGAAGTACTCTGATTCAAATTATAATAATTATTCAATTTGAAAAGCACCTTTCTCACCATGCTCTTCAGCACTACATAACTAGTTATATAATGCAATAATTATGACTTCAGTGTCTCTTTGTAATAAGAGACAGATGACACATTTTGTGTGCTATGGAATACCTTCCATAATTACATTGCCTCCTATCTAAATCTAAGGTCTAGTTTCACTAAAATGAAATTTTTGAGGTGAATGCAATTTTATTACTAAAATATCATTTTAAAGACAGAAGAAATGCCATATTAATACTATTTGATAATTGATAAAATTATTTTAGAATAACATTTTACATATATGCAGAGCTGTGCAGGGAAATATTTTACTGCAGAAAGACACATGAGTGAATGAACCATCTCACTACATATCTTTTGTATTATCATCTCCTTCTCTCAGAAGGATAAGGTAAATTATCAGTAATTTATCCAGGACACAGCAACAAATTATGAGCAATTAAATCTTTTATCATTCTGTTCGAAACATCAGACTATGTTTTTTGTTCTCATTCTTCAAAAGGTATAGTCAGAAACAAGATTTTAAAATGAATTTATGTGCATATCATGCCAAGTGTATAATTCAATATCAAGTTTAATGTTTTTAAAATGATAAAACATAACCTGAGGCATGCACTGTAAAGCAGAGGTAACATTTATTTCAGCAAGATTTGCTCATGAGCAAAGTATTGCTAGAACCACTGACTTCCCCCTGGATTTTTCTTTCACTCTGGTGTTTGTTTCTTTTTGGTTGGTTGGTTTTGTTTTGGTTTTTTTCGTTTTGTTTGGTTTGGTTTGGTTTTATTTGTGCGTATGGAAAGCAAATAAGAAATTTTCTCATCTAATAATCTAAATAAGTCTCAGGAGATGGTGATGAATATCCACTAGGAAAGTTTTAGTAATGAGATTTTTGTTCTCAGAAAATACCATTTTCCTCAAACCAGGCCTTTTGCTGTGATGAATCGGTTTCAATGATATACTCTAGGAAAGGTTTTGCAAATCTTGGATAGAACATCTTTTAAGAAAGAAACAAGTGATACTCCAGAATAAGTGACCAGGTAGTAAGGATATTTAACTGAGATGCAGAAGACCTGGATTAAATTCCTTCCCTAAGGGATTTAATATTTTCATACTTTATGTGTCCTATCAATTTAGTTATTCAGAGGCCAGAGACACAGTGCAATGTATCTTTACCACCCAGGGATTTTTCTAAAATTCAAAATGTTCTAGTGAATTGGAAACAGTATTTCCTACTCATTCCTCCCCGTGAGGAATGAAGGTATATTTTCTTAGAAGATTAAAAGTGACAGTAGACCATATTCTGATGGGTTTAATATGTATTTTAAAACACAGAGGAATTTTAAAATTAGATCTGATTATATGAAACTTCTGCCAAGGATCCGATCATGCAGTGGTTTGTTTTGCAAACCACATATTTGTGCCATGGCCTTAGAAAACAAGAGAAAGAAGAAATCTCATTTTATCTTGTTGTGAGTAGTAGATAACTTTAGAATAAAACCTGTATGTTCCTGAAATCCTATGACTTGAGTGAGATATGTTGCTTTTATAACCTGAAGTATATTTAATCAAAATAAATTTGTTTTGGTTGCAGGTAGCAGCACTACAATCCATCAATGTAATGAGGTCACAGTTGAACTTAATTAATTTGCATGGATATACTGTTTCCTTTGAAACTTCTGGTCCTGCTAGTGAGTGAAAATAGCATTGATGGATGAGAGATGAAAACTTTCCAAATGGGCTAAGCAATAAAGGTCAGTTGTAAATTGATCCTTTAGAGAGCAATTTAATTTTTAATTCTCAGACAAGTAGCAAGATTTACTAAAAATCCCACTGAAAATAAAAACAATCATCTCAAATAATAACTGCAGGATAAAACCATTAAAGATGAAGGATTTGCCTGAATTTCTGAAGTTTTAATCCACTGACTAGAAGGTTTCATTCCCATTCTATGAGATTAGTATATTGGAAATGGAAGGCTTTGGTGTATCCTAGTTCAGCATGCCAGTTCCATACCGATTTCATAAAGTCAGTACGAATTTCGTTGTTAAAAGAGTATCTCCTTTGTTTGGGCTTCTTTGTCACTGCAATTGCAAAACATTTAACAAGCAAAAAAAAAAAAAAAAAGAAAAAAATGCTCTAAACACATAGATAAAACAAAGGGGTTTTGGAATAGGATTGACTCTAATTGTAGAGATCTCTGTCTAGTTAGTTGCCGAGTTCCCTCTAAAGCAAATAGAAACACACAGACAATTTAAATGAGTGATTTGACTGACCTATTCTTGGCATCTTTGTCATCAGATGAACGGGACCCCATGTGTGCCTAATTCTCTTCATTTTAACTATACTGGAACCTAGGCTGTTGTAAATGTTGCCATGGTGAAAAAATTCTAGGGAGCTCTTCAATTAGAAGAGAGCTACCTGGTTGCTTTTGGAGATGGTCATTGAACAGCAATGTTTTAACTTGCAAGTTTGGATTTAGAGGTGTAAATCTCTAAATCTAGTTAGTGTCATGCCCCTCAGCTGAATGAAGCTCCTGTTAGACTTTTGCCTAACTCAGAAGTCCTGAGTAGATGATTTAGATCTAGAGTATGGCTAGACCTGATTGGGTATTTCTATCACCCTAAGCCCTGTCCAACTTTTAGATTAATTCACTTCTAATTAGTCTTAAATAGGTGGTTAGAGTGAATAGACTGACTGTAAGTCATCTGACTGCTGATGGCTTACAGAAGAAAAGTATCTTTAAGGGTAAGAGTCAAAACTTAATTCCCTCTAAAGCTTTTACAATATTTACCTCCTCATTGTAATGCCTTATCTTGCACCTTCATTTTTCTCCATTGGATACCTGCCTCTGCTGATTCAGTAATTGAAGAATGTCATTATCCCATGCCAGAGGGGCTGGAACTAGATGGTTTTTAAGGTCCCTTCTAAACCAGGCCATTCATCCAGAGGGTGGTTGAACACTGGAACAGGCCAACCTGTCTTAGTTCAAACAGTGTTGGGCAATGCTCTCAGGCACATGGTGTGCTTCTTGGAGTGTCCTGTGTAGGGCCAGAAGTTGGACTTGATGATCCCAATGGGTCCCTTCCAACTCAGCATATTCTATGATTCTATTACTTTATTAACAATACATTGAGATTGTTAATCTCAAATTAATTGCTTGATAAAAGTTCATTACCAACCAAAAAAATTACAAAGAAAATGTGACTTTTGAAGCATTTTTGCACTCTTTTCAAGATTGAAAATGGGCATACTTGGGAAAATCTTCTCTTTTTTCTTATTTTAATTTTTTTTTTCTTTTTAACGATTAATATAATATTTGTGAAAAATCTTAAAACTAACAGGACTAGACATTTTGCCTACCAAAATTGCTCCATAGTTTACATCTGTTCCTTTCTTAAAAAATTGCGTGGTCATCTGGTGCATTTTAAATCATTAATTGATAACCTTTAACATATATAAAATAGTAAGTACATAACTACCTGATACTTTAGCAACTAAGAGTTATGCTGAAAATATTGACTTGAATTACAATTAGGTGAAATATGGTGGTTCATTAAGCAAAATGGTCCATTTTAATCAACTGAATGTATGAAAACACTGTGATATAACTTGGATTATGTGCACAGCTTGTAGATGATGACAGTGATGTCGTAGGGCAGAGCTTAAGTAGCATCAGGTTTATGAGCTATAAATACAAGAAAGGAAAAAAAGATCCTTTAAAGAAGAAACCTCACTGTTTTTTCTATTTCATATGAGTAACGGAAAATTCTATTAGTATCTAATTTCTGACTTTGATAAACCAGAGTGCCATACTACTTTGATTCAAGTTCCCTGCAGGAAAGGAAGGATGAACCCATAAAAAGAAATTACTTCTGACTTTATGACTAGATAATTATAGAAGAACAGGAAAACATCTGTTTTTCTTGTGTGCTTCAACTGTCTTCTAGTCCACAGATCTGTTTGGAAGGAAATATGAACTAAATTCACAGAAGGACATATAAATCCATTGTTTTCACATGGGACAATCCATTTCCTAGCCACTCTGCTCAATTCCTTGAAACAAGAGCATTGCTCTAGGTTTCTAGAATGTGCTGGAAAACCAGGATCCCAGTAGTAGAATACACTAAAATCTAAAGAAAACATACCATTGTTTGCATCATCTGATCAGAATGGTGGGCTTTAAAAAAAAATCCTCCCCTTGTCTTCACTTAACCCTGGAAGTAGGGCCATAAGAATGGTGAAGGGCTGTGAGGGGAAGCCTTGTGAGGAGCAGCTGAGGTCACTTGGTCTGTTCAGCCTGGAGAAGAGGAGACTGAAGGGAGACCTCATTGTGGTGTTCAGCATCTTCACGAGAGGAAGAGGAGGGGCAGGTACCGATCTCCTCAGTCTCATGACCAGTGATAGGACTCAAGAAAATGGCATGAAGCTGAGTCAGGGGAGGTTTAGGCTGGATATTAGGAAAAGGTTTTTCCTCACCCCGAGGGTGGTTGGGCACTGGAACAGGCTCCCCAGGGAAGTGGTCACAGCACCAAGCCTGACAGAGTTCAAGAAACATTTGCCAATACTCTGTAGCACATAGTGTGATTCTTGCGATGTCCTGCCCAGGGTGAGAATTTGGACTCAATGATTTTTGTGGGTCCTTCCCAAATCAGCATATTTTGTGATCCTATGAAAGAAAGAAAATGTGAGAGAAGCTTCTTAGAGTCCATTGCCCAGATCATTCACTTTAAGATCATTAAAGATCTGCATTCTAAACATTTTTTTTTTTTTTTCCAAATCTAATGGAGGGATATAAGGTATCACAAAGTTTTGGGTGGCACTTTTGAGGCATACATTTTAGATTTTGGTAGCTGAAATAAGGGAGTAAAAACTTTTGATAAGTCTATTTATCAGCTGAAGAATAGGTAACACTCCTTGTTAACTACTTAAAGGAAAATAAATGCAGAACCAAGCTACAGCCCACCCAACACTGTAGAGGATGATGGGATGCAGAAACCGTGACCAGATCCTCAGCAGTACTCTACTCATTTTTCTCTGCACACATATGATTATATACTGTCTTACAAAGAGCTCTTACCTGCAGAGCAATAGATGAAGAACTTCACAGTATCCGCGGACAGACTTGTGGGATTGTGGGATTGCTTCCTCCTGCCTTTTCACCATGTGTGGAGTTTACTGATTACACAAGATACTTTTATTTGATGTAAAGGCTAATTATCACTGTTATTTAGGCCTTAATTACTCATTTCCTTTTATCCCCCTCTCTTTATCTTAACCTTTTTATTAATGTTGTCATTATTCCTTCATTTAGAAAAATCACTTAAAATTCCAGTCTGTAATATAGCAACTATAAATATATTCCTTTATTTATCCAACCACAAAGGAAGAACCTAATTTGATACAAAAATCAGCAGCAAGTTAGGAGATTTCACTGTCATCGAACGAAGGAACAGGGATGGACAGGAAAATAAAGAGCTGCATGGTTACTATTCTTTCCCAGCAGATAAGACATCTGAACCCTATTTAATATTTATTTTATTTTTTGTTTATTCAAAGTACAATATCAATAGAAGAGATTAAGAACATCCACCCATACTAACTAAAGTGGGTATTAGGGTATTTTCTTTAGATATGGATTTAAATATCCGCATGCAAAGAAAGAATGTGTATACAGGTCTTCCACAGAGAGGGAGAAAAATAAGTAAATAGGATAAATAATAAAAAAGACTGTTGTAACATCTTCTCTTCTGTTAGTATTCCCTTGCTTCCTAACTTTTTTTGAAAGAAACCAAAACTTAAATCTTTCATGAGCTCTGAAATAATTGTTATTTTATTACTATATGTTTGTGTGGAAAATTGCCTTTTAACTCTAGGTCAATACAAACAAATTTTATAATTTTTTAATATTTTTCTTAACTTCCCTTTCAAGACTTCAAGTCAGGCAGATGCATAGGTGTTACCACCACAGACATGGAACTGACTGTCCCTTACCTTCTTCCTCTAAAAGTATCCTTTCTGATTTCTAGCATTTTTCCCCATTTAATGCAGTCTTTGAGCACACTATTTTTTCCTCTGGAAGACCGAGTCTTTGCCTACAATGTACTGTGGATATGTGCACTATCTTTAACAGTATGACTGCCTTCAGCAGCTCTAAGTCTTGTTTTAGTGAGCTTGTGATTACTGATAACTAGAGTAATGAGATATCCTCAGACCAATTTATATTGCTTCATTTTCAGAGAAGAAAAGCTTCAACTAAGACAAAAAGATTATTAAAATCTATTGAAACTCTGTATTTAAAGGCTTTATTATTGTTATAGGAACTGGGAAATTCTTGGCATTTACGTGGGGGTGTACCCATCTCTCCCTCTAATGTGCTTCTGACAACTTTTTTCAGGCATTCTTAATGGATATACACAGTTGTTCCAGACAGGGGGTGGGAGAGAGGGGAGAGGAGTTTCTGGCTGGTTGGTTTGCTGATTTGTATTAGTTTTTTGTTGGGTTGTTTGGGGTTTTTTTTGCAACAGTCCATTTCTATTAAACCAAAGTAATAATACAGTGAGTAAACCCTGCCATAATCTGAGCAATTTCTAGAATGTGTAGAAATTATTGTAAATCACAGAACTGCCTGATGTTCTTCACAGACACAAGATAAACCAAGATACACATTTCCATTTGAAAGTGCTTATCACCTTACTTCCTTGGGTTCTCACCACATCTGCTGGGAAAATTAAACCCCCACTGATCATCTACAACACAAAGGGAAGCAAATTGCCGGCTACAGAGATCAGCCATGAGGGTGGCACAGACTGAAATGAAAATAATTAAAAGCTGGACTTCTACAATGATTTTAATAAATTTTTAAATCATTGTTATAATAGCTCAATAAAAACCAGACCTGGCTATGTTTGATGTCAATTTAAACCCATGATTTATCTGCAGTGGATAATAGGTGAGTAGGAGCAACATTTTACTGTATAACTGCACTCATTTGTTTCATTTGAAACTCTTGAGGATTGTCAAAGTATTTCAGAACAGCTAAAGGGACAATGATAAGGCCAGTATATAACCAGTGACAGTACTGCTTGTGGGAGAAATGACAGTCCCACAAGAGCAATAGTTGGATATTGGACCTATCACTTCTGAGTTAGTTCAAGCCACCCAGGTCAGTTACAGAGCACTGCTTAATGTACCCACTCATTGCAGTCATCCGCCCAATAATTACTGAGCGTTAAGATTTCACCAAACTTTTCAGTGCTATCAACTGTCCAATTAGATGCAGCTGAGTAGAAATTTATTTCCAACCTATCCTGCCTTGGTTTCCCATGTAATACACCAGTTTATCTCACCTACTGAATTGAGAAAGACAAGCTCTGTATGGGGCGCTTCCATATGAATGATGGGCAAGAACCCTTGCTCTGATCCTCCCTTCTCTGTATGGGATTCTCAGTGGCCTCTGTTTTGAATTTCAAAGAGTGTTCCCCTCAGCTTAAACAAGGTAGATAAAACTACATGGTCAGGCTGTTCAGAAAAAGTGATTAAACTATGGATTAGTAATAGGAGGGTCATTTGTGCAAGAGACAAGGCTTCCACGCAGACTAGGATGAAGTTGTACAACTTAGATGCAGAGTTGGAATTTATGTCTACAATTTAGGCTTCATGCCATGCAGTTTTCATGTGTGTCACACATAAGTATGCACGTATGTCTGCACAGCTAAATATGCATGAATATTAATGCTCACTAGGCACCTGTGCTTGTACTCTCCACTGGCTAATTTCTGCAGGGTGAGAAAAGACAGAAAGAGATTACTTGGCTTAAAAAATTAAATAAATTGAAAACTTCAATAATGTGCAAAGTTATATTGACACATTTGTATTCAGTTTACTTCTCTAGAAGTAGTTCTACATATGGAGACTGATTACGGGAAAAGTTCATTTTACACGTTTAGGACAAACCATGTCCTTCATTATTTTTCTATCTTATCCCAAGGAGTAGTCTCAGTGCAGAGGTCTCTGATTTAATATTGATCTCTTCTTTTTGTTTTTGCTTGGTGGTTTCTGCATTTATTGTGTTTCTCAACAATTAGTGTATAAATATGCTGATAGAGAACATTTTATTTTCCATTGTTTGAGAACCTCTCTGTGGTGAGTTGACCTTAGCTGGCTGCCAGATGCCCACCAAGGGTCAATCCACCACAGGATTGTCTACTTTTTTTACTCTAAGTATTCAATAATTACAGTGATAGAGGATTGTTTAGCTCGTAGTCAAATCAGTGAGTGAATATATGAAGAAAGGGTATTCACTTTTTAAAATCTGTCCCTATAGTCTGGACCACCACAGGCTTTATTGTGACTGCTATAGTTCAAAGTTCATATCAGACACTTTATTTTAAGTTATTTTCTTTGAAATTACTTTAAAATATCACTTGTATTTGATTTCAGATACATTAACAGATAACTTTAGTTTGTTCATCTAACCATTCCAGTAACATGGGAAGGGGAAGAGAGGAAAAGGGTAAAATCAAGGTAAATATAAAATCAAGGTAATATAAAATCAATCTATGTCATAGTTCCAAAAGGTCTAGCACCACATTGCTACATCTAATCTGCCCCTAGTTCATCAGAAGTTACAAATACTCAATATTTAATGCACTAGGTATTTCTTTGATCTCAATTAATTGTGCCTGACTCAGGTTACATTTCAGAATGTCATTAAGCTTTGATCTAGAGACACCAAATGCCTACTTTTACTCCTTTTTTTTCTACAGTAAAAAGTGTGTTGTGTTTAGAACTTCTTTTCAATGCAATCAGTCCATTACTTCCTTTAAGAAAAATAAAATAGACTAACTCTCCAGTCTGTCAAATGAATTAGTTTTCTCTCAATTTATAAAAAGAATTGTGACTTATTTACATATCTCCCTTTTTTAAGTGGCCTTTTAAAATATAACACCAAAATTGGATGCAATCTCCCAGCTCTTTTTTGACTAATGCCTTGTACATAGAATAATATTATTTCTTTATTTCTGTTTTTACTTTTCTGTTTATAGAACAACAAAAACAGAAAAAAACCCCCAAAACCTAGGCTTTTCTTCTTGCTTTTTCTTTTTCTTTTTTATATTTTTATGGCATTCAATTGGAGTACAAGTCAAATTGTTTATTCATTTGGGTTTTATTAAGGAACATTAAATTAAAACTTTTATCCACAGAATCTGTCCATAAAACCCATCATTAAAGGACATTTTCCCACTGAAGAATTTTTGCCTGACATCTGTCATTAAAGGGTAGTAACTGCATTAACTTTAGACATTGCTAAACTTGTTTGACTGAAATCATGTAATACTAACTTTTGAAGTATGTAATTCACTTAAAGTAAAATATCTTATACTAGTTTGACTGTTACACCTTGACTTCACAAAGTTTATAATTTAGTCAAAGAGTAAATTCAGGCTCACTATGTTGAAAAGATGAGCTTTGCACAGGATCATTTCTACTTTAATTAATTGCCATGCATTCTTATCTTTTAATTCACAGAATCCTAGAATGGTTTGGGTTGCAAGGGACACTAAAGATCATCTACTTCCAATTCCCCCTGACACAGGCAGGGACACCTTTCACTAGACCACATTGCTCAAAGCCCCATCCAAACTGGCCTTGAATTCTTCCAGGGATGGAGCATCCACAGCTTCTTTGGACAGCCTGTTCCTCTGCCTCACCATCCTCCCAGTAAAGAATTTCTTCCTAATTTCTAAACTAAACCTATCCTCTTTCAGGTTAAAGCCATTCCCCCTTGTCCTATCACTTCATGTCATTGTAAAACGTCCCTCTCCAGCTCACCTGTAGTGCCATTAAGGTACTGGAAGGTGGTCTTAGGTCTCCCCAAAGCCTCTTCATCTCCAGGCTGAAAAACCTCAGCTCTCTCAGCCTGCCTTCACAGGAGAGGTGCTCCAGCCCTGTGATCAACTTAGTGGCTCTCCTCTGGACTCACTCTAATATATCCATGTCCTTATACTAGAGGCCCCAGTTCGCTGCTATGTTAGTTGCAAAACAGCTTTTTCTTTATTTTACCTAAGTTTTATATTATTTTACTTGTAAATATTTGGGTCATCACATCTAACCTTTCTAAATATTGGTATAACATCTGTATTATTCTAGTTAATCTGTGATTTAAACAAATTAACCACCAACAAATCTAGAAAAAGTGGTTCAACTCTGGTGTCTGTTGTTCAGTATTCTGTTTGGTATGGGAAATAAATTCTAATCCTCATGAAATAAAGAATATAATTTCTTTCCCACTCATTCATTACCAGATGAATGAGGATTTCTCCCTCTACTGCACTTCAGTAGATAAAATATTCTTTTATGGAAAAGCAGTGGTTCAAACCCTTGATACAGAGACTATGTTCAAAGACTGCAGATGAAATTGAGACACATTATTAAAAAGCTACAAGAGTACCCTGGAGTATCTCTGCGCTCTTAGGTGGAAAGAAGAACCAGTTTGTCCTCTAGAAGTTTTTTTGTATTTGTGCCTTAAAAACTACTTTTCAGACTAATTTGTTTTACAAATTTGAGCTAATTTGAAGTTACACTGTTTGAGCTAACAGTTGGGTGTCCAAACTCAGTATTTAGTAGTTGTATTCTCAAAGGAAAATGACTCTTGCTGCACCCAGGAATTTTCTACCATCATTTTGTTGGTTTGTTTTCATTTCATAGCCTACTGCAATTTTATTAATTGTTCTACATTAATAATAATTAATTGAATTCGTACAGCAGCATCTTTATTCTATCCTAGTTACATGTCTCACCTCTACCTGTGTTAACTCCTCATATGTCACTTTCTTGTCTCCTGGGATCTCCAGTTCTTAAGCATATGCAGAAGTTTCACTGCAACACATATTTATCTTTCAATCTTCCCCTATGTTTGTTGCCTGAAAAAGGTCACAATCATCTCATCAAGAAATGATGAGAGATCACACTACTATATGTCAAATAAAAAAACCTTTCTGAGAAATCAAAGGAGGGTGAAAATATTAATGAACTAATATATCGAATACTTGGAATTGAGGTGATAGTCACTTAGGGTCATAGGCATCAGTTCTATAAACTAGAGAAAAAGGAACAAATCCACATGCATCTGGTTATATAATTTTGGGACTTTTTTATTTACATGTGAATTGTTAAAATCTTAAGTTTTTTCTTGTCGTGTTTCATTTCACCCATAAGTGTTCATCTGATAGGTTTTGGTACCTTCTCTATGTTAATTTCTGCTGATACTTTTTACTGTATTTTTTTTTGGCCACTATAGCAACTTGTTTCATTGCTCCAAGGTACATCTTATTTCTTGGTATGCTTTAAATATTTTCCTTTCCTTTCCTCTTTTTTGGGGGGGGCAGGGACGGGAAGGGGGGGATGTATCTGGCTCAATAAAAATTATTAATGGCTTCTTTAAAACATCTGTAAAGTACTCATGCATCCAAATTTCAATGAAATATGGCCTAAAGCATATTACTATTTCTAATAATCTTAGATTATTAGATCCTTAATGGAAGCGCTCAGAAGGGCCCTTCCTTTTATTGCCTTTAATAAATTTCAGATAGCTCAAATTGTTTACTAGCCCCATCTTTTTATTTTTTAATTCATGAAAGTTGATGGAAAATGATGAAATCCCCAAAAAACTGTGAAAAAGTTTTTAATTCTACAGTAGCTTATTATTAATCATTATCTGAAAAGAATCTGAAAAAATTGCATGTCTTTTGAAGACTGGTTTCACATATCAAATTGGGTTTTTTCACCCAGATCATCTTGTAGAACACAATTCAAAAGTAGCTTAAATTCAAGCAAATTATTTCTAAATACTGTTTTACAATAAAAGTAAAATGGCTCACCTAATTTTACCTATTGCTTTCTGATACATGCTGAAGAGGCAATGATGTATAAGCTGTTGTGCTCTATTTGACCCATGCAACAGTTCAAAATCTTACCAGCAACCTGTGCATCTTTATTAGGCTAGAAGGATTTTTTTTCATTCCCCTTGAGCAGAGTTACACATACTGGTTTTGTAATTCCCACATAGTATTTCTTATCACACATACAACTTCCACTGAAGAACTGCATACTCAGCACACTGCCATCTATCACCTGCAGACTTGAGAAGATAGAGTAGGAAAGGGACTCCTTTCCTTGCCCCTATGCCTGCTATATTTACTTCTTTTGTGATTTGTGGGTTTTCATTTTTACAAACAGCAAGTGACACGGCAAAAACCTGTCAGTTCCATCAAATGCAGCTGTCCCTATCACTTCAAAGAGATTTACTTCCATGCTTACAAAGATTAAATAAAAAACCAAGCAAACACTAACACAAAAACTTCCATAATTGGAAAAGGAAGTTGTCTCAGCATGTATAGAGATTTTATATGTGGCACCACTTTAGGAGTGTTTCCCATCCCCTGTAACTGGGAAAGGGAAATATGATACTTGGTTGTCTCTTGTTCTAGTACATAGTCTAGATTCACTCTCTTTAATTTCAGCTATATAACCAAGGTGCCTTTGCAAGGGCTCTGCTGTAATGTCTTTCTACTGTGAACAGAGAGCGGTGGAGATATAAGTCACCCACATTCCCAATAAGAGACTTGTAGAGTTGCCTTGATTAGAGAAGCAATCTTAGATGTGTGTACTCACAAATTGCTTGTACAGGTCTGTGAAGTATAGATTACATGAATCTGTGCTGGGAATCGCTCACGACTTGGCATTTTGGGATGTTGCTAATACTGAAATCTCTGCCTTTGGCAGTTTTAATGTCATTATATTACAAGCCAAAGTCTAAAAGCTTATTTGGAAAATGACTGACAAAAAACTATCAGGCTCTAAAAAAAATATTAAGAGAAAAATCTTTGGATACTCTGTAATGGCCTTACAGTTCTGTATCATAGCTGATGATTACAGGGAAAAAAAGGCATTGCTTTTTAATAATGTCATTTTTATTCCAGAAGACAAAATCGGGGAAAAAAAATCTTGTGGATTTTGTTCCAATATTTTCTAAGTGATAAAAATATTGTTGATTAAGCTATTTGTCCAATACATTCAGTTAAATAAAATTACTAGTGGATAGATGTTGATAGTCAATATCAAAGCCAATCGCCAATGGAATTTACAACCAATACAAATAGTCTGACCCTGTAATATTTAATTTTTGATGCTTTCAAAGTAGTTGTAATGGGGATGGACAGTATCAGTTGGTTTGATTTTTTCCATATTAAACTATAGTTTAATATGATACTTGAACACTTTTAAACTGGATTTAAATTAGTGAGAGATGAGGCTACTCACCTCCTGAAAGGACTGCAGGTGTGAGGGTGTGTCCTGTGTACATACAGCTGAAGGGAGTGAATTATTTTCATTGTGTCTGAGCGAATTGAAAAACATCTTTGAGGAGATTAATACATTAGTTACCTTATGCTGAACTTTCAAGACTGAATTTTACTCCAAAACATTTCTTTTTTCTGCATGCTTCCTTTCTTTACTGCTTTTTCAGATATTTGCATATCTACAGGTGCCCAACTCTATATACAATGTTTCAAATTTCAAAGAAAAGCCAGTTAAAGACAAAAATCCTTGTGTTTTCAATTCAGCTAAACTTACCTTGGTAAACAGAAATAAATAAAAGAGAACACCAGTACAACTGTGTGGCCTTTGCTTTTCTCTTATGACTTATAGCAAAAAAATAAAAGACACTCTCAAAATGAGTACATGAGTTCTAGAACTTCTACAGAGATATGCACGGCAGCCATTTGAGAAAACATCTGCAGGATGTACACTGTATTAACACAGTGGTATATCAGAACCCTCTTGTCCTGCTGTAATGAAATGTTTATTCTATTCCTAAAGATAAAGGTTACCCTATCATTATGAACTGTAGGAAAGTGAGGACAGAAGCATGTCTGCTATCTGTGTATTGTTGCAAGAAAAGTTCTCATTACATTAACAGCATTCACAGGAAAAATTATGTCACAGTATCAGCTTCTATATTGGCTGAGAAGATGGAAATGTTTGTAATCATATGGTTTATCCCAAGTTTGCAAAAATGAATGCACCCAATATAATAACACTACAGAAAAGCACCACGAAAAGAGAATGCTGTTATCATAATAAAACAGACACTTTAAAAATATTCTACTCAAAGCCTTGATTTCTCTATACAATTGTGACCTGCTGACAATATGAATCGGGTTTTAATGTATTTTGTATTAGTACATTGTGTCAGGAAGTCCCAAAGCTCTGCAACAAGCTCTCATCCTTACAGGTTAAGAAAAAGGATGAGAGATTGCTGAACGGGGATGCTTAACACTGCTGATGATACACAGTAAATCCAGAAGATCCAGAAAAATTCTTTTTATTGTTTCTGACCACTTATTTTTGTTTCCCACATGCAATCTTAGAAAAGGGCCCTTTCATTTTGACTGCATTTATTTATTCTTGCTGTCTTCTCTGTTCTTTTCTACTTCCATCTGTCCTGAACACATCCTGAGAAGCAGTCCTGCTTTGTACTCTGTCAGCCAGACCCTTTATAAATACATTCCCCAGAAAATAGAGCCTTAGAGAGAGGATGACCAACCTTTATCCCATAAATGTCTTGAGATTGTAATTTTAATAAGATTACAGTGACAATAAAGGTAATAGGTTTGAAATAATTCTGAACTTTGAGGAGACTATTACCTCTGAAAAATATCTAAGGTAACTGTTTCAATTTTTTTTGGTGTGTGTGTATCAGAATCTGCTCATCAAGGAGGAAAGAACAAAGACCTGCGTTTTCCCTGGTTTTCTCACCCCTCAACTGCCACTGATTGTTTAAAGAAAAATTTTGAAAGTGTTTCAAGGCCAAGTATCTCCAGTTCCATGGAATGCTCCTCTAATAGACAAGCATGATTGTGTCTCTTCAACCTTGGAAGATTTTGACATTTGAGTCTCTGTATTAAAAACAATAGCTTAGTTTCCAAAAGAAGGCTTGAGAGAGTGTCCTTACCAAGCAATGTCTTTAGCATCAGCTCCAAATACACAACTGAAAACACTTGAAAAATAACAAAATTTCCTCACCTCCTCAGCAGTGAGCACTCTGCCATCATATAAATTGAAGGTACACCTTCTTTTACTGTGTCCTATAGGAGTGACTTGCATGCAATACTACAGGGATGAATTTAGGTTTCAGAGCTTATCAGTTAGTTATGATAGTGGTTACATTTAGGCTTGCAGGTCTTTTTTTGGGCTCTGATACTAAGTATCAGATGTCTCTGATCTTTGTTTTATGTTCCTGTTACAGTCTGTCAAGCTCTGCTCAGTGGAGTTGAAAGGTTGATATACTTGCTGTGTCACCACCATATGTGGGATATGCATGCCTATCCATAGTTTTCTCATGCCATCTTAGGTGCTGCTTTGCCCTCCTGGCACCTAGCTACCACTCCAGAAAGGCACAAGACTTCCTGACAGCACTGTGCAGAAGCTTTAGATGCTCAAGGGCAATCTAGATAGCACTTGATACTAATTTTCAGAGCAGCTAAACCTTGCCTGAATTCCCGCTTTAAAGCAAACTGACGCACTCTCTAGTTCTAGCGACTGTGCTGAAGAAACTCACAGATTATAGTGGAAGCTCAGACTCTGAGCTCACTGGTCAATACCTGTCTGTAGACATGTCAACATAGATGTGTAAGTATGGAGATGAATCACATCAAAGACTCAATTCAACACACATTTGAATTTACTGAACACCTTCTAAAATAGCCAAAGCATCTGCACTGAGCTGGCATGTATGATAGCTCACTGAGAAAAAGCCTGCACTCCACCCGAGGTGCAGCTCGAGGCCAGGTGGGATACCTTAAGGCACCTCAGGTAGCATTAGATGCTGACACACAGGTAGAGAAATCAAGCTGTCACTCCTGTTACGCATAAAGAGGTAAGAGTTCTCACCTCACTGGCTTGCTCTGAGGACGAATACTTAAACCAAACTTTTAAAATGGAAAATATGACAAAATAGTTAGGACAGTACATTTAATTGGTACTGCCACGCCTGCTGGGAATAGACGAACATCCATCTTGATGCTTAAAATGCAAGTCCTCTTGAATTGAACAGTTAAAGTAATTCCTTACGATGTATTTCAGTTAAGTGTTGCTACTTAAAAGCAGTGCTACCTAGCAATATGAAAACCTGCAACTTCAACATGTAAGCCTATATTTGTTTCTACAAGCAGTGGAAAAAATGGCTGAACACATTATAAATGATCCAATGTTTCTTCATTCAGAACAATGTTTTCTTAGCACCTGTTCAAAGTACTCTCATAAAAAAAAAAATTAAGAGTTGAAATTTGGCCTTTAAAATTGATTCTGTAATGAAACTAAAATGCAAATATAGCAGAAATCACTGAAACATTCAGATAGAAAATATTAGAAATATTATGCAAGTTAGCAATCTGTGGTATAAGAATAAAAGTATTTTTCTCATCCATAATGTGAAAAACAGAGCTGTTTAACTTTACATTTGTTTGTGAGCCATAATCCTTGAATCCCACCATCTCAGAATGCAATGCCAGTTTTACCTTATCTGCTGGTTCAGTCTGGTACGGAGAGTGAAAAGGAAACAGCAATGCTGCCTGCACAAGTACTTTTGCATGTTTTAACTCAGAAAACTGTAAATTATAACATGTTGCAAATAACTTTCAAATAGTTTCCTCAAAATATTTCCCACACTATGAAAATAAAGCATAAAATTAATTTCTGCAACTTTTATCTCACTGAACAACTCCTACTCATATAAAAACTATACGAACCTACTCTACAGAAAATGAGGATGCTGAGTATCTTTATTTCCACTTTAAATTTCACCAGACATCTCCTTTAAACTCAAATTATTTTGGTAATGGAGATAAATATGCTTAGCTCCTCATACTCCAGCTGGCCAATATTTAATAATTAATCGCTTTGCATTGTTTTTCTCTCTAAGTTACACAGGTGAGAAGAACGTACAAAGAAACTGCGAGAAGATGCTGAGAAGCACAGTACAGGGAAGGTGGCAGGCAGTTTTCACTGTGGCTCTGATAATGCACGTGCATCATGAAAACAAACACTCTGCATATCAAGCTGTAGATTTCTTTGTGGCAGAGATGCTTTGTATCTCCACTTATGCCAAACTGTACGATATTTTTGTGATGCAGGCCATTGCTCCCAGAAAGTTCCTTGCTTTGAACCAGGAGGTGAAATATTAGTCATGGACTAATCATCATCTTCATGTATTTGAGTATTTTAATGCAATTTTCCCAAAACAGCAGTTAGGGGCAGAAAATTTGCAATGACACCCCAGCCAGTAATCAAAGGTTTGTCACTGCTGTTAGGGAGGCCAAGTTTTGCTAATACTGTACCTCTCCTTGGATGTCCTGCTAAGAGAGTGGGAGCTTTTTACATTTTTCTCAGTGGCCTCTGTGGCACAGTTGCATGTTTGAACCCTGATACTGAAAAATGGAAACAAAAGACCGTAAGATTAATTGTTTTCTGAGTTTTGACACAAGAAAAAGCAAATAGCTCTAATTTCCCTTCTACACTTTTAGATCTCATCCTTTATTGATATTCAGCCAGGTGTTAGGCTAGTTTTGCATCAAAACAGTAACTTCAAAAGAGTTCTTTTAAAAAGAATAAAATGAAGTAGAAAGAGAAGACTGATTTTCTCTGTCCACTGCCACTGGGCTCACTGCCCGTTTCTTGTCTTTCATTTTTTAATTTGTTAATTCTAATGAAAAAGTGTTTGCATGGCAAGTTCAGGAGGCTTTGGCAATACAAAACTTAGGACAATCTCACTTTTTATAAAAATGAACAAAGGGCACCCACTCACGCTAAGATTGTTCTGTGGATACTGTAAATGAATGAGACATTTATTTTTGTGCCAGCTCAACTACCAGTGTCGACAAGATTTGCATATATTTTGGCAAGTGCACTGCACAAGGTGGTAATAAAATAGGCCTTTTATATCTGAGTCTAATTTGCTTTAGTTATACTCATTAAAAATGTGTTTTCATGTGAAAGGAATTTCAGTAAGGAATTATTTGGAAATAGTAACATCACAGAAACGTTTACTATACAGCCAGTATCAAGCATTTTTTTAAGGAAGAAATCCCTAGGTTCTATGAATGTAAGACTCCTGTTTTGTTGTTTTTTAATCACTGTTAGGCTCAACATTGCATGTTTAACTATTATGCTTATTACTTGTGCTAATAGCTTTATGTTTTTTAAGTAACACAAAATATGGAGTAAAAAAGCCAGCTCACTGCATATTTTGCCATTTTCAGTGACATTACCCACAGAAAGGCTACTCACAGAAGGCAAAAATCTGCTCTACAAGGTCTTACTCAGTGTAAATTCTTTTGCACAAGTAACTGTAACAGTGTGGCTGAAGGTGTCATTTTAAACCCATTTTCTTCAAATGTGTAGAAAATCATGAGTGAAATGCTGCATGAGCATTACTTTGGTTTTAACAGGCTCATAACATTACATTTTATTGCACATTAGGAACGTGCTTGATCTAAACAGACAAACAAAAAAAAAGGCAACAAGAACAGCATGTTTAAACAAAGCTTAATCAAACAGGGTCAAGACTATGTATTCGTCAAACCTGAATGAAAGTATCTGACCAGTGTCATATGAACACACACTGACGGATCAGGATTATCTTTCTATTGTGTTTCTTAAGTCTTGGGTTTGCTCCTGTTTAAACTGTCTTGAGAATATACTGGACTGCTAATTGAAATAAGAGAAGAGCAATGAAAAGAATCCTGTCTTTCAGTTACCTTGCCTCCTTACTGAAAAGAAAAATGCAGAGGATCTAGCTTCCTCACCACAGCAATACACAGTATCTGTAATACTGAAGCTATAATGTAATTTTTCTTCAGAGATAAGAAACAATGTCTTTTTGTGGCAATGCATTTCAGGGATACACACCATTTTCATATTTTGATAACATGAAAATAAAGGAAAAGAGTTGATTGACCACAAAGCTCTTACAGGCTGAATTAATTTTTCATGAAACACAGCTATCAAATCATGCCCAAACAGAAAATATTCTAACCTGACAAAACCAGTCTTTTTCCTACAGCCAGAATGGCAAAACCTGGGTATTATGTTAATACTGCTAGGCTAAGTAGAACCACTATCTATCATAAGCCCTAACATTTCAGTAGGTTCAAGGCGAAGTAATATGCCAGTCACAGAGAGAAAAATCAAAAACTGCCTCAAATTCCATTCCCTACTTTCAAAACAGGTACGAGCTGCTGCACCACTTACATCAACCGACACACAATTGTCTTTGCTGGTAATCTCAAGAAGGACAGCATAAACTGTCATTAATGATTTTGAAGTGTACTAATTTGTAAGAGTACTATGACATGTTGGACCAGATAGCCAGTACCTAAGCATTTGTGAAAAATGCATTTCTTATAACTGAAATAATCTTTAGCTTTATAATTAAAATTCTAGGAGAGAGAGAATAAGTTATTATGAAAATATATAGCTTTAATTTGCAGACATATAAACACTTTTGGTACATTACAGACATATGATGCAAGAAATCAAAATAGCAATTTTTAAGCGTAACACTAATTTATCTTGTTCACACAGAAATTTGATGCAATCATCATACAAAAGATAGTTCTCAGCTCTTAAAAGGAAGTGAAAGTAATACATCACTGATAAAATTGCTGCTTTGTTGCAGAGGATACAGCAAAGAATAAATTATCAAGAAAATATGCCACCAGTCTTACAAGTTAGATTTTGGATCTAATCCAAAATCAAAGCCAATGAAAAGGAGCCAGGAATGGTCGCCAAAAGTCAGAAACAAGATCTTTCACATGAAATACCAATCCAGAAAGGAGCAACAGTCAGAATAAAAAAAGTCCTACAATTCCTTAGAATGTGAAGTGATTTTTGTTTTCATCTGGCAGATCAGATTCAGAAGTAACACATAACAAAAATCTACTGCACAACCAAACTGATGGAATACTACTGACAGATTGCTCAAAGTACAAAAAAATACCACCACTTTTGTAACAACTAGAGATTTAGCCATTCCCTTGCTTCCTTGCATCTGGCATGTTTATGAGCATGAGGATGGGGCTCTGGCATTATTTGCTTTAGGAAATATTAAATATAATTTTTCCATAAAAATGACCAGCAGATTGCTGGAGCAAATGATAATGAGGGTGAAATCTGGAGAAAAATGAATGATATGTCACAGCAGTTCAGATTCTCATTACAATATCTTGCATTCTTGCTCAACAGGAATTGCACTTCTTGTTAATGCCTCTTCTACTGTATAAGCTTTACTTGTGAGGTAATAAACATTCGGGTTTTCATTACTAGTGCATTTTAACATACTTATTATTTTTATTATACATACATTAGGACAGACATTTCTTTTTTTTTTTTTTTTTTTTTTTTTTGGTAGTGGTTAAATGTCTGTATGCCAATAGGTATTTTATATTAAAATCAATATATTTAAAATATATTCTGTTTATCTTATGGACAGTACCTTGAACAGTTCCCTGCTCAGGAGCATCTGATGCCCTCTCGTGGTTAAAAAGACTTTTAAAACTTGAGTTTAAAAGAATCATCTTACCTTCCCCTTTTTTATGTTCACTGATCTTATTGATTTATGAAAGCTGGAAATGATGTCCATGTTTTTATAGTCAGGGTGCTAGCTGTTAGCTATTAACGTTTCATAAAAAAGCTGTACACTGAAATTGAATTTAAAAAACTGTAAACAGCTATTTACAATTATAATATTATTAAGTTATAAATTAGCAGTCCTTCATTGCAACCTCTGTCAATACAACCTACAGCTAGGTGTTTTAGTGTTGTCCGGGGTTTTTCAGATGTTGAATTTATACACAAAGAATATTAAATGTTAGAAATCTCCATTGGTTTCTTCTCCAACATGTGCAGGTTAATTCTTCCATTTAATGGGATTTGTACTTCCAAGTTTTCATCTGCTCTGTGATGCTTTTTCCCTTTTCTTAGACAAATGTAAATTCCCATCCCTGTTACTAAAGCAATTGAACCCAAGCTTATTACTGAAAGAGCTACCAAGGTAGGCATGCAGGATGCTGACTCCATTTTTTTATGTGTAGGCTCTATGGATATTTGTGGCTGTTTTTCTTCTACACTGATATCAGGCTCCTTCCTTAACAAACTCTCGATGTAGCTCTCATTGCTGACAGTATCGTTCACGAAAAGGTTCACCATGACAGTGGAATGGAGAGGTTCTGGGTAGCCGTGATCACTAACTTTTACAAGCAGCCGATAGAGGCCATAGTCATTTTGCATCAGGGACTCTTCCAAGGTGATATTACCAGTTTTGGGGTCAATCCTAAATGACTCAGGTCGAGGGCCTCTTCTTCCTATGATACTGTAAGCTATGACTGCATTCATGCCAGTGTCCTTATCGACAGCATAGACCTCAGTGATGGGAGAACCAGGAAGGGTAGAAGGAAGGACCAACAAGTATGACATATTAGATTGAGGAAACAAGACCAAAGGAGGGTTGTCATTTATGTCCAGAAGAAGGATAGTTATTTTTGCTGTAGAAGACAGGGCAGGATCACCGCCGTCAACTGCTTCAATCCACAGAACGTAGGAGCTTTGCTGCTCCCTGTCCAGGGAGACTTTAGCTCTCAAAACCCCTTTTCCAGTATCTATAACAAAAATATCACTTCCATTCAGAACTGAAAGGGCAACCCATCCATTTTGCCCTGCATCAGCATCTGTGACACTTATAACTCCAATTTCACCAAAACCTGGAAAGTTCTCTGGCACAAAAAAGCTGAAATCCTTATTGATAAATCTTGGACTGTTATCATTTTTATCCAATACAGTGATAGTGACAGTTGCTATTGATTCTCTTGGAGGGAATCCAGAATCTACTGCTTTGACAGTGTATCTGTACTTCTCTTTCTCTTCTCTGTCCAGCTGAGTGGAAACTGTAAGAACTCCTGTGGTTTTATCTAAAGAAAAATAGGAAGGGGCATCAGGACCTAAGAAATAGGACACTTGCCCTCTTTCTCCGCTGTCAGCATCAGTAGCATGCAGTTTGGTCAAAAAAGCATTGGGAACATTGTTCTCCTCAATGGACAATTCTATCAGTTGCTCAGAGAAAACTGGCGAGTTGTCATTGTCATCCAGAACCTGTACTTTGATAACTTTCTTGACATGAAATCCTTCTGAGTTCCATGCAACTACGGACATTTCATACAGCTGTTGTGTCTCAAAGTCCAAAGGCTTTGTGGTCTCCAACAGGTATTCATTGTTGTATGGCTTGTATGGTGAAAGTCTGAAAGGCCCATCACCATCCAAATAGCAACTGACTTTGTATTTTTCATCAGGGTCTTTGATGGTAAAAAATGCTATAGGTGTGTTGGTAGGCTCCAGTTCCTTTAAGTAGACCACCCCTTCCACTTCATTAGCTATGAAACGAGGAACAACTTCAGGTGGCCTCATCATGACTTTGATGATGGTGACCAGCACTGTGATCACAGCAGGCATACAGCCAGGACCATTGCCCAGTATGATCAGCCTGTGCAGCCTCGGAGTGTCCCCATCAACTTTAGTGGAGAGTGTGATGGCTCCTGTGCTTTCATTCAGATGGAACAAGTCTCTGGATGGCTGGGGGACCTTCTGGCTATACGAGTAGGTGATCTGGGCATTGGATCCAAGGTCCATGTCTACCGCGTGGACTGTAGCCACGTGTGTCCCTAGGCTGGAATTCCCATAAAGGGTGACGTTCAGCTGTGAGTCGTTGAACTGGGGACAGTTGTCATTGATGTCGCTGATGCCAATAGTGAGGGTGGCACTGCCCACGAGCGGAGGTGTCCCCCCATCCTCAGCAACAATGACTGTGACATACTCGTCCTGTGTCTCCCTGTCCAGTGCCCCCATAACAATCAGGTAGGGAGTCCTCTCCCCGTTCTCATTCTCCTCCACATCCAGGGTGAAGACACCGTAGTTATCTCGCAGGCGGTAGGTCTGGACACCGTTGGTGCCCATGTCAGGGTCAAGGGCGGGGTGCTCGATAGCCAGGCGGGTGTTCACAGGTGCATTCTCAGGCACCGAGAGATGGATGTGGGGCACAGGGAAGCGGGGCGCATTGTCGTTGACATCACGGATAGCAATTTTTACCTTCACCAGGCGAAAGTACTCCTGTGGCAGTACCAGCACATCCAGCAGCAGCAGGCATGACTCTGGTGAGGGGGAGGAAGAGGAGACAGCAGCTGATCCCCCAAAGATGGTGGCGCCACTGCTTTCCACACATAGAGCTTCCCGGTCTATCTCCATGGCTGAGGTGTGCAGCTCCCCGGAGCGGTTGTCCAGCTGCACATACTGTCCCCCCAAGCCGTGGGAGGCCAGGGTGAAGGAGAGTGGGGGCTGCAGAGATGCAGAGTGTTGGCCACCAGCCGTTGGGAGCCGCAGGTCACGGGCCAGGCTGCCGATGAGCACGCCAGCAGGCAGCCCCTCATTGAGGCTGTAGAAGAGCTCAGTGGCACGGCTGTAACTGGCAAAGCAGTTGAAAGGCCCAACAAAGAGCAGGAAAAGGAGCAAGTGCTGAGAAGAGAGAGGCACAGGGGTGTGAGGAAGTGCTGGCGCCTCCCCCCGCCCACTGCCTCCCCCACTGCCACTTCGAGCAGAGAGTGCTGCATCTGCGACATGAAGCCATCCTCCCTCTCCCCACCATCCTCCCAGAACAGCAGCTACTTCCAGGGCATCACCATCTGTACCCTCCAGGCAACACCAGCTGCATCCCCCAGAGCAAATACGCACTGCCGGGATGGCCCGAGGGCACCCTGCCTCCCCCCACCCCCCAGCAGCACTTGCGCCCCGACGTGCCATCTTTCCTCTTGCCCCCGCCCCAAGCTTGCCCCCGTCTCACCAGCGGCACCTTCCCTCTCAACCACAAGCGCATCCCAAACCGGGCCATCCCCTTGCACATCCCCAAACATTTGCTCGACCCCTTCCCTTTCCACAGCAGCAATGCGAAACGCGTCCCTCGCTGCCCCTACCCTCAGCCCCGTCCCGAAAGCTGTTTTTCCTGCATGTCCATGGGTCCCGCGGTGCAGCGGGGAGACGGCCCGCTCCGCACAGCGCGCGGGGGTCCCAGCGGAGGTGCCGCGCTCTGGGCGAGTCCCTGCCTCCCGCGGCC
>NW_008237422.1:192806-193180 GCF_000691975.1 Corvus brachyrhynchos
GCGGAGAGGAGCGGCGGAGCGGAGGGGCTGCGCGAAGCAAGTTGCCCGCGCTGGCGAGCGCGTCGCCCAGTACACACAGCTAGAAAGGGGTTTCTCGAAAGTAACTTCAGGCATCGTCTCCACGGAGGAAATTTTTCCTCCTCTTTTTAATCCCCCATTGCCCTTTTTCCGCGCCTCTCTGCCACAACCCGCGTCAGCAGCAGCAACATATATAAACTTTTCGCGGCTGCCCTGATCTGTGGAGAGAAAAAGACCAAACGAACAAACACACGGTTTGGGTTGTTTGGTTGTTTTTTTCGGTGGGTTTTTTTCCCAATTTGTTGCCAATTTCGCTGCTGCGTGCGAAGTCGGGCTCGGGTGGCCGGACGCGGCGC
>NW_008237422.1:193389-194040 GCF_000691975.1 Corvus brachyrhynchos
AAGGAAAGCGGACAGCAGGCAGGGAAGGAAGCGGCCGCTGTACTGAGCCCAGCGGCGCGGCCGCAGCGGAGAGCGGGGATGTGGGAGTTTGTGTGCTCCCCCGGGCAGCGCCTGGACCAGGGAAAGAAGGCAGTCCCCTGGAAACTAAGGCGGGAAAAAGATATTAAAAAATAAAATAAACTCGGCTTGTTCTTCGTCTTTGGAAAGATGGAGAGCGACTTTTTACATGGGCCGACAGTCATCGGACAAGGGCAGTAGTTTTAAACTGAAAGAGGAGAGATTTAAATTAGGTGTGAAGGAAGAAATTCTTTACGCCGAGGGTAGTGAGGCACTGGAACGGGTTGCCCAGAGAATCTGTGGATGCTCCATTCCTGGAAGTGTTCAAGACCAGATTGGACGGGACCCTAAGCAACCTGATCTAGTGGGTGGCATCCCTGCTCTTTACCAGGGGGGTTGGAACTAAGATGATCTTTAAGGTTGCTTCCACCCCAAGCCATTCTGAGATTCTATGTTGCGGTATGAGTGTCAGCAAGCAAATCGAGAATTAACAGCTGCATTGGCATTGCTGAGCCTTGGTGACTATTGAACAGCTTGTGACTCCACGAAATGAAAGTCATGTTTTTGAAGAGTTTATAAGCACTTGATTGGTGG
>NW_008237422.1:194051-198561 GCF_000691975.1 Corvus brachyrhynchos
GCTGAATTAGAGCAGCAACTGTGATTTGCTGTTGGCTAAGAACTCAAAGGCCTTCTGTGGCAGAAAATGATGTGTTTTAATTTTATAGTCTCCACTAGAATGTAAGCCTGCCATAGAAATAGGCATGAAATTATCAGAACTCAGGAAGCTTTAGATAGCGCAAGACCAATTACACATTTATTTAACATGTTGGACTGTCAAAAGGATTGCTAACCTCCCCAGCGTTCCTTACACTGTCTGTCTGCAACATCTCAAATGGAATTTTAGATGTCCATCTTTAGCCTTAAAGTGCTCAAGGGTCTGGATCCAGGCTACTGCTGAGAGCTCGAGTACTGGGACTCTTGTAGGCAGCTGCATTTGTCAAGCACAGTGGAGCTGTCCTTCACAGAGGTAAAGTCTGTGTGGGAGCTGGAACTCCCTAAATCATAGGGCCTGAAGACCACCTTAAGTCGCTCCATGCTCCGTTACAAGCACAGTGTACGGACATTTGATCTCAGCTTAGGCACCAAAAACAGACAGCAAAATATTTTCCTTCAGTCAAAACAAAAATTACTCTTCCCTTTTCCTTTTACAACTCCATGAGACAAACTCCACGTTCAATCCAAAGAAAAGAAGCAAAAAACCCTGTAATTAGAATTCCTGTCTAAAACCAACTTAATGCCTGAGTCTTTTGTAAAACTGCATCTTTCAAAAGCAAATCATGAGTGAAACTTAGAGAACATATTGTCTAGCAACTCTTGGGATGTTCTCGGGTGTTGTGAGGATGAGGGCAGTGGCACAAGCTGCATAAAATAGAATAGAACAGAATAGAATAGAATAGGACAGAACAGAATAGAAACAAAAACTTCCAAGACTGACTTTCTCTGGGGCTGTAAACAAATCATATTAATTCCTTTGTCCCATATTCTCCGTCCTTAAAATATAAATAGTGCAATACTGTTTGTCTGAATTAGAGCTTTACCCCATTCTTGCCAAAGTCAGTGGCAGCCGAATCAGGCTCTGCTTTATACAGTGAAACCCTTGGAAATATACTGTGATTTTAATAACCATTTCGTCCCAAAAAGTGACATTCACAAATAATCATACGTGACCTAAACAGTGAAGCATTACAGTACTAACAAAAGGCCTGCCTTTATTTATTATTCACTAATCTCTAGGGTTTTGAAACCACTCAGTATGTACCGCCCTTATAAATTGTTTATATCTTTGCCATTCATTTCTAGCACAAATAGATCAGACAATGCAGTGTATACAGTTCAGAGAAAACATGTATTATTTAAGAAAGAAATCAAACTGCCCAAGTCCTTACTAAATTCTCATCCATGTGCACTCTTCTGAGCACTTCTTGGTGTTAAAAGTGCCCATAAACTCAATCCTGTTTAAGTAAGTTTGACTGGACATGCATGGCAGATGCTTTTAGTTGACTCACATCTGCTCTAATTTTATTCATTTCAACAGAAATATTGACTCATTTGGATTTCAATCATATTTTGACAGTGATTTATGTGGAGGTTGAATTTCACAGACTGATTATAATTTTAGTTTTAGTGAATCAGTAGTATTCTCCTGAATGGGTCTGAAGTCCCCATAAAATTGTACCTTTAAGTTTTGGTTTTTTTTGTTTCTCTGATGTCGCAGTTTCCTCTTATGTTATTTCTTCCGCTTATGCTTTAGGAATTACTGACCTATTCCTATACCATTTTTCATACCATTACAGCCACTGCATTTCCCTTGGGCTGCCGATAGGGTAAATGATGACTCTACTGTTATAGTATTCAGGTTTTCATTATACTTGATGACTTTTTTTTTATTAAAGCACAGGTATAACAGCAGAATTAAAGGTTTTCTAGAGCATCTGGTACCTGTATAATATTTTATTTTGTTAGACATCAGAAACATCTAGTAAGTCTTAAAGGCTTCTTAAAGACTAATGTGTCCAATAAATCTCCTGATTAAGAAATACTCCAGCCTGTTTAAGGAGAAGTATTCCAGCTGTGTGTGGGCCATGGAATGAGGGGTATGAGAGAAGCAGCAGTATAGAAAAGATACCAAATTGGCTCCTTCACTCCTAGCATTATTTCGGGGGAAGAGCCCCTTCCAAAGTTGTGGAAAAACATTGAACTGATTTCAGGATATTTCTACATTGAGTTATGTTTTCTGGGACAAAGATGTTAGCAATTTATAAGCCTACTTCCATTCAACCACATGTAGTTAAAGATATCGTTTAAACTTGCATTTTACTACATAAAATCTGATTATCACTGCATTTAAGATTAGTGTTGTAATTAGTGATTAAGAAAGGAACAAGTAAGAGCATTTCTGTGGGATTCCTGATTGACTCAAGTATGTTACAAACCACAAGTCTGAGATCTACTGACAAGCCCTCCAAGAAGTGTCATAGTTATTGATAAATAGATCAGAAGAAGTACATTATTGCTGTGGTAAAATAGAGTAGTTTTTTTACTTTATCCTGAATAAAGGACATAGCAGGTATTGATACTCAATTGAAATGCCTTGGTTTTGTGGGCAGAGTTCCAGTGGCAGATGGGAGCCTTCCCAGATGATCCATTCTAGACCATCACTTCTAAAAGAGAATATCAAATAGTATCTTTTGGCATGGCTAGCAACTGTGGTGAACTTTTACAGTAGATAGGGATGCAAGTACACATTGCCCCCTCAATCTAGTAAAAAGCTCTCTGCTACAGCCTATGGTTGTACAGAGGAAGATTGTGCTGTGAGATTTCCCCAACAGTGAAATTCAACTGATTCAGATGACAAACTCTGTAAGACTCTAGTCAGTGTGGTGCTTTGAGACAGATGCTTTTCAATGGGGAAACAGTCCCATTTTGCAGGGAAAGCCCTGGTGCAAGTAGTGATTTCTAGTCACAGGAAAACTAAGAAAGGCACATGACTAACAGACTGCCACTTCACCAAAGATTTTAAACTGCAGGAGATACAGGGCAAGTAAAGAAGGTCCTTTTAACTTTTAGCAATTAACACTTTTTATTGTTTTGCTGCTTAGTAAGGAAAATGCCTTACATCCTGAGCTTCCTGTGCAGGATATTGGATTACAATGTGAAAGACTATGAATATTAGATAGTGACCTTTCTCGCAGAAGTACGGAGCATCTGGTACTCACATTTTACTGAAAGCTTTGGTCATTCTGTGTCACTATAGATCAGACCTAGCATGATCATCCTGTTCTCAGCAGAGAGCAGGAGAGGGGCCTTGGCACTCCTTTCCCTTGTGTCACTGTAAGACAGCAGAACGTCTGGGTCCAGCTTGAATAAAGCAACAGTCAAGCTGGAAAGTGGATGACTCTTTGGGGTTTTTATCACTCAAATCTCCAGTTACCCTTTCAGAAGGCTGGTTCTTGGAAGCTCTTGCAAGGTGAGCCTGCAAGGTTCTGCTCAGCAGCTTTTCATGATCAAAACTCTGCTGCGGTCATGACAACCTTACAAGAAAGTAGCTAACATGTGTAAACAGCTTCTAAACTTACAAAGGAATACCCCATGAGGCAAAGCGGTGTTTGATAGGAAGGCTGACAAAGGTGAATAAGATTTTCCCATCTGGTTAGCTTAGTGCCTATTGGGGACTGCTGTGTTGAAGTATCACAAACCAGAGCTGATAAACACTGGCAGAGAAAAGAGACTTGGGGAAAAAAAGCCTCCTGCAGTCTCTAAACCAAGTATTTGACACATTTGACCAACTTAGATTCTTTTGAGGTTTCACAGAAGCATGAGTTCTTTGCTTATGATGTTTTGTATATGTCTCCAGGCATTTTGTGCTTTTCTTTTTATCTGGAAAAATGCCAATATAGTCCATCAGTGAGAAAGATTACTTTCAACATATTTTTAGTCTGATCACAACTTTATTTTCAACAGAAAACCTAATTTAAAATTTATTTACTAAGCATAATTTTCTAAAAATATAAGAGGAAGGAAGGCTTTAACTCAGATTATATTCCAGCACATCTTTTTACCAGAGCTTTTTATACCATGTTACACAGCATATGAACATTTACTTTCGCTGACTTCTTGTGTAAGGCTTAAAATAATAATGAAACAACTCTTGTTTAGTACAAGCCAAAGCACAGGCTGAGCTATAGTACTAATATGACACTGCTAAAAATTATTAATACCGTAAGTCTTTCATTACAGTCCTTATCACATTAGTTCAGGGACAGCATTCCAGCTTCTGCCACCTCACTGTGTACATAATGTCTGCAAGTTAGGAGAGTGTCATGAATATGTAGATATTCCTTAATTGACTTCTCACTGACATTAAACCATGGCTTCTGAGCTGAAGTGACAACCTTTTAGTGCCAGAAGCCACTTCTGAGGGGAAAACACTACTCAGCAATGGAGGACAATGCACTGAAGAAGCCCTGTGATATGCCAGGTAGCCAAGACTCCAAGATGTGTGTCAGATAGTTCTTCTAAGCCAACTACCAGGAGCCTGCAATCCCATTCAGTTTTCTGTGATGGAAATGATTAGAGAGAGGAAAGAG
>NW_008237422.1:198675-212825 GCF_000691975.1 Corvus brachyrhynchos
GCAGCAATACAGAGATTTTTCATCTGATTGTGGCAGCTCCAATGATATCCCAGCCTTTCTTAGTTCCTTGGAAACAGACAGTTGTATGTATTTTTCCTTGTCAGTTGAACTGCTTAGCTCCTCTCTGAAAAACATACAATATGCTGTAGCTTAAACTGAGCTCTTTGGCCTTGTGGGATGGACATTTGCTTTCTTGACAATAAATTATTATATGAATTTTCCAGGGACCAGATTCTGTCATCTTCCCTCAGTCCATATTCAGTAAAAATTCTTAGTGAAGTTGTTAGCTCTAATTCCCGAATGCTAGCTTATTCTTTGCTTGCCAGAATTCTTAAATAACCCAAAAAGTTTTTTACTGAATGCAGGGTAATTACTCTGTTTTTTGGGATTTGGGCCAAACTGTATCTTTTATTTAAACAAGTGAATTGACCAACTCCCAGTGGGATTTAACACATTTTTATGTCTGTGATTAAATGAAGATAGTGAAACCAAATAACTTAATGCCTAAGTTACTTTTTAGATAATAGGAAAGCATTCTGGCTGTACGCTTCAGAAATCTTGCAGCTGATAGGTGCTTTATTGTTCATGTTGTCACTCTGATCATTCAGCTCCCATTCTGAGATGAGACAATAGTGTTTTCTCTGCAGAGGCCCTGGTTTCGCTTGGCAGAGCTGAACAAATGGTTGGAGCCAAACCTGTTCTGAGGTTCATCCAAATACAGATTTTCTTGAGTTTGTAAAAGCCTTCAGTCAGATCAAAACCATACTTCCATCTTGTTCAACTTCCATATGTAGTGAAAAAAGAGTATTATTCATTAGAAAGAGTGGGATTTGCTTGCTCTAACATTGCTGTCTCAAAATCAGGCATCCAGTCTAGGCTTTTTTTTTTATTTCCTGTGGTATCAACATTTCCTAAGTGAAAGGCAGAGGTGTATAAACAAGCGAGACAAATTGTTTTCTGTTTCTCTTTCAACTGAAAATTCAGGCTAGAGTGAGAACCTCAGAAATAGATGTTTAAATTTTATCTCTTTAAAAGTAGATTATAGAGAAAGAGAATGCTGAGTGTGCAGCCACAGTAGTTACATTGCAGATGTGACTTTAAACCATGCTCTTAAAATAATCCGCAATATTCTTTGAGACCACTGTTAAATCTAAAAAGCCTAGATGTAGGACACTAGCACCTCGCTTCTCACAAATTATCAATCAAGAAATATATACAGATACTGCATCAAAATTGTTTCATACAATAATTACATCTGACAGAGAAAAAAAAGGTGATCTATCCCTAACAGAGTTTCAGAAGGTAAAATTCGTTATATACAATTATTTTTTTAAGTATTAGCTTTATTCACCAGACACCACTTTTTCTTCCTGCTTATACAGTGTAGCTCAGATAGTGAAGAAAATAATTTGTAGGAAGTTGATGTTTGAAGTTTTTACCCGCAATAAGATAGCACTTTCATTTGACAAATTTGAGATTATATTTCTTTAAGCAGCACTGAAATATCAAATGTAGAGTTTGACAATTTCTCTCTTCCTAGTTCTGCACATCTCTAGGACTCCACATAATTTAGTTCAAAAAAATCAAAAACTCAGCAAGCAGTTCAATAAAAGTCAAAAGGCATTTCCTTTAGCATAGAATAAAATTATCTAGTGTTTTACTTCTTCATACAGTGCCTTTCTTCAGGGAAAAAACCAATTTATTTGTTTTGTTGGAAAATGAAAATGCATAATTCGTGGGAAAATGAGTAACTTCTATGCAAGGCTAAAACATTTTTATTTATGGTAATATGGGATTGTGAAGGAAATAGCAATTAATTTAAAATTTCTATTTCAAATTTTATTTTATTAATGTACCGTCTAATGTGACAGTGTCAACAGTATAACCAACATGTCAGCATTTTTGCTCTTCCTCAGGGATATAAAAAGCTCAATTTCAATTGTCTGCCCAATGGACAAGCACATAGAACTGCTATCTGGAATAGCTTTTGCATGGTAGATTGCTCTTCTGGTACATCTCTTCAAAAATTGATATGTGCATAAATAGTACCTCTATGTATAGAATATAGACTGTAAGTAAATTGACTGAGAAGATATTAAAGCAGAGCAAAAATTAACAATCCAAGGAACCCTACAGTAACAGAAACTGAATACATTCTGATTTGAATTGTGTGCATCATGCTGCAAAGACATAACAATTAAAATGTCTCTGTCATATTGTCTGCATATTATTCAAGGTAGTTGTCTACATAGGGTCATTGAAAATAAAATACTTTTCTTGAATTAATCCTTCATTTGATAATAAGTGATATATATACCTTTTTAAAATATTAAGCAATGATCAACACAGGAGAAGAGATACTTACTAAGTGAACTATTGAAACAAAACATTTTTTTCCACATCCAATATTAACTCAGGTCTCATTCTGATCAGTCTGAAATTTTAAGTATTACCTTTACTCTTTTACTGAGTGAAATAGAAAGATCAGCTTCTGGCAAAAACATGGTCACCACTGTGTTAAATACAAATTTTTTGATGCTGAAACCATTGTGGGGCTGTATTAAGATCTTTAAATGTTAAAATGTTTGATATGTATGCCATATATATATATCCAGCGTATATGTTACTAATTTTTAGTGAACAAATTTACTCCTCAGACCTGGATTGCCATGCTTGAGCTTCTGCAACAGTAACATCTATCTCTCACCTTTCAGCACAACCTGATACTAGCTTTTATAAAGATAAACACAGTTGTTTACACATAAATTGTGTAATGAATATTGATTTTTTTGTTTTTTTTTTTTCAAAGACATAAAATTATCTTTGTTTTTTCTTCACAATGGTCTATTGATTTGTATTTAGTTATTAGACATTCATCCATTACCTTCTGGTTTTATGATTATAGCTTTATTGTCACCAAAAGCATAGCCAGATTAAAATCTGGCCTGTGTGATTTGGATTTTGTATTTTTGAGTGTGTGTGTGTGTGTGTGTGTGTGCACGCACGTGTGTGTGTGTGTGTGTGTCTTGGAAAATGGAACATAAAAAAAATTGAAAATGTGCTATTGAGTGTTGCTAGTTCCAATGCAGGTCAATCATTACTATGGGTCAATGGAAATAATAATAGCTATTACAGGTCACTGAACTTTGTAGCATCTGTGGCTTTGCAGTCTTCAGAAGCTATTTTTAGAATTTATAAAAGGAGTTCAAGTTCATGAATTTTTTCTTCAGTAATTTGTACCCATAGCAAGTTTCAAGGTTGTTGTAATTTTAAAGTGAAAGCTACAGGGAGAACTGTACAGAATCAAGACCTCCCACCAACTTAGAATGGATTTTTTTCTCCCTTTACTGTACTTGAGAAGAAGTTCATGCCAGAGAGTAGGATTCAAAATAGGTTGTTGGCTGATCAGGGAGTCACTTAAAATTATCATGGTCTCTGTGAAGTATCTAAAGCTCACTTGAGAGAAATATCATAAAATTTTACTCACCAAACATGTCTTACAACTGGCTTGGTTTGCTTAAAGCCACAGATTGCCATGACTGCACCATGAAGTATCAAAAGAGCCTTTGACTCAGAAAAGGGGCCTCAACTCTACCTGAGGGATCAAGGAATAGGAAACATCTTTTTGGTTTTTTTTCCTAAGACTCCAGTAATGGCAGATGAACTGCCAATCCATGTTTGTAAAATGGTCTGATGTTAGAGCTTTGCTAGGGAATGTTCTTTCAGGACTTTCTTCTGAGACAACTATTTAAACCAAGAGTAACTTCGTAGGAGTGTAATGAGGATGTATGAGGCAGAATGTGTAGGAGTTAGCAAGGTCTTAACAGTTATTGTTTAGTTATGTTTGGCTGGTTCCTCATTATATGTAGAATTTAGGTGATTTGCTTCTCAGTGCACTTGTCAGATTAGATTCCTTTCTAAATTTCCTATCTTTCTACTGGTAGTTCATATATTCTTCACATGTGGTCTGGGCAAACACCTAATTATTATATTTCTTGATCAAGACCTAAGCGGCTATGGTGAGTTTACCTCGTCTAGATGCCAGGGCCTACCAAAACTTCTCTATCTCTCCCCTCCTCAGCTGGACAGGGAAAAAACAATGGCAAAAGGTTTGTGGGTCAAGATAAAAACAGGGAGAGATCACTCAAAAGTTGTCATCATAGCCAAAACAGATTCATCTTGGGGAAAATTAATTACCAGTCAAGTCAGACTAGGGTAATGAAAAATAAAAGCTAAATCTTAAAACACCTTCCCCCCACCCCTTTCTTCTTCCTGGGCTCACCTTCACTCCTGAATACTTCCTCCCCTCCAGCAGCCCAGGGTGTGGGAAATGGGGGCTGCAGTCAGTTCATCACATGTTGTCTCTGCTACTCCTTCCTTCTCAGTGGAAGGACTCCCCACACCCTTCTACTGCTCCATCATGGGGGTCCCTTCCGCAGGAGACAGTCCTCCATGAACTTCTCCAGTGTGAGTCCCTTCCACAGGCTGCCGTTCTCCACAACCTGCTCCAGAGTGGGTCCCTTCCACAGGCTGCAGGGGCACAGCCTGACCCACTATGGTCTGCACCAGGGGTTGCAGGAGAATCTCTGCTCCAGAGCCTGGAGCACCTCCTCCCCCTTCTTCTGCAGTAACCTTGGTTTCTGCAGGGCTGTTTCTCCTGCGCGTTCTCACTCCTTTCTACTGGCTGAAGTTGCTGTTGGGCAGGTTTTTCCCCTTCTTGTTTAATCTGTTATCCCAGAGGTACTATCACCATCACCGATGGGCTCAGCCTTGGCCAGCACTGGGTCCATCTTGGGGTTGACTGGCATTGGCTCTGTTGCACATGGAGGAAGATTCTTGCAGCTCTTAATGGAAGTTACCACTGTAGATGCCCACTGCCAAAATCTTGCCATGTAAACCCTATACAGAACCTCACATGGCTGTGCATTTAGTCTCAGAGCTGGGTATTACTGGGTTCCCAGGAGGTTCAGTGGGTGAACTTAACACTGCACCCCCCAATCAACATCTTGGCTCTGATTTGGACTACTGGAACCAAAAAGATAACTCTGATGTTGCCGGGGCTAGTAAGTGTAGACTTGATGCTGCATCATGGGGGATAGAACATGGATTGTTCCCTGGTCTTTCTGTATTTATCAGCACAGATGGAGGCATTCAGTTCACTTCCTCTTCAAAAGACTGGGGGCATGTGGGAGAAGGAGTGGTTTTAAAATTACTCAAAGCAGCATATGTGCTATTCCACAGACCTCCATATACAGAGATGGAAACTTCCTAAGTTGGGAAACAGGCAGAGAAACTTCTGTCCTTAGAAGTAAGAGGAGGCAATTAACTTCAGCAAAAAAGGATGCCGTCTTTGCTAGTATGCTATGCTGTGTTACGAAGTGCTCTGGCCCTACCTAGAAAGCTTCAGGAGAAAGAATGGGCTTTGGTGTCAGGTGAGCTAAAGAATATGCTATAATGTTAAAATGCCTGATCTGAAAAGAGCCAACTTAATATCTTGCTGTAGTATGAGTTGGCTGAAGCTGACCAGCTTCAATATTACCTCATGCCTTAAGACAATCGCCAGTATGAAATAAACACCATAACTAACACAGGAGTCAAGCAGAGAAAGACAGGCACTAAACAATATCTTTATATAACTAATTTCTGACCTTTGGTGCACTTAAACAGAAACTTAAAAAATATACCAATCCAAAGTCTGCAAATCCTTCAGCTTTCTCAAGCCATTATCTTGCTTTCTGAAGAGATAGCACCTTCTCTCAGCCTCCTGCTGCTTTGTTTAATCTTTGGTGATTTAAATATAACTTCATTGTGTTTGCAAATACTATTTGTTAGGGAGAAAGTTAAAGTAACTCCTTCACAGGGATAATAGGAAAAACCCCAAAACAAAGCAACTTCAGAAAAAAAAGATTATTTTCAATCACAGCATGTGATGCTGAAGAAGCAGAGTAAACATTAGAAATTGGCTGACTGAGGGATGTGCCATATTGTCATATGAATAATTCATCTTCCAGATAATGTAAAGCCTCATATATAATGTTTCTTGAAAATAAATATGAAGATAAACAACATATTTATCTGTTCCACTCCTGCTGTACACCAGAAGGAGAAATACATTCCTCTTTGCACTAAGGGAAAGGGCTCTAGCAGATAAACTTATACTACCTTCATACACTAGTAAATTAAACTTTTTTGAAAACTTTGAGTTATATGTAGGAAAATATTGTGATTTTCAGAGAAAGATTGTGACTTCTCACAATAGTGGTGTGTTTATTTATAGGCATGCAAGACAAAAATAGCTTTGGAGGTTATGATTCAAAAATGGTTTGACTTCTTGAACTTTACACAGACAGCTTGGAGCAGAGGATCTATCCATCTTTAAATGGATAGATCTCTAAGTTAAAGCGATCATACCTGTGATTAATAAAATAATAGCCCTTTAAATTTTTTATTTGTCTCTAGGGTTTACCTTATTTTGCTTATAAAAGGTTACAGAATTTGCTCATGTGATTCCTAACCTCAGATTTCACTTATAAAAAATCAAGAAAATATGATTTATATTTATATAACAAGACTGTTCTATGATTCATTCAGTTTATTGAAGTAAAAGATCATTTTTAATATCCACAGTATTTTTTGTCAGTCCTTATCTGAACATGCTTATATATTTTTTTTATATTTTTGTTCTGCATGTTCATCAAAGTGAGAAAATTTACTGTCTCACATATCATTGTAAATCATAGCATAAATTCCAACAAACAAGTTAATTTTAAATCTTTTTACTGACATGCAACATGTGTTTAACAACGTACTTAATGAGGTGTGTTTAATGAGATAATGAGTCAATGGCTAAGTACTGATATTTTGACTCACCTAGCATCACATTGTTTTTTGATTGCATTCCACATCTGTTTTCTTACGGTATTTGTACAGTGGGTATAATGCAGCTAAAAGGCTGCATTGATAGGTTAAAGAAAAATACACATTCTTTCATATCCATAAAGACAATTAATAATATTCTATTGTTTACAGCATCTTCATGCTGGAAGAGCTTTAGTGCATGAATTGTTCCAACAGTGATATATTATTCTGTTTTAAGTAATGGGAACCTGTGGCACAGCACTGTTATGAGATTTTACCAAGATGTCTAGCTTACAGTGGTAAGATTCCTCTCTCAGAAGTTTTCAGTTCTTAAGTATGACCCACTTGACCTTTAGGGACCATCTAGAAACAGACACACAAATCTGTGTTTGTCTGTTTCTCTAGTTTGACTATAAAGATGATTTTCCCAGCTCTAAGAATTTGTGGTGTTGGTGTCTGGACACAAATTAGAAGGCAGACCTTTTCATTATCAATCAGTATATTTTTCTCCACCCTTTCTTTGTGTAAGCTGTTTTTCTTCCCTTGACTCTGTGTGTGTTTCTTCCAAGTGGTGAATCCATGGCTGTACACTGTTATAAAGGGATTCTTTTAATTCTCCTCGCTCTGTCTTATCAGGTTACCATACTCATGATTATTTATTGCACTTTTGGCTTGGTATTTTTGCACCTCTTTGTCTTCCTTTAGACACATTATGACAGCAGCAGATTTCAATGGTACAGAAGAGCTTGTTCAAAATGAAAAGGTATTTATTCAGCATGTTGCAGCGTCAACCAAAACCCAAGTAATAACCTCCCTTACCTAAACCCTGAAATCTCCTCAAAGATGTGGCAATTTCCATATAACCAAAGTTCTGCTCTCTTCCCCTCCTTCACTTTGCATTTGGGCTGATACAGAGTCTTGATATCTCCATTTGCCCTTTAAACAGTATTGCTTATGGCTTATCTCTCAAATATTTTCAAACTCTGCAGAAGGTTTCATATGAAAAACCATGGAGGTTTCAAGATAGGAATGTTATTTCCAATTAGATCCCTGTGAATCTAGTCAAGGTCATGAGTCCATAGTGGTGGAAATAAGTGATAAAAGAATTGGTGCCAGTGCCACCCATTTGAACACTGAGGATTTAGTGGCTTAACTAGCAATACACTATTCAATCAGAACATATATATACATAAAGTTACTTTTCTTCCCCAGCATTAAAGTCGAAAGAATGAACTACTGTCCCATGATGCCACTTTTCTCCTCATTAAAATTATCTGTTTGTTATTTTCATTAGTACTGTTCTGTATGCACTTCAGGGACTGTTGTTTGTGACAAGAAGACTATGGAAACTTCATAATTACTTTGGTGGAAACATTTATAACTCCTTCTCTACCTCTGTAAAATAGCTCTTTTAACATGGGCTAAAATACTGAAATCAAATGTGTAGGTAAGCTTTTAAAAAACACAAAGGATTTCTTAGAATTGCTTTTACTTGAACTACGCTAAGCGATAAACCTGTCAAGTATGAAGCCAGATATATGTGATAGTTTACATGTTTAAATATACAGAAGCAGGACTTTGTAGTTTTATTTCTATCCAAATTCAATGCTCCTGACATTCCTTCTACCAGTGCTCTCAGAAAGGAAGAGCAAGAATAAAGATAATGACCTCATTCCAATTTACTACAGTTAACAATGGTTGGATATAGTAGCATAGATTTAGTTTGAAACAGTCTTTTATTTCTGTTTTCTTTTCCCAAATCTCCAGACATATTTTAATGCAGAGATCAAAATTCTCACTCTTCCTCATTTACATTTCTAATTTTTGTATAATATTTTTAAAAAGGTCCAGAAATACACTGCATAATGTTTTAATCTTCCGCCTAATATCTCAGTTTATACTGCTGGATGATCCCAGCTGTGACAAAGTAGTTTGGATTTACGGATTTTTCTTGCTGTGGTATTGGCTATTTTGAAGAATACGATGATAAATGCTCTCACTGAACTTTACTTCTGGCAAAATATCAATTGAAGGTTTGAGGTAGCCCATGTAGAAGCATGAGTCTAAGGCTCTTTCCTGAGCACATTCTGCACATACTGAGTTATACCATAGAGGTACCTATGGGATGCAAATATTCCTCTTCAGTGAGACAAACTGATGTTATGCTTATTTTCATGATAGGGTATATGGGTGATATTTAATGATCATACAGATTTAAAGGTTATTTAAATTAGAAGCAGTTACTTTTGCTGTCAGGGATGGTTTTGCTATCTAGTCTATTTGCCTATTTTTTTTTTCCAGTTTCTTTTAGTTCCTTTTCTTTCTGCTTTTTGCTTCTTTCTGATCTCTGCTATCTATTTTTTCCCTATTATTTTATTCTTCTTTTTACTGTCTTTTTTTTTTCTGCTCCTCATTTATGCACATTGATTTTTACTGTAACAGTTTCTAACAAGAATAATGCTTTACATTAATATACTTTGGTACTTCAACTGGATACTGATATATTTCTATTTTTCCTTTTCCTAAATATAGTTTCTTTTGAATTTCAGCCTTTTTTTAGTTTACTTATAGAAAATTTGACACTTTTTTTCTTGTATTTTTATTCTCCAGTTCTTAAAGATTGTTTTAGCTGGTGTTGTGGTTTAGCCCCAGCCAGCCATCAAGCCCCACACAGCTACTCGTTCACTCTCCCACCAGCAGAACTGGAGAGAGAATCAGAAGTGTAAAAGCCAGAAAAATCATGGTTTGAGGTGAAGACAGTTTAATAGGAAAACCAAAAGCAGCACACATAAGCAAAATAGAGCAACAAATTAATTCACTTCTTCCCGTGGGCAGGCAGGTGTTCAGCCATCTCCAGGAGAGCAGGGCCTCATCTCACACAGCGGTGACTTGGAAAGACAACAGCCATCACTCCAAATGTTCCTCTCTTCTTCCTTTGGTCAGCTTAGGTCACCTGTCCTGGCTTTGTCCCCTCTCAACCTTCCAGGCACCCCCAACTTCCTTGCCAGCAGGAAAGGCAGAAAAGGCCTTGGCTCTGTGTAATCTCCGCTCAACAATAGCAAAAACATCTCTGTATTATCAACCCTGTGTTCACCACAAATCCAAAACACAGCCCCATAACCAGCCACTGTGAAGAAAGTAAACTCCACCCTGGCCAAAACCAGCACAGATAGTCATTCTAGTTCATCTTATGCCCCTACCCTTAAAAGCTTTTTAATGAATGCTTCCTAATAATTATTATTTTTTCATGTCAGAGTCAGTTTAACTAAGGCAGTGATAAAACATGTTAATATTCATGTATATTCTGGGAATTAAAAAAATTGTCTAGAGTTTTTGTTTACTTTGATTTCATTATTTTCTAAAAGTACTTTTACTTATGCAATAGTTTTATTGTTATTATTAGCATTTGCTACATGAGCTACTCTTTTTTAGCCTTTGGAAATTTTCTCCATCCATTTGCAGCATCATGACTTCAGACTGGAGATATCTATGTGTAGATAATAATACTGAAAATTATACCTTCCATGGTAGATGCTATTTGCAAAGCCATGTTCAGTTGTGAATAGTATAATATATAATTTACTGAATCACTCAGGACTCAAGGTACTTTTAACTGGATTACTGAATAGAAAATTCCAGTGCATTGAATACTTTGGTGTTTGTAGCCATTACAGCTCATAATAATAGCTATGAATATCATATGAGGTATAATGACCCAGTTTGATAAAGATCCATGAATTAGAAAAAATGTGAATGCAGGGTGTATCTGTGGACAAAATTTTATTGTACTTAAACATTTGGTTTTACAAAATGTTTTCTCTTTCTTGATTCATTGCCCAGCATCAGGTAATGTGCTGAGAGTTCTGTATTGTCCTGTATGTTACATTTTCCAATCTCTTGTTTGCAGAACTCAATCTTTATCATGGTATCACAGTAATTTAATAATAATAGTTGCCTTTGTTCTTTTGTCTTTCAGTGACAAGGGACTTGTCTTTATGTATCTCTTCCATTCCAATGTACTGCAATGTAGACTACTTCCTGCAGTTCACATTAAATAGCTCTTGATCACAGGCAATCAAAGGCAGCTTCTCATTTTGCCCTGGAGAACCCATGATTTGTAGGCTGAGGACTCTTCTCTCAGTCAAAAGCTGAATTTCAGTCAATCTACGTGATTTCCATTTACTTTAAATACATAATGCATTATCTTTATTCTATGATTTTAGTGTCTACTTTTCTCCTCAAAGAAAAATGCAACGTTGACAACATAGGACTGGATCTATAAATGGGACTCAGGCTCAGTGCTGAGTGCTATCGTACCCTTTAGAAGATGTGTTTCGTGCATCTAGTGACCAAGTGGGTTCTACAGCTTGACCTCTGAGATGTCTAGGCATTGAAAGTGTACAAAAGACTTTTAGGGATTCCAGTTGCATTATCCAGTGAGAAGTGCTAGGAAAATGCTTACATTATCTCTAGCATAGTTACACAATTCAATGTCTATTTAAAAGGTACCTAATTTTTTACACACTCAAAAGAAAATTTTTCATTCTTCCTTAGACTCCTTTCTGCCCTTTTCCTTCAGACCATTGCAAGGGAGTAATATATTTCTATTTCTATTATTTCTATTTCTATTTTATTTCTAAGTAAGTTTTTTTCTCTTTCCACATAGTTTAAAATCTAGTATTGAGACAGAAGAGAAATTTGAGAAAGATGGGCCCTATTACACATTTTCACTCATTTCTTGCTTCATGCAATTGAGATAGTGACTTAAAATGTTATTTGATATTAAGACATTTTCTGTTTCTCCTCTGAAAGCTTACCCTCACTGGATAGCATAATGAAGGACAGAAAGGAAAAGCAGGGGAAAAATTGAGAAAAATTATTCTGAAACTGAAACTATGGGATAGAATAGATGATTATAAACTTCCTGTTTGGTCCACTCAATGCCCAAGCCAGAATATTGTACATAATTTTCTGTCTGATTTGATGACTGTTTGATTAGATTATAAAAAGTTCAACCTTATGCTGAATACCTTTTGCCTTCTGGTTACAGTAGCACGCCAATTCCTAGAAGCAGGAGGAGAAATTTAATGCATCTATCCTCTTTTACAGGGAAGTAGTCAAACCACTGATTCTTCATGATAAGGTTTTCTTTCCATCTGTGTTTCATCTGTAGGTACTAATCTTGCAGAGTACCCGACCAGGTGGACCAGCAACAGAGAATGAGGCACTCCTAGCTTGCAAATCCCAAGGCTTAGATGTGAGACTTCAGTCGTGGGGACATTGCACTTGCTTTGCTTTTCCTAGTCCTTGGACACCTTGTGGTTGTTTCAAATGTGACTTGCTCTGCTTCAAAAAATTAGTAAATGTTGCAGGGAATTGAATAAAGGAGATGGATGCTGAATCTCTTTGCAGTGTTAGCCCTTTCTCTAATTTCTTTATCAGAAGTTACTCCAGTTGTCTATAGCCACTTTTAACATTTCCTTGAGGCTATGGACCACAGTCAACTGAATGTATCTTCACCTAACATTTATCTATGAAGTCTCAAAGGCAAATGTTTTGGGTGTTTTTGTTGATTTACAAGCCTGTCTTCTGGTTTTCCAGAAAATTGTGTCATACTTGAAGCAATGTATATAATTAGACAAATGAAAATAAAGATAAAATCTAAAGTACTTGTGAGCTATAAAGAGGCTTTGATTCTTTAATGCACACCTATTTCTACATGGTGTTTTTCAAACCTTACAGTAAGATGACAAATAATTCCTGTGGAAAGCAATGTAAGAATATGTAACAACTATTTTCATCTCTGATCTAAGACCAGTGGTATCCTGGTCCGTATTTTGAAAAACATTGTGTACTAGTTTGAAAACAAACCAGTGGGAGGCACCAAGTCAGAATAACAATTTAATGGAAATTAAAGAAAAGAGAAAAAAAACTAAAAGAAAACACTGGTTCAAACTGATAGAGTCAAGATACAACCTGAGTCTCTGTTAGGCAGGGTGGTGGTAGCAGTCTGGTAGAATGGTGGCTGCAGTCCTCTGAAGCAGTGATCCTGTAGAAAAAGGGTCTGTTCTTCCTCAGAAAGTCCAGTGATGACTGTGTAGCTCCTGTCCTCTGGAAATCCAGTGGAAAGGGTTGTCCCTGGTGTCCAGAATCTCAGATTATATCCACGATGGGATGCTTGGTTCCTCCCTCTGGGTGGAGCATCTCACAATGGGGTAATGAGTCATGAGGCCAAGTGTTGATTAGGCTCATTAACAGAAGATAGTCCAGAGGGAGTTATCTCTGAGTCATGTGGCAGGACAATGATGGGCCATTAACAGCAAGATAGTCTGGGGGGAGGAGGCAAGGAAACACTGCCCCACCTGATTTCAACACCTCATGAGGAGGGTGATAGAATACACTGCAACCCGGGACAATTCCATGAGGCCCCACTGGGTCACAATGGCTCCTTGCTTCCATGTGGCCCCACTGTGTCACAATGGCCCCTTGCTTCCATAGGTTTTCGATTGTAACAATGGACTCCTTGGTTCTGTGAGCTACCCTGCTTTTTGCAGAGGTGTCTTTGGTTCCAACAAGGCCCCGCTGTGTCTCAGTGCACCCTGGCTTCCATGCACATCTAGAGTATCACAAAGGCTCCTTGCTTCCACGAGCTCCTGCTGTGTCACAATGGATCCTGTGCTCCATGAGGCCCTCCAAAGTCATCATGGAGCCTTGATTCCATGTGCTTCCATTGTGTCCCAGTGATCGCCTTGGTTCCATCAGTTTCCTTAGTGGCACAATACTCTCCATGCTTCCATGATTGCCCACAATGTCACAATGCCCTCCATGCTTCCATGAGGCCCTGCTTTGCAACAACGGTCCCCTTGTGTCCATGAGGCCCCGCTGTGTCCCAATGGACGGAGGGTTCCATGAGGTTCCGTGCTGTCCCCATGGTCTTCTTGAATCCGCAGTGGAACAATGGACCATTGCTTCCAGGCGGCCTCTCTGTGGCACAAGGGGCTCCTTGATTTCATGATTCCCCATGGTGTCACCATGGAGCCTTGTTTCTAGGAGGTTCTGTACTGTCACAATTGTCTCCTTGATCCCATGAGCCCCTGCAGTGTCACAATGGCTCCTTGCTTCCATGAGGAACACAAAAGCTTTGCATCAACACTGACCAACAGCTGCTGAACACACCTGGGAGCACCTGCTTGCATCAAAAGAGGCCTTCAAGCTGAGAAAGGCAGCAGCAGCTTCCATCTGCAACAGAGAGCCAGGCAAAGGACAGGGACAGAGAATTCAGTGGAAAGACT
>NW_008237422.1:213578-216860 GCF_000691975.1 Corvus brachyrhynchos
ATGCTTGGTTCCTCCCTCTGGGTGGAGCATCTCACAATGGGGTAATGAGTCATGAGGCCAAGTGTTGATTAGGCTCATTAACAGAAGATATTCCAGAGGGAGTTATCTCTGAGTCATGAGGCAGGACAATGATGGGCCATGAACAGAAAGATAGTCTGGGGGGAGGAGGCAAGGAAACACTGCCCCACCTGATTTCAACAGCTCCTGAGGATGGTAATAGAATACACTGCAACCCAGGACACATTGTTAGCAGGTTGAGGCTGCCCCTCTACTCAGCCCTGGTGAGGCCACATCTTGAGTGCTGTGTCCAGTTCTGGGCTCGTCAGTACAGAAGAGACATGGAGATGCTGAAATGGGTCCAGCGGAGGGCTACAAAGATGATTAAGAGACTGGAGCATCTCTCTTATGAGGAAAGGCTGAGGGAGCTGGGCCTGTTCAACCTTGAGAAAAGACAGCTGAGAGGGGACCTCATCAATATCTGTCAGTATCTGAGGGGAGGATGTCCAGAGGATGGAGCCAGGCTCTTGGTGGTTCCAAGCGATAGGACAAGAGGCAATGGGCAGAAACTGAAGCACAGGAAGTTCCACCTGAACATGAGGAAAAACTTCTTCACTGTGCAGGTGACCACACACTGGAACAGATTGTCCGGAGAGGTTGTGGACTCTCCCTCATTGGAGATATTCAAGAACTGTCTCGACACAATCCTGTGCCATGTGCTCTAGGATGACCCTGCTTGAGCACGGAGGTTGGACCAGATGATCCCCAGTGGTCCTTTCCAACCTTACCTGTTCTGTGATTCTTGATGAAGTGATAGCAATACACATCTCAATGGTTTATTGACTAATGAACATTTAAATGATTCAGTCATTTGTAGAATGAAAAAGCAGATGTTGTCCTGTCATGAAAATGGCATAAATTCTGTGGGCAACAAAAAGAATGTCTTCTGGTCTTTATCAGCTTAAATAAAATGACACATTTAGTTTTGTTTCTGACTTCACCAGGGACTACATGCCTTTTTCTGTAGACAATAGCTGAGTGAGTTTGGAGCACTATGTCACATGTAGCTTTCATCAAAAAATATGCCTGAATACTAGAGAGGAAATATATTGGGAGGCCCACTTCATAGACCTTGTAAACGGTGCAATTTATATGAAAACACAAGTAGCTCTCAGAATCAATAATGATCATAGTCAACATCATCATCATTATGTGCAATTCTGTAGCCCCTTTTAACTGAGATCATAAAGAATTTTACAAGGAATTGCTATTGCACTTCACCAGCTTCCTGTATAGCAGTGTGCACTTTACCAATCCCACACATTTTTCTTTTAAAGTTATGATCTTTACTTTTGGAATTTTAAACTATTTGGTGTTGTAAGAAAAACATAAATAGAATATTTGAATATAAAGGTTATATAAAGTATTCTAAAGCTGCAGACGATAGGTATTTATTGCTCAACACCACAATTTTTGACTAGCTTGCTAATAATATTTTCAAAAGTGTTCTATTAATATAGGACACACGTCCATTTTCAGAAGGGAAAATTAATTGGTATTACAGTATATTCATATACATTTACACCTCTTTTCCCTTAGAAACATCACTAACCAATATGCCACAATTAAAAATATTTTAATAGCTTCAAAAATATGGCCCTTTGGAACCTCAGACTAATTACAATTCAGTTAAACCTGGGCTTTTAATTACTTAAGTTACTTTTGAAAATTGAATCTCTAAGTCATTAATGCCAAGATACTTACAATTATAAGGACTCTTACATCCCTCTGAAGTGTCAGGTAAGAGCCCAGATACCTTTCTGACTCTGTTGTTCAGTATTTTTGGCCAATATCATCTTAGGCATACTGAGTGTCTAAGCTGGAGACAGTTTTGCAATGCATGACCCTTACAGAGATGTTTTATTCTTATTGGCTACATTGTGTGAAAACATACTCCGCATCAAAATATATCCATGAGATATTTTCAAGCAAAAAAGTGAAAGCTATATCCTACACCATCATTTTTTTTCCTATTCTAAAAATATCTAGACCTGCTTCAGGCCTCTAGATTGTGTGGAAAACTCTATTATGTCTTTCAGATTTAGAAAAATGTAAGATTGCAAGCCACTGTGTATTTAATCATACATGCAAAGAGTTAATTGGAACCATCTGTTTCTTAAAGACAGAGTTGAGTCTGCTTGTGAATCAGCTAGTAGGAATCTCTCTTTCCCAAAACCTGAGGCAACTTGTAATATAGTATCAGACACAGGAAGAGAGTCCTATTTATATATTTGCATCAGAGGTTTTGAGACAGTCAAACGCTAATACAGTTGCAGCAATGTTTGGAAGAGGAAAACATGGCAAAGAAAGGATCAGAAGACATATGGGATTTGTCTTGGAAGTTTAGAACTGCATGACTTTCATCATCAATGTTTTGTGAAAAGATGGCTGATTCTGCACAACTTCCAACATTGTTGTTCTATGCACCAATGCAAAGAAAAAAATTTTTCTTTGTTTCTAAATAAAGAGATGTATTACTGTTGCATTTAGATTGCTTCATATGGTACATAACAGAGGGAACAGGTGTGTTCTTCTCACACATGCAATCTCATATATATAGTTTATCTGTTATATATTATGTGATTGCTATTGAAGTGAAAAATCTACTCCTGTAAACATCGAGGCTGATACAAGTAGTATCAGTGAATACTTGCCTTGTATTTTGCAGGAAATTCTGAGCCTAGCTTCCAGTACTGTGACAGCTCTGAAATGACTGATAATGTGCAGGTACACATATATGTGTATGTATAGGTATAGGTATATGTATAGGTATATGTATATGTATATATATATTTTCATATTAATGTAATCAGGATTTTGGTGACTATCTGCTCCTGACTTGTATGTATAGTGTTTGTTCTTATTACTAAATTTTGTGGTAGTAAGATGTTACTTTGAATTAAAAGGGATGTATTTTGGGGAATTATCGTTATTTTATGTTTCCAGAAATAAACAGATTTTTTCCTCCACAAGTGAAAGCTGATCATAGTCTAAGGAGAAACCTACATATTTTTTTGTATATAACAGGCCATCTCTCTCAGTATACAAGAAATGTAACCACTAAAGTTTGTATTCTAAGGTAAATGGTATACTGTTGGGGTCTCCTCCCCCTGCCATGTAGCCCTGGGAGAGGGGCCCTGAGGGGAGGCACGGGGTTTCCCTGCCCCTGCTCAGCCTCATTCCCCATTGGTTGGTTTGTGTTTCCCTGTGCGGGCAGGGACCCTC
>NW_008237422.1:217515-217836 GCF_000691975.1 Corvus brachyrhynchos
TGCAGCCGTGCCGGCGGGGGTGCCTGCGCTGGATGCGCCCGGCCCCCTCGGGAGCGCGCGCCTTATCGCGGACCCCATCCCTGTCTCGGGGTCCCCTGCCGCTCAACCGCGAGTGAGGGAGCGATGCCACAGGCACTGCGGGTGCCGTGGGCCACGAGCAGCCGGGAACTGGGGTCGGCGTGGAAGCCCACTCTGAGCACACAGCTCGGAGAGCCCGGCGGAGGGAGAAGCGGCGGTTTCCACAGCGACACGAGAAGCCGCGCAGCACCGAAACGGGGCCGTTCTCAAAGCAGTGTGGAGTTGGCAGAGCAGAACCGCTCA
>NW_008237422.1:218356-219568 GCF_000691975.1 Corvus brachyrhynchos
CTACAATTCCTCTCCAATGCTGAGGGGGGGATGAAAAGGGGGAGGGAAGAAATTAAACCCTCTCCTGCTTCAGTTTCCCCACAAAACATGCCCGGAGAGTCCTGTCTCCCTTCTGTCAGCCTTAAGATGTTCCAGAGAATCTGTTTGGACATTTAAAGGCACAGGAGGGTGGCTTGTTTTGTCTTGAAACTGTTCTTGTTGTGTTTATCCAGTTGTTTTCATTCTCCTTTTATTAAAAAAAAAGGGTGTGTATACAACAATGTTAAATGAGGGTACCACCTGAAAACAAGAGTTCTGCAGCTGTCTTCAAAGCTTGTACTACTCATGTGGATCTTAATTCAAATTCAAATTAATTTAACTACTGCATATGATGGTGTCAAAAACAGGTTAGAAACTGTTATACTGTTAATAGTAATATTGTTAAATAGTTAATAATTGTTATGTTAATAATGCATGTACTGTTAAAAGGTTTGATTATTATATTATAAAAGGGGTACTGTGTTCGTGCACACCCCCCAAGCAACAGCCAGCCTGGACAAAACCCTTAAGAACCAATCAGCGCCTTAACCTTCATGCAAACGAAGGATCCAAACAGAGACCAATCCAAAGGGACAAAAACAGTATAAAAAGGGGGCATCCAGGTCAATGAGGCATGCCGCTCGAACTTCGGAAACATCCCTGCTCTGAAGATGAAGATGAAGCGCCACCTCTGCAGCACCAGCGATCTTCGCTGGATGGGAGCCCTCCTCCTCTACTTCCCCTGACAACTGGGGTGCGCTCTACCCATGGACCCCTATGCTTTAGGCAACATAATGAGAGCTGAAATCACTTTCGAACTGGGAGGGCGTACCTGTTTTTAAAAAACCTAACCCGACACGCAGCCTAAGAAAAAGCATTCGGCTGAGGCGAGTTCCAGTCAAGAAGACACGAAGGCTGCAAGGTTAAGGCAGTGCTACGCTTCCTTTGGCATGCCTTTTGCATTGTCAGCGCCCCCGGAGCTCTGGGCTGTGTGGTTTTCTGAACCCTAACCCTAGGCTCAACCCCTAACCCTAAACCTAACGGTAACGCTAGGCTCAGCCTAAGAAAATGTATAGGACTGACGCGAGTTCCAATCAGGAACACAGGAAGGCTGCATGTTTGGGGCAGTTCTACGCTGCACTTTGGCATACCTTTTTCACAGTCAGTGTCCCTGAAGCTCTGGGCTGTGTGGTT
>NW_008237423.1:0-47353 GCF_000691975.1 Corvus brachyrhynchos
ATTTGTATCCAATCTTGATTTACTGCTGCAGATGGGTTTCGCTTAAAACCCTGGAGATTAATAACTCCAAAGTCTGATGATGTTCAACACTCATTTCCAGTTAGTAATTTTGCAAATGTCCCCCATGTTTAGAATGAGGCTAACTCCTGGAACCAATTATACATAACCTTTACTGTGCTTGAAATCCAGTATCAGATCCAAAATTTGCTGCCTCAGTGTATCTCTACCAAGAGTACTGCAGCCCCTGGGGCTTTTTTTGACAAAGCCCATTCAGTTTGCTATTTGCTATGATGGCTTTTTAATGAGAGAAAATATCCATGAGAAGCTGCTTTTTCCAGTGCTTCAGTTCTGCAGACAATGCCCAAAGGCTTGTCTTGTTAGTAATGGCCCCAATTCTGATCACTTCTCTACAGGCATAGAGCTCTTGCTGATCCACCTTTGTAAATTAAAGCAAATTTAGTTTTTGAATTTCTCTCATGACTTTTGATAAAAATTCAAATTTCACTTATCTATGAGTCTTGTTTAGACCTGTTTTTAGTTTACTTCATTTAAAAAATTCTTATTTCTTACTTTCATTAAATTTCCTGTTGGTAATGGTACCAGCAGGGAGTGGAGAGTCTTCAGATCTGTTCTTGGTGGAAAATCTCAATTTGTGGCACTAGCCTCTTTGAGATCCAGGAGGCTGTCAAAGTTTGTAGGCAGCTTTTTTAGTGAATGCCTGAGTAGTCAAACCCATCACTACAGGAAGAAGCTTTCTATCCTCTATGCTTTTAATATTTGTCATTAGAATATGTGAGCAGAAGATATGAAAATATATGTAATTTTGAGTTTAATTCTTTTCAGGATTAACCTAATAAATTTTTATTCAAATAGAGGTATAATAAATGTAGTTTGTTATTTCACCACTCACACTCACTTCCTCTGCACTGGATAGTATAATAGAATAAACTTAATATATTATATAATATACTGGGACATATATATATATACACACACACAAGTACACACACACAAGTGTATCATATGTAAGTCTGTCTGCTACCACTTTAGGTCTGTCTGAAGTAGTTTGCTTTTCTTTCTTTCTTTCTTTCTTTCTGGTTTGTTTGTTTGTTTGGGGCTTTTTTTGCATACACTGAGTATGATGTAGCATTCTTTATAAAGATCCAATATAAATAAGGCTTGAATCAGAGTCATTAAACTTTCCTGAGATAATGAGGATGCTTCCAAGAGGTTTTGGTATTTTGTGCTATGCCCTTTCTTGTTTATGCTGGCTTCAGCTGATATAAGCATGACCACAGAGAGAGTTTACATCAGGCTCAAGTTTAAGTAGAAAAGATGGATTGAAACTTGGAGAAAAAACATTTATCAGCTTAGCTAAGTACGTCTCTGTTGACCTAGTCAGTAGGTCTCAGTAGTCTTCACTGTCTGTGGCATGATTTTCTGGCTAGACAGAAAAGCTGAAGAAACAATGAAAAACACAAGGCTGCTTAGTGTAATAAAAATGGAGAACAGAAAATTAGCTGTCTAAAATAGCTGTTTGAATGAGTACTTCCGGTCTGTGAAGGAGTTGGAGATACCTGGAGAGAGGAGACAGACACCTGGGATCCCAGAGCAACAAGTTAAGATGGGAAGGGTGAGAGTCGTGTAACCTATTTTCATATGTCATGGGGACCTGATTTAACCTCAGCATCTTATGATCAGTGCAGAGAAAACACTTCTGTGGAGTAATTTCACCAACTGTATTAGCAAGAGAGGAGCTATGCTTTAGAAGTGCTTGTTTCTCTCAATAGCACAGGGAGACTGGGTAAATAACTCAAGAGCATATTAGTACAACTGAATCCTAACATGACCATAATGTACATGACCTGTGTTATGGATATCATAATATAGTAATGGGGCTCTCACTTGCAGCTCAAATCAAAGTGGGGGGGAAAGAGCCTCCTTAGCCCTCCTTCCTGTAGAAATTCCTCAAGCTTTGCTTGCAAAACATTTTAAAACTGATTGGTGTTTGGACCAAATCAATAAATCAGTCAGGGAGTTTTTAGCTGCTTTATTGATATCTCTCTACATCTGCAACTATGTAATATATAGTTATCTCAACCCCATTACGGTTGTGTTTTCCTTCCATTTAATGTAAAGTTCATTGGCTGAAGCCCAAAGTTATGAACAGTCCCATGAAGTTTTGCTAGATGAGAGTATCTAATCTGAAGTGTTTTCAGGTATCAGATTTCTCACAGATGCACTCCTTGTATGACAGGCAGTTGTGGGGTATCTTTTTCTGAACAGTATTAAAATTAAGTATTTCTATGTAACCACTATGAGCATCTGTCCTGGGGTGAAGTGGAAGATAAGATAGAGGAGAATCACCAGGACAGCGTCATGAACTAGTCTCAGAGCTATGGGATACAGTTTAAGCAACATTTTCATATTATAATACACTGAAAAGTTGCAATATGAAGTTTGTTAAATTGATGGAGCTGGACAGGTAACAAAAGTTAACCAAGGAAGTGCCATGCTGTTTTTTTAACAAATAGTGCATTGCTGCTTTAACATGAGGTGTATCTCTGTGGTTCCATTTTTTTGCAAAGGACAGGCAAAGGCTGACCTCATTTTATTGGTAGCTGGTAACAGAAGACAAACCTGTTACGTTCCACAGGAATTAATGTCATGATTGTGGTGAAGTCAAAGAAGAGGAATTTGGGAGGGTTTGCTCATTAGTGATCTTTCTGGGCAACATTTCAGTGTTCCTTCTTTTCCTTCTATATGCTTCATCTCATCTATTTTAATTTTATTCAGACAGTATAGAAAACAAAAATTTGTCTTTGTTTCTGAAGTTGTTCTTCATAAATATGGTTTGCTATGCCTGTGCTTATGTCGTTGTTACAAGGAAGTTTTGTAATATTTATGAAATTCTAATTTGTGAAGGGAAGGTTGTTGAAGAATTATTAAAAATACGTCAAAGTTATTCTTCTGACTTCTCTTGAACTTATTTATTCATTGAATAAACCTGAGGTGAGATCTGGGACCTCAGAAATATTTACATAAAAGAATAGAGAGATATTGATATTCAGTTCTATAAATGGGTTTGGAGTTTATATGAACCAGTTATTTTTTGACTAGGTTTTGTCATTTGTGGATTCTCTCAAACGTACAGATCAAAGTATTTGTGGAGTAACCTAGTTTTCCATATATTCTTGTCATGTATCCAGGAAAAAAATCCGGGATAGAATAAAAGGACACGCACTAGCTAGGATTAAATAAAAAAGCAGGTAATCAGTGATAACAAAAAAAGAGTGACTAAACAGCCAGATGGTTTTTTCTAAAGTCCCTCCAGCTTCTGTCCATGACCTGAAGACAGTAGTGGAAGAACTTCTTCCCACAGTCTCCCTGTAAATAAATGTTCTACTGGTTTTGATGGAGAGAGATCTCAAAGTAAGGGGATACTGCTCCTCACTGGGAAGCTAATCCCTTTTTCTTTTGGATGAGGTGTTGTCCTAGAGGTGACTAGTCTTGTCTATGTCCTTGGCAGCATAGTGGAGGCCTTCTCTGGGCACTCAAGTGCTACTTGTAACTTCAAACTCTGGCCATCCTTTGCCTTGCCTTTCTAGTTTACTACAATCAACCGCTGGTAACTCCCTTATATTCAGGAGGAAAAATGTGTAGTGAGGAGCTGGTGAGGAGCTTTCCTACCATCCTAATAAAACTTCACGTGTAAATCTCATTCTACACCTATCTCAGTTCTACCTCTGATGATTTGAGATGATTTGTGATCAGTAATCTGATTGTCCGGGAGTACTGCATAGATTACGAACTGCATTCAAGTGCAGTGTTTGTCCAGGTTTTCTTTGTCCCATCAGCTTTAGGTCTTCCCAGGGTATGAAAGGCCTGTGATGTGCTGCTGTGCCCACTTACTGGTACTCTGACTCAGTGCTGCTGCCTGGAGCACTCCATTATCCCTACAACCTACCCCAAAAATGCAGATCAGCAAATGCAAAATGGTTCTTTTCCGTATATTTTTTTCTATGTTTTTATGTACTCCCTGAAGGAATGTAGAGAATATTTCCTTTGTAGTTTGAGCACAGTGATTTGGCTGATCCTATGAGTGGCAAGATATACAATGCTTATGTGTGTGGAATCAGATGGAAAGCAAGCACTCTGGCTGCCCTTCACCTTTAATGTACGTAGAGGTGGGCTGCCCATTCCTTTCAGTTGCTTTCTTCCAGAAAGAAAATGTTTTGAAGAAAAAATATTTGTACAATATTTTGGCCTGTTGGAGATGAATGTTCCCTTCATGGAGATTTCAGCTTCTTGAGTTAAAGTGTTTTTCTCAGGCCTGAATAAACCTAAAGTCTTTATAGTAATCAGTGTTCACAGGAAGCTACTTCCTAAAATGTAATGGTTAACTGGCTTCTATTATCAGTACAGGAAGCTAGTTAAAATCCCTTACTAATGTACTTTATTATTTCTCACCATATTTCTCTTCTGACATTTCAATAATCCACAATCATGTCTTTTGCTTTAATGATTGTTGAAGTTTATTTAGAAGTTTGAAGATAAATTGCTTTGTTATGTGTCTTCATATATCTGTATGAAAAAATATCAAATCCCCTTGTTTGCAGCTCAAATTCTGTCTTGATGGCCATCTCTTGCTCTATGTGACACCCCCTATTTTTGTTGTGAATGGTAGAAGTAAACCTGAATGCAGGTAAAGGCTTGAAACTCACACTACTATAAAAAAGTGTTTGTTAATCTTGAGTTTGGAGAGACTTACATTTATCTGTGTGTCAGCTGGCAGTGTAAGCCAAACTAATCGCACAAAACAGTTGTTTATGTCTAGTTAGGTTCTTAGACTGCCCTCACCACTGAAACATCTGTATTCCTGCTAAAATATATTAGGTACACTAAACTGCCCATCCCATGTTTTCACTTGTTTCTTTTCGTGTTTGCATCAGGACATTTTTCTGTTTCCTTCCCTCTCCTGGTTAGATTATTTATTTGTCTGTATCTGAAGAGCTTTTTTTCCTCTTTTTTGTCAGCCTATTGCTTAATAGAGAAGTTGCAACTCCTACTAATATTAGCAGTGAAGGACTTCTGCATCAAATTTTGCTCCTTGTTTGACTAGCAAGCAATTCTTCTGGTTTTTGGTTTTTTTTTTTTGTCTTATAGACCCGCACAGCCATATGTGACAAGCCAGCCCTGTCTTTCAGCTACAGAAGTATTAATATTTTCTTCAGGTACTCAGGTTCTGCTTCAGTACTTTGTTATCTTCTGTTGAGAATTATTTATTTTACTTGTTCCGCAATGTTTTATTGATTTGTCTTGCTTAAAATGGTTATATTGTTCTATTCTGTTTCATTCCCAACTATGTCACTATGATCTGGAGATTAATAGTTTTTTGTATCTACTAGTTGTTTTCTGAAGGGTAAACTGTCCCTAAAAGAGTTTTAGTTATGATGCCTTGGCGATTTGTTATTTTCTGCAAATTTTTTTATATCCCAACCTATCATAGATGCAGCACTAGTAAAAAGCAAGCAATGCAGAAGCATTTGGTGGATGATCTGGAGGCCATCCTTCTGAAAGAAATGTAGAAGAATAGTTTGAGATGCCTAAGTGTATTCTTCAGTTTCTAGAAGGATTTACTTAGACCTCAGGGAGAAAGAAAATCTGCTTAATATGAAAGAATTGTGGGAAAAACATGACAAAATAAAGTAAGCCTCAATTTTTAGCAGTATATATGTGGGAGGGAAGCACAAAATACTCAAAAATCTTGGCCTCCCACATTCTGTAGAGGAGAAATATGGGGGTAATATTTGCCAAAAAGAGATCTGGTTTTGGTTAAAGAAATCTTAGACCTAATGTGGATTCTAGGGATTATCCAACAGAAGTAGCATAAAGTGCATCAGCTTTGAATATTAATTGAATTGTATGTTTTCTCAGTATCACTGAAATGTGTAGTTCAAGAGATTCTTTGGACTTCTCTTAGGTAGTTAAACTCTGGCTTCTGAAGTTAAACTTCTGAAATTTCGGGGAAAAAAACCCCAAAGAATTATCTGGTTATTTCACTTTCTTGTGAAGCCTAGATTTTATTTACTTCTTAAAAATGTGTTACATGAAATAGCACATGAGAAATACTACTAAACACATTCATGAAAAAACCCAAACCATTACTCTGGGAAAAATGTAAGATGTAGAATTGTGCTTCAGACTAGATTCTCCTCAGATTACTTTTACTGTCCTAAAATGAGTGTTCAGTCATCTTCTCTCAATGATTGATGTTGATTAACTGCAGAGGAAGCAAAACCAACCAGCTCGGACTGTATACCTAACTTCATGTCTGATTTAGGGGAGACAAATCTGCTCTGAGGTACTGTTCATTTACTGTGCTGACTCCGTCTTTGGAGATACTCCGGAGCTGTCTCTAGACATGGTGCTGGGCAGCCTGCTCTAGGTCACCTTGTTTGAGCAGAAGGATTGGATGAGATGACCTCCAGAGGTTCTTCTGAATCTCAGCTGTTGTCTGATTCTGTGACACCCATTAAAAAAAAAAGACATCGTAAGTAGAAAGTAGCAATATGTTAATTTGTAAAGAGAAAGGTGACCTAATAAAATGAATAATGTGATGTAGTTTTCCTACAAATTTCTTTAGGCAGTACTATCTCTGGCTTTCTCTGCTAAGCAATCTTTGTGCTGTTGTTATGCTTTTGATTACTGGAAGTGGGGATCCTCAGGAACTAACTGAATATAGGTCTGCTTAAATTAGTCGGGTAATGAAAAGGAAGGAAACTTATGTGGCTGTCAGTGGTGACTGATGCTTACCTTTAACTCAGTGAGCACCTCATTCTGTTGAGGTTGCTCCTACCCTGAAAGGCAGTACTTTAGAGGATGAGGAGTGTTTAAGGTACTTTCTTAGCTTGTTTCCCTTTCCTTTTTTAGGAAGAGATGCCTTATGAGGAAGCTTTCTGCAGGGCTCTTGCTATTGTAAGTTCAGTTTCCTCTGTATCCCTTCTCTTGATTTCTGCATTGTGCAGTAAAACATTTCCCTGTTGCCTATGGATTCCCTGTCTAATCTCCCATCACTATTTTTGTTTCTCTAAAAAAATTGCATTCTACTTATGAGGACTAAGGAGTCTCAGGTAGTTCTTTTAACTTAGAGGGGTTTTCATCTAAATAATTTGTGTTAGTAGAAAGGCGTTGGACACCAGTTTGTACTGAGATTATCAGACATTCACTGCAGGTTTTGGTTGAGATGGATTTCCTAAGAAGTTGCATAGGCTCTGCATACAAAAGGAAAGGCTTTAGATTTGTTAGTTTGCTCTTTGGCACTATGAACATATGGCTTAAGTAAGTCACATATGATGGGTGATGTTCCAGTATGGTGCTTTGTAGTCAGACTGAAGGTGGCAGATTTTATATTCAGTCCAAACATGCTATAGTTCAAACTTTTTCTGTAATTCCAACTGCTGACTTACTGGTAATAGCAGGAGTAGCATTTGGAGATTTTTTTCACAGAGAATGTTTTCCAACAGATACGATTTAAAAATAGAAATCCTTCTGCTGCTTCCAAAACCAAACCAAAACAAAAGTATTTTTATAATTTTAGTGCCAAAATATACAAAAAGTTTGTATGCTAGTATGGGCAAAACTGACTCTAAAGCAATAAAACCGTTTTTTTCCCCCCAAATTTCCTGTTTCCACCTGCACTTGTTACTATAAATATTTCTTATCTATATTATTCTGCCCTTTCAACAGTCAATAAAAAAGCAAAACGAATCTTTCCTAACACTCCCCAGTAAACTCTGTGCTTAGAGAACTGTTCTAAACATCACTGCTTAAAAACAAGTCCTTTTTAAGTACTTTCATCTATCACTGGCAAGCAATGTCTTTTCAGATGCAAGTGACTGGAACACCAATTTAACTGAGCCCTCTTCATTATTGTTCACCACATCTTAAATAATGGAAAGTAGAAAGCAGATTCCTCTTCCCCACATCCGTGAAAGTAAAACCAGAAAATGTAAATTATGTCAAATAAGCTGTTTTGCATATATCCTCTTTTTCTTTACATTGAAAATGGCATGTGTTTGATACTTCATGGAGATTAAAATCTTGAATTTCAAAACTCTGCCTCTGACCCCCTGTGGAGATGTTCCTCAAGCACAGATTTGTGTCTGAATCTAAACACCTTATCCCTTCTCTCTTCTTCTCCTGTGCAGTTGCACACAAATTATTCATACCAATGCTGTGACTGTCTGAGAGGTGTATGTGTACAGTTTGGTCATGGGACTGGAAAGGCTCTTCATGAAAAAATTAGTTGGACTGTAACTTACATCTGGGATACATATATGGTTTATTTCTGGGGCATCTTGTCCTGAGGCTTCCAGGGAGACAAAACTGGGAAAGACTGCTTCTTCCTAGCCTGGTCGTTCCCAGATGGAGGACTCCAGGCAGGTACCTACTTTTAAACTATTGGGATGCTTATATATGTTTAGCCACTTCTTTCTCCTCATCAGTTCAAGTCCTAGAGATCCACAGATAAGGTAATAAGGAGTTTAGGCTCCTGTCAGTAAAATCTGCAGAAGCACTAATGATGTGAGTGTTGGCTTACAATGTCTTAATTGCAGTAAGGTGTAACCAGTCAGAACTTGTACTGAGCCATGGAAATGGCACCGGGGGGATGACAGAAGCCAGTGCCTTATAGGAAATACAGCTGCAATCTGGGCATGTGCAGTGGAGGAATCCTCCCCCTAGCCCACAGAAAACCAAACACGGGAGCAAGGGACGGTGCAGAATTGGATGAAAAGAGTAGAACTCCCTCTGCCCGTCCTCTCCCATCGCCCACCATGAGTTAACCCTGACGCAGAGATAGGTGGCACTGTGTTCTTGGGGATGGCGGACCAGGGCTTCACATCCAGTAGTGCTTGACGCTGTTTCCAAGGACAGAGCTGCCCTTCTGGGGGAGCTAGCCCTTAGGCAGGTGTTCTGTTTTGTTTGGAGAAAATATTTTTTGCTTCTAGTTTGCATGTTTAATGTTCTTAGTTTACGAAGACTGCCGTGTTTCACCTCAGAGTGCTTCATTTCACTTGAAAATTATTAATTTGTATGGGGCGGGGGGAACCTGGTAAAGACATGTTCTCTTCAGATTTGTTAATAGCCACAGGGACTTATTTAGGCTTGAGAAAATTGAGAGAGGTTGAAGGCCAGTGACTAACCATCTCATGGTCTAGGAACTGAAGTCAGCCATCATCAAACTGAAAACAGATTGCAAAGGCTGGGTTTGCTTGAAACAGCAAGTGTAATTTACTCTTGGACTGCATTTATACTTTGCTGTGGCAAATTATCCATGTTTAATTTATATAATCTTTCTCAAAAATGTGCTTTAATTCACTGCAACTTGCTGTTTTGCACGAGGAAAATTCCACAATCTTTCCTGTGTTGGAGGCTGTATTAGATTATGAAAACAGTTTATTCTGGCCTTAAAAGCAAATAATCCATTTTCAGCTCATTTTTATCTTAGTTTTTGAGCAAGTTGCATAGCACTCCGGGGTGCAGCAGCAAAGCCAATAAGGTGATTTACTCCATTTCCAGAGGTCTGATTTGGCACTTTCCTACAGACTTGTGCTTGCTACTGTCTCCATTTGACCCAACTGTAGTGAGAGCCATGTTCTGGGGCTTTGGATTCAGAATAGTCCAAACGTGATTCTAAAGTTATCACTGTTTTTTCTGTCATTTTTTTTTTTTAGATAGCGTTGTGCCTGCCTAAGTCCAATGGGCCTGCTGATGTTCTTGATGTGGCTGTATAACTAACTTCCCCATATTTGATCTGCACCTCACGTCATTTGAAGAAATGGGATGCCAATACTTTTCTTTGTACAAAGGAAAAATAAGAAATATAAAATAACTGAAATGGACATGCCTTTTAGTATGTTTCCTTCATTAAAATTACAACTTTAAAAAAAAGCAAAAAATGTTTCTTGAAGACAATATATACAACAAGACAGCATATGAAGAATCAAAATGAAAGACACCCCGGTTTTAGTTCACTAATAAAGCATGCAAAACTATTACAGAAAAGACTATAACATTCCAAATGTTCCTGGAGGTTTGTGACTGTGGTGGGGATATTTTGGCAGGATTATAAAATAGACAACTAAACTGAATCTATGAACTAAATGCAGAAATATGTTTCTTTCTTTGGTTATAAAAAAGCAGGTGCTGAGATGAAAATATAGTAGACCTAATATCTAAAAAGCAGTGTCAGCTTTTTTTTTAATAAGGTGACAATAGTAGCTGTAAAATTAAAAAAATCAATACCTATCCCTCCCAAAATACAGATTTGAGGAGGTGCAGCCAAGATCATATTAATCAAAACATGATTCAACACCCTCCCTTCCAACAAACTGTAAGGAAGCGCAAGTTACACTGTAAAGCCAAAACAAAGCTAAAAGCAGTAGCATGCTTATCTCTAAAATAATAGAGATTTATGGAAGTAAGCAATAAGTATGAAAGCAGGTTATCACAAAACTGTGGCGCATTACCCTTCAAGGAAATGAAAAAAATAATTGGTTAGAAACTAATTATAATATTTATTATTTACTTCAATGCATTTTAAGGAGCAACTTAATGAAGAACTCAGTGGTTGGTCACACAGAATTATACACATATTAGAGCTCCCTAGGACATACAGTTAAGAAACTCTAAGTCTGTTCACGTAGATTTGTTTCCAGTATATTGGTCCAGTTAAGGCTGATGTAAAGTATTTGAAAAGGACAAAGGTAGTAGGCTGTATCTCTGAATACCTCTATGACTAAGAGATATACTTGTACACAAAAGTGATGGATAGCTGAGATAAAAATTACATGGTAATACTATTGTATGTGTTCCAGAAAAATCTTATTTAAAGGCATATATTTTAAGGTCAAGAGAAACCAGTAAGGTCAGAAGAAGACGTCTGTTTTGATCTTCTCTATAAAAACCATAAATTTTCTGCCAGTAGTTTCTGCCTCAAGCCTGGAATTTCTCTAGAACAGCTCACATCATAAAAATTTTTCTTCCATTTTCTAGCAATGTAGGTACAAAGAAATATGATTGTGTGAACAGTAACAGTCCCTCATCTGTATTTCTGATTAACATTATCTTTGAAAATGGTAATAGGTCCTGCTGCTGCTCTTCTTCACTCTCTAGTGCCAAATTTTGTTCCCTTTTATTTGCATTGCTCTGGCCTTTGTTGTTTTGATTGAAATAATACTGAGATGTTTGGCCTCCATTACAAATTTTCTTAGAATTATTTACTTTGGACTCCGCTATCTTGGTTGCTTGACTAAGAGATATCAGAAATTATAAGGAAGTTGCTTTTTGGACTTAGTTGGAGTATGTCAGTAAGACTTTAGATGATGCTCTTTATTGACATTAGGACCTAACATAGGATGCCAAACTAAAACATCTCTTTCATGGTTTTGTTTTTCCTTTTATTCCCCACCCTCCACAACCTGTCTATTTATAACTATTTTTTCCATCATTCAATTGGGGAAAAACTTAGATGTGAACCATTTTCATATTGCACAAAGTTAAAAACTTTACATTTCCAGTATCGATGATTAATTACACCCTTCCTATACTAGAAGTCTTTATATTTTCTCTGACTCACTTGCAAAACCTAATCTGTTCTATTTGCCTACATTTTTTTGCTGAAATTCCCCTTGTGTTAGAGGATTATATTTGTGGTGCACAGCTGGGGAGTGAGTTTGCAAGTGTACAAGAATGAGCAGACTCGCACCAGCAGGTCACTATTGAAACCCACCCACAAGGGCTGGCAGCAGAGAATGCCTCCTAAGAAGTTGTATTGTTTTCCACTCAGTGAATGTGCCAGTAACTAATGGGAGAGAAATGTTGAGAATCATTTGGTTTTTTCTGAGATCTATAAGCCAAGTTAATTGTTTTGTTTGCCTGATTTATTATATTTGAATGAATAAAGTACTGTTAATACTGCACTTTGAGCAAGAAGTTAAAGCCAGAATAGTCAAAAAGTTACTCATCTGGTTGGAGCACCTAAATTTTATGTGAGGGAACTACATTAGAGATTCTTGTAGTGGATATCTGTATCTCGCTTCAGTTCAAAGTGGAAGCGTATAACAGCAAACTTTATGCCAATACATTATCGTCTCTAAAATAATTTTCCAAATAGCTGTTTCTGAAAAACAGAAGTTTTCCTATTTTTCATACATTCTAACTATTCTGTCCAAGTCAAATATTGAAATGCAAATGGAAATTAGTGATTAGTACTTGGTCTCCAAAAAAAAATATATTTGACATGATGAAAGTGTTTGGGGCTTTCATAAATGTGTCATCAATGTCTAAATATCAGTTACTTGAAGTGATACCTAGTATTTACTTCATTTTCTCCTTATGAACAACTTGGGAATGAAAGTATTTTTTCATTGTTCCTTGCTTGTTTAGATAATAACACAAATCAAGCAGAAGTCATTCCAGAGACAGGGTTAGAGCACCAGGCTACAGCTAATCCCGTAGCTGCTTCCCATAAGGCCTTGTACTCACCCCCTGGTATCTCATATAGTCGTGGCCAGTTATGTTCCTGCATGTTGAAATTGTCACAGACTGTGTGCGATACCTTTTCACTCCCCATCCTACTCCTTGCACAGCGACCCAGCATCACTGCAGGGTACTGTTATGACCTGCTTGAATCTTTTTTTGCTCTGCAATGTTGGTATGTCCACCTGTATAAATATCAACAAGCAAATTTTTAGCATCATTTTACTTTTTTTCTTTCCTGTGTTCTTTCCTGCCTCTTCATCTAACCTTAGATCAATACCACAAATCATCACTAGAGAAAAGCTTTCCAAAGGAAAGAAGGCTCATTCTGCATTTAACTCTGAAGTACTGCTCAGATGAGAACAGAGTTGTTGGAGTAGGGAATTTTCATTGCCAGAGACACAGAGGCTGCTCTGCCATGAGGTGGTAGAAGCTGGTTCCAGAGTCTGAGACCCGCAACATCTTTGGAGTCTTGATATCTTGACAGTCTGTGGGCTGAAAACTGTCCAGTGTTACTGCTGGTCTGTTGATTAAGAGACTTGTGGCTTAGAATTAGGAACAGTAATTTGATCCAGAAGCGAGTGTGGATACATCAGAATGTATATAGCCCTGGAGTAATGTGTTCCTAGTACTCCTATCAAACAAATTGTGATTTGTGTGGCTTTCCTTTTCTTCAGTGAGAGACAGTGTAGGAATAACTGTAGGAAGCTCTTGGTCTGGGACAAAAAGGTTGTCTTTGGAATAAATATCACAGTGAAAAATTTCCACCCTAAACCTTTCATTAATTTCTCCATGTCATCTTAGTATATTTAAACTGTAAGAAATTATGCTGCAAAAAGTTCTTCCCACGTGTAATTTTTCCTCAAGTGAAGTGCATACCTTTCAAATTATAAACTTCCTACTTGTCCTAGGAAAATTCTCACTGTATAAATAATTGAACTCATCTGCAGTGAACACAAGTATTCTTTCTCTAGCAGTCTAAAATATATGCCTAAATACACATCTTGTACTTAGTGCTTTAAATAGTAATTACTCCTGTGAAGTCACTGGAAGCCCTTAAAAGGATTTGACAGTTTCCCCACAATCTTTCAGTGAATGTAGTAGCTGGGCTGTGCAGTGCAACATCCACTGATAATTCAGCAGCTGAGGAACTCAGCAAAGCCTGCTCCAAACTTCTCAGCTGTTGACAGGCTTGACTTGCTGAGAACACTGGTTAAATATAGCACAAGCTAGCTGAGCTCAACAAAGTCATTGCTGTAACACTGTGTGAAGAGACCAGAAGAGGGGAAATACAATCTGAGAACTAAACTGCCAAAGCCTAACACCACCTAGCAACAGTTGAAAAAACTTTTAAACAAAAGTCTGGGTGAGACACAGACGGAGTATACCTCCTACTTCTCCTGCCTGGGATTTCTGCAAGAAGCAGCTCCGGTCTTCTGTTCTCTACCTTGCTTCCTTCATTACTTCAACTGCTGGTAGACCTAGAAAAGTGGACAAAGTTTCTATCTTTGTGCTCTCCTGGGCTGGATCATTCTACTCCTGTGGTGGTGCTGTGGGACGGGCTACTGGAATCTTACAGTGTAAAGGATATTCCTAGGTCCGTGTTGCTGACAGGTAAGACTGAGTTAACCTCTCCATTGCTTCTGTTTTTTTTACAAGAACTTTTATTTTCTAGTGTCTTTTTTACAAAAGATTTCTTTTCTAATTTCGATTGTCTCTTTCCTTCTTTGAACAATCTTCTGAGTGATTTGGAAATGTCAATAGATGAAAGCTGGGATAGAAGTTTTAGAGGTTTTTTTATGTTTCCATGATAGAAAAGCATTGCTTAAGTAACTTCTGCAGTTCTGAGAACAAGCATAATGAAGTAGCTAGCAGTAATATGAAAAAATGTGCATAGATTTTGATGTGTATCTTGTTTATATCTGCTTACATGCAGACAGAAGACAAATCAACATTTAATAATAGAATACATATCATCCCTGACCAGTGATAGTCTAGCAGCTATTAAAAACAGTCACAACCTGTGTGATAAACAAGAGGAAACAGCCATTCAGTAACAGAACTAACCAAATAGTTCCTGACCCAGTGCATTTGTACTTTCTGTTTCCTTACTTTCAGGACACACCTGGTGCCTTTTGTACTACCTTTGTGACAGCCTCTCTTGGTTCTTTCTCTTGTGCTTATTTATATGGAATGAATATTCATCTCCGCTGCTTTGATTAGCAGCATACAGCAACAGTCCTGAGGACTGATCTTATGTTTATTGTACCTAAGTGTGCTTGAGCTGGGTCACTGTTGTTAAAGTGTACGTTCCTTTTAGCAAAATAAATGAGAAAGCAGTTCTTAGATGTTTTACCCTGACAGCAGGATGGAATGCTGTTTGTCAGTTAGAAATGCACATCCTACGGCCCCATAGCGGTCATGTAATTTAGGGGAGGAATTGCTTTGTATGATTTACATTGTCTTAACTGACAAAAGCTGTTTGATCAATTGGAGAATGAATTCTACTCCTCCCTGCCACCTCTTTTAAAGCTGTTTTCTGCAAACAAAACAAATCTAGTACGCATGAATTTTTAAGAGACATACTGATTATGAGTTCATATGCAATATGATTTCAGTAATGAAGGCAGAGATTTAAAGAATGCACTTACCCTGTGCTAAAACCCTGTTCACAGATTTATGTAGGATTGTCTCAGACAAAAAATATTTGTCCTACGGAAGGAGTGAACTAACTGAGTCTGTGCTGACTGTCTGTGGTGTTTGACACACAGTCTGTGGACTCTGGGACTGCCTCAGGAAGATGAGAATGTCTTCCTTTAGCTAAATAATTCTAGTTGCATCCCTGCATACTACATAAATGACATCAATACCACATCTTAGCAGTGGATGGATTGGATGGAATTAAAATACTCTGAAGCAACTTTGACTTGGTGGCTGAGAATGTAACTGCCTGTGAAATGATAAAATAAATTAAGTATTAGGATGGAAGAAAGTTCTTAAAAGCAAAAACTAATACAGTGTACATTTTATTTCTTAGCAAGGGGCACACTGAAGCACTAAACAGAAACACTTTTTGGCGACTATCATTTAATGTGATAATTATTATTGTGGAATTACTAAAGCACTATGGGATCCCAAATCTAAATCTCAAAAGGAAACTTTGGAATTACTTTTTAATAGGGACATATCCTGAGAAAGTTATTTTTTCTTAAGAAGGCTACACAGTGAGAAATTAATCTGAGACAATATATGTACAGTTTTTGTCATCTTGACATTGGAGTGAAAATTACTGTTTCTTCTCTTTAATGAAGTATTTGGCAAATTAAACTGTGGAGAAATGACAAATTTAACCTTCTGAATAAATAGGGATGGCAAAATCTGGGAAAATACTATGGTAATATTGACTCCTTTTATGGTTTAGTTGTTCCTCAGCGTAAGTGTGGTTTTGCAACTTCCCTTTTTTTTGCACAATTTACATTTAGCAAAGTTTTTAAAATCGAAAGGCAAATTATTAGCCTGATAACTATCACATGAAGTGACATTTGAACAGTCTAATAGCAACTTTGAACTCTAACGCACGGAGTTGTGGTTTTACATACATCTGTCTTCCTTTCCATTTCAAAATGGAGGAGGAGGCTAAAATTACTCTTTTCAACAGGTGTCCACAAAGAGGCTCTGGGATTTTCCAATCAAATCTGTGGAATATGTAATGTGGCTATTCAACAGATGGTTTCATATTTGAAAAACAGCCAATTCTTCTAATGACTACAGTGAAACCAAGGTCAATTTTGTATCAAATCAGAAAGCAATTTATGTTTTGGCAATACACTCCATTGTAGTGATTTTTGTGGAAGACAAGTAGACACAGCATATGCATTTATTTTCTCCCTTATGTATCATTTTGATTTTGTTTATATTCACATAACTGTGGAATGAATGCTACCTTTCATGGTGCTAAAGACTATGTACTCCTTCCAATCTCAATCCACTTCCAGACTCTCTGTGGCTTTTTTGATTTTATTATAATATTTTCATAGTAATAGTTTTTATAAATTATTATTTAATTATTATATTAATTTTGTTATAATTTTAGCCAATCTAGCCACAGCTAAAGTCACCATCTTAACTGAGTGTTTTCATCACCTCAGTCTTTCAGTCTTTTTATAGAGGATCTGATTGTTTCTAACACCAAATTCAAAGACCTGAAATCCATCTTCAAAGCTCAGCACTGTTCTGTCCCTGCTTACATATGCCCTGATTTTCCTGAACTCCTCCCGCTCACATCTGGTAGACTATTGACCTTTGGGTCTGGTGTTTACTGATGTTTACTGGTACATCCTTTATGCTACTGGCTTTAGTGAGCTTGACATTGACCTCATGACATCTGAGTTTTCTGTAGTGCAGCTCACTGTCACACCTGACACAAAGATCATGGAAAGACTAAACATTATTAGAGCTATGTCAGCCAAAGTAGGATTCCTGAAGAAATGGGTGTGCTTCCTGGAAGCAGCTTGTGGACTAAGCAGTAGTATATTAGGAAATCTGTATTTTGCTGGTATGCCCTGTTTTGCTCCTCTGGGTTACAATTTCACCACTGTAGCCATTTCCATACTAAAAGCTTTTTAGTGATAGAGGTGTATCAGTGAAACTCCTCCTGATACAGGATCTTTCTGTTGGCACAAATTCCACACACGCTTAATTTAAGGCTTTTGATAATCTTATCTAACTCAGTTCAGGTACCTCCAGGCAGAAATTAAGAATGTGCCTCAGAGCTGTGCCAGTCAAAGGTCAGATTTATGCCACTGAGTTCAGAGTGAGATTTCCTTTGAATTCATTAAGATCAGGTTTCAGTATTCAGTAATTAGCAGATAAATTTCCAGTCCCCTCAAGAGCGTTTAACAAAACAGATCATCTCTATTCCTGTCCAAATATTTTTGTTCAAAGAGACATTTTATTTTTCCTCCAATTTCTGGTTTCTTCCCTTCCTTTCTCAAGGTCTGTCATTGCAGGTTGCCATGTTATTTAAAGGTATAAACTGAATTTGGGGTAGGGATTTTGTCCTTCTACATATCTAAAATGCCAGTTGGAGAAATAAAGTGAGTATTTGTGAAGAGGCCAGATGAAACATCATTACAAATGAGAAGGAACTACATCTATTCATACTTACTATTTCTCCAGAAATATTTAGTATATAAAACCCAGGATACTGAAAGCTAGAAAGATAAAATAAGGATATTCTGTTGTATAGAAAAGTTTAAATATTTATTAACAAGAAGACCAAATGTCTAAACTTTTCAGCTTCATTATCTTATTGTGGTAGTTTTCATTTTTAGCCTTTTCTGTTTTAATTTCTCTCATTGCTTTCTACTGAAAGTTGTTTCCTAATTTTATGCAGAATATTGGTAATTATTTGGGGAAGACAGGCTTTTCTTCATTTTGGAGCATATTGGATAGCTGAGAAAACAATCCATTCATAAAATATTAAGATTGTTTAACCTCTCTTTTTCTACTTAGTAGCTAGTATTTATACCAAGCTAGTGACACTAGGACTTGTAACACAGTCCTGTAGTTATGCTTTGAGGTGAAGGGCAGAAACAATTTTGCCTGTGTCCTGTTCAGGAGAGACAATGAGAGTCTCTGATCATGTTGAAAATGTGTGATGCCTCATGTATTTGTGAAAATCGTGTATTTCGGGATACTTGATTAGATTTTTCCCTTTTATTTTAGGTCTTTGCACCTACTCCTCCTGCTTCTGCAGATAATCTGTACTTTCTATATTACCTTTTATTCTCAGCATCATAGTAAAATAAGTACTAATATAAGTGCAAACAGAAAGTCTTCCTCCATTGGGAGAGATGTGCTTTTTTTTCTTTTTAATTCAAGATGGCTTTGCCCTATGATTCTCATTCTGCTTTGTCTGGACTGTATCTCTTAATCTTTTCCACAAGTAAAGCACGCAAATTGTATCTCTAAAGGTGATCTGTAAGATTACATAGATTGTGGCATCCTCCACAATGTCTTACACACTCAGAAATACAGAGAAAGTGACAATTCCTACAATTAAAAGCTTAATTAAAACTTCATTGAAATGGGAGTATATGTGTGCATGTGCGCATGACTTTTGCAAGAAAGGAAATGCTTTTTGGCACAACAGAATGCTTTGCTGAAGGAGTGGGACAAACACATCCAAAGCACACGGAAATAGGCTGGAGCTTGTACTTTTTCCCTTAAATGGACAACCCGTCTGGTTGCTGTGTGCTGACAGAGGCAAAGGGGGGTGTGAATCTGAAAGATCGCTGCGCTTTGTCCAAGTGAGTTTCATTTCAAAGCTGATAAAATGACAATTAAAATCTTAATTATCTAAGATGTGGCCGAAGTCATTCAAATATAAACTGGTGGGGTTTCAAAACAAGAGCAAAAACCTTGATGAATTTGCAATAAACTTGTCCAGTTTGATTTACACACTTTTAGACCTCTGAATTACAGTAATGGTTACTTTCTTCACTTTTCCTTTTTGGGGAAATGGTGACAAAGAGTGTAATGTTTGGTGATTTATGCTGTCCAAAACTCTGTTCCAGCACATATGTAAAAGTGATATTTTGCAATCTAAATCCATTTCCTATCTGAAGTCCACAGTATTTAGAGGCTTGTATGTTTGCAGAAGGGAGGTATCTAACTAAATAGTGTGTTATGGTTGTCATCAGCAAGAGCTACAGCTTCGCTAACAAACTTTAAAAAAATGCAACTGATAAAAAATGGATTCTATTGTAGTAACAGAATAGAAATTTTTTTAGAAACTGGTTTTAAGGCTGCTCCTGTTATACAAAAAAGTAATTGGAAATGAACGCTCATGTGTCCTTGGTAGAAGAATTCTCACTAGAGTTTATCAGCCTGCTTGTGTTTTTCAGAAAATACAAAGCAAATGAATGCAACAGAAAGCAGAGACTGCTTGCATCAGTGTAATCGAATTGCTGCCAACTTGCCTTGTTTATCTAAGAGATCTCTGTGAAAATAAGGTCTTTCCCACACAGGCATGAGTCACAGGATGTAATGCAGCTAAGCAGACTTGCTTCAGCTTTCTAGTGTGCACAGATCTAAACTAACCTGTTTTAGTGCCTGCTCCTGTAACTAAATGAGATTCAAGTTGACAACAGGAAGGGAGAAGTAATGGTGAATTCATGGTGCTATTTCAGTGTAATAACCTGAATGCTAAGGAAACGATGCAATTTCCATTTATTGGGAAAACTGCAGTTACTGTGACAACAAATATACACTGAAAAAAACATACACAATTTATCCTCAAGTTCAAATCTGTGAACATAGTAGAAAGGATATTCATAAAATCTCACACTATCTAGTTATGTGTCTCAAAGAACATTCTTACTTTTAAAATATATAATCCAGATTGTTGAAAAAATAACCCTTTAAAAGCCATAAGCAAGGGCATAAATGAAAGGGTGGGAAAGCACATGTGGTTAATGATGACCAGTTCAGTGTTGGGCTGACTAAAATTTAATTAAGCATATATTTCTCATGCTGAAGTTATTCAATTCCTGTGTCTGTCTTTTATACTTGTTCCCAAAATCTCACTTGTCTCACCCTCTGTAATTGCAAAACCTCTTGGATCTAACTTTTAAGGTAAATGTTACAGTAGTTCTTCTATAGTGTGTTATTTCTCCTTTTATTTTTCAACAAGGACTTCTGTAATGAAAAGAAACATAGATTTTATTCCAGTAGATAAGGATTTCAGTTCTTCAGTGTGATCAAATTCTTTAGAGAAAACTATATGTTCCAATTTTTGACTCTGGGCAGGAGATAGCAGGAAGGGAATGGTGCCATGTGAGATGTCCTCAAGCACGGCAAACATAGTGCAGAACAAGATGTCCCTCTGCGCAGAGGGACACACATGGCAACGGAGCTCCTGAGTGCCTGGGGAGCCATGTGTTCTGAGGCAGCTGGCTGTGGGAACCACTGCTGCTTCAAGTGGCATGAGACAGAGGCTGGAATCCAAGGCACAAAAGGCATCAGAGGGCAAATAGTAAAAAGCAGGGTCACAGTAGCACATCCTCTGAATGAGCGGTGCCATTTATTTACAGAACCATAATTCAGGTGAAGGGAACTGGCAGAAGTCATCCAGTCTCCCCCAAAGTGGGACTGTCTCCAGAGTCTGATCAGGTTGCTCTGGGCTTTGATTATTTTCATATATCTTGAGTATTTTTAATTTATAAATATTTTAAGGTCTCTTGTCTTTGTGATCTTTGGATCACAAAGTTTTGGACATAGCTGGCCATGGAATATTTTGCAAGAGATGATAATCAGTGTATCAAGATACATACACTGAATGGCTTGAGAGTTGGTTGATAGGAACATAAATCACAGGTCTTTGGCACGTTCAAAATTGCAAAAGAAACCACCTGTAGTAGGTTTTTTTTGTTTGTTTGATTTTGTTATGTTTGATGTGTTATGTCCTAAAATAGGAATAATAAGGACGAAAAATCTTGTATGTAATTTTTTATCTTAGTTTACTCCAGCTGTCAGAGTGCACACCCTCTTCCTTCTGCCTGCTACATTCTGTTTGAAAACCAAACATTTAGACTAAGGCACCGTTGAGGTGCCATCTTTCTGCAAAAACAATTCTGAAAAATGTTAAGTGTGTTCTATCCAGGTAGTCCAATAAGCTGAAAGACTAGCATTGAGAATGTAATTAATGAGGAAATAAGTATGTAAGGAAGGATAACAGAGATGATGCTTTTGAGGAAGGGAACTCTGGAGACTGTTTCCACTGCTGAGTTCACTTTTCTCATTGAACATCTCTTTCCAATTGTATCCTAATCAGGAGCAGAGCATGATGCACATATGGCAAACAGGATTCCTAGATGGAGTTCTGGTTAACCTGAGGCTAGTTTAAAAAAGCCCTTCTTGTGGAAGCATCTAAATTTACCTGTTAGTGACTACTGTAGCATGAAACAAGGACAAAGCAGGGGCCTTGTGGCACTCAAAGGGGTGTGGCAGTCAGTCTTTCCATACAGGATTTCTTATACCTATTAAGAATAGCCACTGAGGACAGGTAATCTTCTTCTCTTTACATAAATAATGTTCCTAAAACTGGAACTCTGACTAGAATATTGTCATCATCAGTACATGTGGAGGGAAAAAGGCCAGGGAATTCTCATGGCTGGTGGTGTACAGAGGTCTCAGATCCCATTGTACCGGTCTAGAGCAAACTCAGCACTTGCTGCAGAGAGGAACTGGAGCAGCTGGTGTGTCTTGCACACACACACACACACACACACATACGTCATACAAATTACCCTTGCAGCCTTTTTAATAAAAAAGCTGCCATATGCTTCAGTGGGGTTAAGTTAATGAGAAAGGTAGTGAGATTTATGAAGAAGAGTTCATGCTTTGAAAGACACCAGAAACAGGCTAGGACACACAAGAGGTGCTTTAGCAGAAGGCCAGGAAGCTGAGTGTTTTAAAGCTAAACTTTAAACCTCTAAACCATGAGTTACCAAGTTAACATCATCTTTAACTACCCTGACTTGTACCCATATGGGCAGAGGTTTTAAAAGTAGATAGTGGGTTGGAGAAATAATAAACCTAAACTGATTTTCCTGCTTTCAGAGAACATGTTCTAAAATCCCAAATGATTTTGGAACAGCTTTTTATTAGAAAGATAGAGGGGGTGCCATGTAAGTATCTTTGGTACAGAATTCGATCTATTTGCAAATGAAAATTTACAGAACTTACACAACGGGATTGCTGTGGTACTTGGGGGCCCAGGAGGAGCTGTTCAGAGCCCTCTCTGTGATAATGGCACAGCTGCCTCATCCCAAGAAAACAAATTCCCTGCAGTGATACAAGTTTCTAGCCCCTGTTCTGTATCACTATCAGCCACACAACCTTTATCACTACAGGCCTCTGAGAACTAATGAAGTGCTAGAAAAATATGTGAGAGCTATGGACAGTGTAATGAGTTTCTCCTTGGCTTAGCAGAAAAGAAGCCTAGGAAAATAATCAGAAATAAACTGAATAATCTACGTAAGTGTTCAGTGAATACCCTCAACATAACACAACAGTTTGTAACAGTTTGTTAAGGAATAAGTAGAATGGGAAAAATTTTGCTGGCTATTGGTGTCAGCTCATAAAAATCCCTCCATGACAGCAGTGAGTATCTAGAAATGAGGCATAATTGCACACAAGGAGGGTTAATTTAGTTACCTCCAGCATTAGTTGTGTAAACAAAGTCTAAATCACACTGCAAGAGTGTGATTGCACTGCAAGGTTGTAAGAGTGGCAGGACATCTGACAGATTCCTTATTACTAGAAACACTTTGCTAAATTCAGGTTCTGTCTCCAAAATATTCATGTCATGTTTGAATTTTGTTGTTTGAAATAATGTTACCTTAAAATGGGAGGTGGTAGTTGTCATACCAGGGAGGAGGAATGCTGGTTAAATTGCTGGCTTTCACACCAGCGATTCCCTGTGTGACTCTAAGCAAGTTACTTGTCCACTTTTAATAACAAGCTGGAATGTTACAAGAATAAACATAGTAGTGACTTTGACACTCTGAGATGTTGCAGTATTGAACATCATGTCAATAGCTTTGAATAAGAAGACTTAAATAGCCCTCCGTGGAAACCAGATTCTGCAGGGAGAAGTAGGAATGGAAGTTGAATTAGTCTGAGTGACAAGAATATGTATTTTTAGAGGAGCTAGCCAGAGGGAAGCTTAGCTGTGCCTTGAGTTATAGGTCACATATATCAGCCATAGTGGTAAAACACTGCAAAAAAAGGAAGGAGGAGGACCAGGGATGTGACCAGAAAACTTCAAGAACAAAACCATGCCAGGATAGAAACCAAACTAATGTCAATTCTGAGATGTTTCTGGAAAATCAAAACCATTCGCTCCGGTTCAGTTGTACCAAAAGTAATTCACAGAGCAAAGAGGGTGCTGTCAGCTTGTGATCCTGTTGTTATTTTGGGAGTGCTCAGGACAAGCTCTCTAGTACAAGGAGGAGACTGCTGGGAAAAAACTAATCTTGAAGGAAAAAGGACCTTTGAGAGAAGGGGTGAGCCGAATGTGGCTGCCCAAATTAGCTGGTGTTGGGCAGCTCCAGAGCCACTGTGGGGCTGTGGGGAGGCTACACAAACCCCGTGTGCCTGCTGGAGCAGTGAGGAAGGAGCACCTGGAAAACAGAAATGTTCTGTGGTGCTGCCTGACTCTTGTAAGCTCAGCAGGTAGCCAGTGTCTCCAGTTGTGCCTGCTTTGTTAAAGCAATGGTCACAGCTCAAGTGAATCTCTTGGCAACTGAGATTTTTGATAAGAATTTATCAGGGAATTAAGTTACCATTACATAACTCTCAGCTTTAATTAAAACTAGAGAAAATTAGAAAAACATACAGTCCTGATGTCTTCAAGGAAGTTGAAATCTCTGATCTCTAGATGATCTGATGCCATCATATATTGCTTTAAAATCTCCTGAAAAACAACTTTGGAGGATTTTCTTGAGATTTTGAATCTGCATGGTTGCCAATGCCAGTAGACAGAAGGGATGGTGAGTTTGGGAGCAGGGCAGAGTGCCACCCTTATGTATGTGCCACTGCCCAGAAGAGGCCACGTCTGCTGAAACACAGCTGAGGGCAGCGTGGGGCTGCCACACTGTGCCCTGCCACAGTGGAACAGCAGTGACAACTGCGCAGGTGGCCTCAAAACTAGCCCAGATCAAAGCAGGAGGGCTGGAAATCATTTCTTCATTTAATTATGAGCCTTTCCAGATTGGGGAGAGAATGGGGTAGTAAATGGCCCTTCCTTAGATTTCATGAACGGGAGCGCAGGTCTTTATCGTGAGCGTTCCCCTGAAAAAAGACGTGAAGCGTGGAAGTCCAAGCAGCCACCCACATACCTGGGTGTACCAGCACAGAAAGCAGTCTGCATGGCCTGCTCTGCTGGGAGGGGAGTGAAATCTGTAGCTCCCTTTTGGGAAATGACACAGAGAAGGGTTGTGATAAGGAAAACACACCTAGTAAAAGAGAAAAAAAAATCAGTCTCCTGGGACACTTATATTCAGATGCAAGAAAGAGGCATGGAAAGGAAAAGAAACCAGTGGTTTCTTTTAAATGATCCTAGTTAATTTCACTTAAAAAAATAGGGACCCACAGTAATGAGGTTTAGAATGCTAAAAAGAATGAAAGGGGGTTGCAGATATACCATGGTGCTGTACTGAAATGTAGCAGCATTTCAGCACATTTTTTGTCACTGTGGAGAGTGGAGCTTCTCTCCATGTGTACAGTGATATCATCCATTCTCTTACAAAAACCTCATACAATACTATAGGAGAATATGTGTTCAAAAGGTTTGTTCAAAGTCTCACAGCAAATTGTAGCACATCAGGGGCGTTTTTTGGTTAGTTGTTGGTTGGTTGCTGTTTTCTTACTGTTGCTGTTGTTGGGTTGTTGTTTTTTTATTAATTTAGAGGTATGGGATTGGTGAGTTTTTTGTGGGATTTTTTTTCTTCTTTTTATAGTGAAAGAACAAAGTTAAGCCCTCAGGGTTTTGAACCTACTGTCTCATGACTGAACCTAATATCTGATCTCTAAGCTCCTCTGGACTGCCTACTTCATTATTGTTTTCCTGATGTGAAAACAAGGGGCCCTGAGAAACAGGCAGCTACTGAGCTCTTTTCAGGGTGGTCATTTAGTTGCTTCTTGGATCAGGCAGCTTGAGATGCTTCAAAACAACTTAGTGTGTCTCCTCCAAAGGATGCATATACATCTCATCTCTGTGTGTCTAAGTTCCCTTGGCCTCTGTCCAGGAACATCCACATTTCCTGACTCATGGCAACTGTACCCTGTCTGGTTGTACTTCATTACCAGCAGCTCAAAAATCAGAGCAATGTTCTGCTGTTGCGTAAGTTTTTCCAAGCAGTAAACAATAACACACTGCCACAAGCTTTATTACATTTATCTTGGAATTCAAGATCCCAAAGAGACCAATGCTTTATTATTTTCTTTAATGACAATCCAAAAAGAATGTAAGATGCTATTCTTTAATAAATACTTTCAGGATAACTTAGTATCTTCTTAATTAAATGTTCTGAAAAGGAAGAATAAATGCTACAGAAGTTATAATAAGCCAATAATTTTTCTTCCAGCTGAGAAACATGGATTTTTTTATTGTCATATCGGTTTTATTGCTGTATCAGAACTTAGAGAATAAAATGGTGAGGGCGAATTTAAAGCTACAGAAGCATAAAACAATTTGTTGGAAAAATTACATTTTAAAGCTTTAGTAACATACCTTTCAATACGTCCTGTTCTCAATAACTCTTCTTTACTTGCATCTCAACCAGTTGTTTAAAACATTTTAAAAGCAGTAGCATTATCAGATAGCTCAAAGCAGCTTAGAAGATAAATGGTCCTTGACTATTACTGGAGTTCATTAAAAGAAAACTCTCTCTGACTCTAGAATCTATTTTGGAGCTACGGCTGCTCTACTCCCCTTCTTGTGGCATGATGCAGCTGCTATTCCTTTAATATTTTTGCTGACAGCTACAGCTGACAGATAACATTTCAGTTCACCCCAACATCAACTGTGTCTCAAGGCTCCCTTAGGCTGGAAACGCTGCCTTCCTTGTGGCTTTGCCTGCATCACAGTGCAACGCTGCAAGTGTGCAGTTGTGCACTTGTCACTTGTAATGGAGCAGCAGACACAGGGCTGCAGTCAGGTCGTGTGCTGGGGGAGCACATCAGCCATCTCTCATCTGTGAATTGTGCAGCAACAACTCCTTTCCCTTCATCCCCTCTCCCACGTCCTAAAAAACCAGGAACTAGAGCCTGGGAATAAAAATAATTTTGCATATGTAGCTCTGCAGTATGTCAACTGGTATTTTACATTTTACGTTAATTGTCACTTTATATTTTTGTTTTAGTTATACTTGTTACCATAGATGATATAGAAATTATTTTATCCATCTTAATGTATAATCCCTGAGCAAACAGGCTAAGATTTCTTGGTCCATATAAGTTTCCAGATCATAGTCAATCACTCAGTAATACTGTGGTGATTCACCCACAAAAGGAACTTCTCACAAATGCAGGACTGTTTTCCTCCCCAAGAGAAAACAAGAACATTTACAGTGCTCCCAGTTCTGTCCTTGAACATCCATATCTGTAAGAAAGAAGCAGCTGGAGGATAGGTTTCAAAAGCAGTTGACATGTAAGAGAAAGACACAAGGACAAGTGAGAAGGAGGCATTGCTCAGTTAGTCCTTCAGAGGAATTCTCAGGAAAATTAATTATGTCTGTACTTTTTTGATTGATGACTGAATTAAAAAATAAAAACAAATAAATGTTTTGCTATGTTTTTTGGGAGGTTTTTTTCAGGATTTGTGGTGAGATCCATTAGCTTTTGTTTAGATTAAATATTTTGCTAGACTTTAAAAGACTGCTTTTATTATGGGGTACATCTATCAAAATTTAAAGAACAGGAAGAAAAGTGGGAGTTTGGAACCATCAAAAAAACCCATGAAAACAACCCAGAAAGAAAAAGTTTAGAGTACTTTTTTGCTACAGTATAGACATTAAAACACCTCCAAGGAAAATATTTTTGACTGTTTCACTCTTTGCAGAAAAAAGTCAACTTTGTATGAAATATTTAAATATTCACTGGAGCAAGAGCTAACACTTGGGAAGACCCAAAGCTACGTGAAAAGTGATAGAGTTGGTTTACTCCCTGTGACTCAAAATTCACACATTTTTATTCAAATACCCATTTTTTAATCTTGCACACAATTTGGAAAACAGTTTCTGTATTGTAAGAACTTAAGACGCTACTGGGCTTTGATAGAAAATTGGGACTTTTGTGAAAAAAAGGCAGAGAAATAATTTTCTTAAAATTTTTCTACTTCCCTCCCATAGTACCTCTGACTTCCTGTGATCTTAGTGTGGGGAAAAACATTTCAGAGTCAGAAATAGGAACTGTTTCTGCAGTTCATATATTCCATTTTAATTTCTTTTTTCTTTTAAATTTTATACTGAATTTGACCCAAATCTGCTTCAGAGTGCTCAAACCCATTCTTTTAGGCAGAATGAATTGATTACTAGAAGAAATTGCCCAGCATAATTTCAAATGCAGCCTCTAATCAGACTGTTCTGCTTCCAGTTCCCCTGTGGTGGGAATCCACAAAAGGCAAGCAGCAGGATGGTTGCATAGCTGTAACACCAGGGGCTGAGAAAAGCGCATCCTTGAGCCTTTAGAGGTAGTGTGAAGGTGTCCTAACCCTTCTCTAGAGCCCATGGGGCCAGATTTATGGCTGGAGAATATTAGTATTAACCTCATATTCCCATTTCTCTGCAGAGAGAGAACCTAAGCAAGCACAAAGCCGTCACTGGAAAACATATCTACCAATACAAAGAAATAATACAGTGTCACTATACTATGAAGAAAGCAGCGAACCTCAGTTTTCTGTGCCAGGTGATGGTGTTAAATTATGTAGTCTTTGACAGTTCAGTAAATACCTAGTGTACATACTGTTGTGTTATACTGGATTTATTTTGTCTTCTTTGGAGCAACTCCCCTTCCACAGGTTTCTCAAGGATGGTAAAACTTCTCAATTCTGTCCTGCAGTTCAGTGGAATCAACTGGATTCTAACTCTGACGAGTGGCATTTCATCTGTGTAACTCCTCAAATTAAAACACTTTCTTTGGGGAAACAAGCCTGCCTGAAAAAGCTTGCATTAAAACTCCACTGTAGTTAATAGGTCAAAATTCCCAAGGACATTGCACAAAAGTCTGGCAGTGTCGGACTGGTTCATCTTATAAGTGCTGCCATAGAGCATTGTAGGCAGGAAAGCACAAATTGCAGACGTTATGTTATTTTCACATATTTTTTGAGTGCTGCCAAAATAGGCATAATTTGCAGATAAAATAAAGAAGAAAACTTAGAAAGTTCGTCTGAAATAATAATAAGGAATATTTAGAAATTTCTTAGGGCATGTCTGAAAATGTGCTGTGTATGTCATTTCACAGATCATGATCATGTCCCTTTTCATGTATTCTCTAAGAAACCACAAAATACACCAAGAATAAGACAGTGGAAGTCAGAACAGACACCACTTCTGATGTTTTACTTACAAACAAAAATATATTAATTTATTTAATGAAACTTCCGGTTTTATTTTTAGCATCTTTAAAAATGCTCCTTTTAGAACACAGAAGGGAGGGAATGGATTTGTTGATGAACATTCTTATCAACATTAGGTACATCTTGAGTCTCTTCAGTAGCTTTCTCTTTTCTTTGTAAGTCCTTCCTTAAAATCAAGAAAAAACTGTTAGAAATCAATATGTTCCATCTAGATACTTTTGCGCAGCAGACAGATTTCTCTTACCTAGACAATAACCTGAAACTCTGTTAATGGTGGCATTTGATGTATTTCTCTTATTCTCAAGTTTTGCTGTATTATTGATAAATATAGCTAATCAACTGGGAATTTGAAACAGATGAAAATGTGAAGTATAAATGTAAGCAGATACTAAATGCTATATCAAAACACTGTAATATAACTTAGGTATAACAACTGATTTACAAATGAAATGTTAGGCTGGAATATAGAAGAGAACACATACTGCACAGCAAGCTGATAACAAAGCCCTATCTAAGTTTGCCTGACATTTTTCATTAAAAATCTAGACGTGTATGAAGCCCAATTGTTTACAGCTTTGCCAAACTTCAGTTGTTCAGGCTGGATGTCTGGCTGAGTCTGAATTGTTTTTGGAAGTTTCAACTAGAATGCTTTGAGCATTTCCAAGAATTAGTTGAGAGAAAATTCTTGTTTGCCCATGTGAAAACAATCCCATAACCATTTTGCTGAAGAGCTTTAATGTCTCCATGTTCCAGAGTGATCTACTGAGATTCAGCCAGGAAACTACTCTGTGGCAGCAAGCTGACTTTTGCCATTCCTGTGAAAATTATGCTGGGCTAAGAGCCACTGAACAAAGCATTTCACCAAGGATACCTTAGTGATACCAAAGATACCTGGTAGAGATTTGTAACTAACGTCTCAGAATAGCCCACACATGCTAAAAGCTGTCCCAGTTCTTCACCTATTGCAGCTGACTCAGGCACGTGCCATTTCCAGAGAGCACCTCCACCTCACAGTTACTGGGTTAAGTAACACTCTTCCCACAGTTACTTCTTCATCTGGTGCTACAGCCTACAGCACAAAAAAATGAGATGAAAGCTCTTCTTTTTTCTGTTTCAGCAATACTTACTCAGCAGAGCCTATGCCATGGTGCAAAAGACGTGTGGATAGCATGATTGCTCCTGCTGCTAGGGAGGGTCACTGGTGAGGAATAGCATGGTGACAAGCCCTTTTGTGATACCTTCGTACCTGTCTGTCAGGATTTCTTTGCCAGTAATAAATATTGGCCATCACCTTTTCTGTGGGATAGAAACATTTCCTTTGGGAAGACAGAGAATAATCAACAATCACACTGACACTTTGCGAGTGTAAATATGCTTTTATTAGGAATTTATCTCAATCTTCAGCTAATTCACATTTGGAATCAGAATTATCCCAGTTTGTTTCTTTCTGTGGTGTGAGATTTGTGCCGTTGCACGGTTTAGCATTCATCATTGCCTGACAGGCAAGTTGGACTTTTCTCTGTGTCCCAGCATCCACCTCAGCTCATCTTCCAGCAGTGAGCTTTGGAAGTGTTCAGTCTCCAATCCATCTCTAATAGCTGCAACTCTCCAGCTTCACCCATCTGCATGGCACCACCCTTCCCTGCAAAGCTGTCTTCTTAGTTCTTCCCTTTGGATTTGGGCACAGGGCAGGCTCCTAAGGCAATTTGTTCAACCTGCTTTATTCTTGTAGAAGCAGCTACAGCAACTGCTGTTCCCATATTTTTACCACGCTCACAGTTCCTCTTCTCCCTGCTGCACTCCCCCAGGAATTCATTCCATCTGACTGTGCCATCTGTCTCAGTGTTTCTCACTTGCTTGCCCTCCTCTCCAAAGTCAGGGCTTTGCAGTTCCCCTGCAATTCTGTAAAGCAAAAATCTGTGTTTACACTTCTCACAGTTTGAAAGCCATACAGAAACAAAAATATGTGAGTGACACTAGACAGTGCCGGTGCTGGTTCTCTGACCCTCAGTCCTGTTGTCACTGCCTGGTCATACCTACATTTTTAAGCATAGACTTCAAAACAGGTTGATACCTATGTTCAGACTGCCAAACTCTGCCTGGGCCAATCCCCAGGCAGGGCTAACTCCTGAACCATTCTAGGAAGACCACTGTTTAGCTCATGTCAAACTTTTGACCAAGCCCTGGCACTGCTTAATCTCCTAGTTTAGACATAATCCTCATGTCATACTCATCTGAGCACACCAAGTGCCTGGGATCATCTGAACAATCACATAAAATATTTCTGCATTATAAAGATATACTTTATTATTATTGAATCAGACTTCTCCACAATTACAGCTAGACTGACTCTTTTCCAAGCATATTTTGAACTTCTAAGACTGGAAAATTCTAGCATTGGAAAACATTTTGTGACATGTTTAAACTGATTTTTTGAGTTAGTTCCTTATGCATTATTTTAGTATATCTCCTCTGCATCTTTTTTTACCATCTACTTTCCTTTTCTCTTTTCTTTAGATGAGTAAAAAGGAAAAACAACACAGACAATTTTAATAAAGCTCAGGGATCAGTGTTTCCACCTGAACTATCTTAATTAATGAGCACAGCAGATGATACTTCAGTCAGATGAGTCAAAGCTAATAATACCTCATTGGGTCTTCTTAGTTCCTTATGGACAAACAGTGCTTAGAGCTACAGGCACAATTGTGCACACGATTTCACAGGACTATCTCCTTTTCAAAAGGCAACATGTAAGCAAGGAAAAAAAAGCCAGTAAAAAAAGTTAATTTTAACCATATGTGGTTTTGGAGGACTGTTTTTTATTGGACAACAGTTCAATGAGTAAGACAAAAAACTCATACAGGCAATTCTAAGCTCCGTCAGAAAAAAAATTCCCAAAACTTAATACATCAACAGCTAAACTGTAAACAGTCAACAAACCAACCAGAAACTCAAAGAACCACTTTGAGCCCTTGGCTTCAGCAGATGGAGCACACAACTCTTACATTGTGGGAATATCAGCCTTGCAGGGCCTTCTACACTGCTCCATGCAGAAGTAGAGCATTGGAATTTGCAGCTCGTGAGGACTGGATGAATTCCTTGGCCTTCCTCTCCTGTGAAAGTCTGTGATGGTGCCTTAGAGCTCTGGTTCACTCCTGTGAGTGAAGCAGAACCTCAGAGGCAACTCCATCCTGAAATGATAGTGTGAAGTAAAAATGACCACCCATTTTCTTCTATAAGTTTTCAATGCCCTGTGTTCAATGCATGTTTTGTTAAAATTTGAAAATCACAGTTTTAGAGTAAACCAACAGACTTTCATCTGCCAACATGCCTGTCCAAATCCTTTTCCAAGAGCTGATGAAATGATCTGACGTAAAGCAGAGCAGAGGCTGCATTCTTTACAGAGCTTTGAGTGATGCGTATTTTATCAACCCATCCATAAGAAACGGATTCCTGAACAAAATGGCTAAGTGAAAAAAGAGATAATTTTACAAATACCCTTAAATGGAATTTTAGTTGTGACATGCACCGTGAACATTGCTAATGATTTCAGATATAAGATTGTTCTGCAATTAAGAAGCAACTCAATGCACTTTTAAATTGTAGCTCTGCAAACATAATTATTGTTTCCATTACTATTATCTTAATTAGTCTTTTTTGGCTTTACAAAAATTTGGATACAGATAGTTTAAAAACTTGCAGCTCCAGCGCTAATTCAGCTGAACAGTTTCTGTGGAACAACTGCTACATCAATAAATACCTAAATATACATAAGATTAAGATCCTTCCTCTCCAAGACATTTCACCTTTAATTTTAGGTGCTTGAGGCATTACTGAAAGCTTAAAAATGTTATTGAAAAAGTGCTGTGACATCTGAGCTATGGCATGCAATTCGTTCACATGCTCAGCAACAAGCAACGTGCTCTGCCCTTCTTTTCTGTTTCGTGGGAAGAGTTGCTTTTGGATTTCATTTAAGGGTGAGGCAAGTACTTCTGAGATAACGTTTTGTAGTTCCCTGCTGCTCTGTTCTTATTTGCAGGCCCATTAGTTACTGTTTTGCAAGAATAGCTTTCACACTTGAACTGCTTAGTAATAGCAACAAATTTTTGTGGTTTAAGACTAACATAAGTCAGCTCCAGACACCTGCCAGGAGGTATTATAATTTTTTGTGTACCTCAGCTCAGGATACGGTTGGCTTTTGTTGTTGTAGGGTATGAATTACAGTTTTGCTTCTAAAAATACAAGTCTTTTGTATTTGAACAAAACAGTTCAATAAACTATCCTTGCTGAGATAACAGTATGTTTTTCACATCATAACTACAGTGGGACAAAGAAGCCTGCTTTCAAGGGTGCCAGCCAAGCCATAGTAATTTAAAATAGCTGAGCATCAAGTCCTTCGGTTTTAGTCCATGTCCTGTCATAAGCAATCAGATGAAGAGAGAGAAGTTTACTAAATTGGTAGTAAGCCACCACTGGTTTTCCCAAAGTGAGGTTTAAGGCTTCTCAGTGCAAGCCCCTGAAATTCAGTCAACTGCAAGGAACTGCACAGCATAATTAGTGGCAGCTGGGGACTGCATTTGCACTCCTCTCTGGGCAAGCAAACAAACCAACCAACCAACACACGAACCAGCAGCTGAAAACTGCCAGCAGGGGAAAGCAAGTGCATGGCAAGGATTTGAAGCTTCCCCTGAGTACTCTTTCTGTCTCCAGCTATTTTCAGTTCAAGAGATTGCTCTAACCCAATGTGGGTTTTTTGTGTAGTAACCATGAGTGAGTATTTCTGCCAAGAATGTCTCTTCCCAAGTCATGTTAACTTCTGCATCCATGGAGAAGGCATTCCTCAGTTCTGCTGTTCAGTGTGTGAAGAACCATCCCGTTCTGTTTGGTGGTGGACACTGCTTCAAAGCCCATGTAAAGCAACAATAACCAGCAAAAGAGTGCAGGTGCCAGAACATGACAGGAGCATAGACAAGTTTTTTACTAGAACTCTATGGGTTTGAAAGATGTCAGCATCACTCACCTTTCTGGCTCCCTTCCCAGACACAACAAGGATGGAAGGCAGGCAGTGCCAGAGCCCTGCAGAGCTCAGCTCCTTAAGCTGTGGATGAAGAAGGAAAGGCAAAGGCAAATGCTCTCTGGCTGCTGCAATGCACAGAAATTATCTGATAGCTGAGAGATCCTTGAGAACAGATTTGTCTTCACTCCACAGGAAGTGAATAAAAAAACTGCACATGAAATTGTTGTCCAGGGCTCTAAACCTAGACTTAGTACCATACACTTTCTGACCATCCTTACACTGTTTCTCACTAATATTTCAAATGGAGCACAGAAACTAGCAGTCCTTACAGAGCTCTACTATACTTTAACCAGTCACAACATGGACTTAAAACCTACAGTGCTGGAGATACCTTGGTGAAGCTATCTCTTGTTTCTGACAAACAAGCATGAACAAAATAATGTGGCCCATGAGGATTGTATCAGAATTTCTCAGAATTAATAATGTGTGAATCCAGAATCTAGTGTCAGACAGTATATAGCTTTTTCTTTTGAACATAGACAGAGTTTTCTCTTAAAATTAGCAAGGATATTTTCCCCCTGTAAGACAAAATATTTCAGAACATCAGTCCTGAAAATTCATCAGTCTTCATTAACTCATGACCAATTTCTGAAAGTTTCACAAAGAGTTCAAAGTATGTGGACAGTTTCTGTTCAAATCAAGAACTAATTTTGCTTGAGACAAAAGTAGCAGTTTAAGGAGGAAACAAGGCTGTTTTGATGTATATGTGTTATGTGGACTGCTGAGGCAAATCACTTGAAAAATGCGTATCTCTTCTGATTAAATCCTTAATCGTATATACTGGTGTCATGGTTTAATCCCAGCTGGCAACTCAGCCCCACACAGCCACTCAATCCCTCCCCCCAGTGGGACTGGGGAGAGAATCAGAAGAGTAAAAGTGAGGAAATTTGCGGGTTGAGATAGAGAGAGTTTTACAGGTAAAGCAAAAGCTGCACATGCAAGGAAGGCAAAACAAGGAATTCATCCTCCACTTCCCATGGGCAGGCAGGTGTTCAGCCATCCCTAGGAGAGCAGGGCCCCATCACGGGTAACAGTTACTTGAGAAGACAAACACCATCACTCCAAATGTCCCCCTTTTACTTCTTCCTCCCCCAGCTTTATATACTGAATGCGACACCATATGGTATGGAGTGTCCATTTGGTCAGCTGGGGTCACCTGTCCCTCCCAAGTCCTTGTGCCCCAGCCTCCTCACTGATGGGGTGGGGTGGGGTGGGGTGAGGAGCAGAAAAGGCCTTGACTCTGTCCATGTTCTGCTCAAGAGTAAGGAAAACCTCCCTGGGTTATCCGCCCTGATTCCAGCACAAATCCAAAACACAGCCCCTTACCAGCTACTGTGAAGAACAGTACCTCTGTCCCAGCCAAAACCAGCACAAATGGGAATAGGAACAGAGGCTATGATGAAAATCACCAGCATTGTCAGAGTCAAAAGTGAAACTGTGATTGTTTACTTGAGAGAAGAAAGTGTAAAGAGGCATGAAGGAAGGATGTTGAGTAAGAAGAGGCTAGAGAAGTTGTTCCTTCACAACACAAGTGAATGTGCAATCCAAGTGAATATGGTAAAAAAAACCCCTTAAAATGAAGAAATTCATGCAAAGTTATGGAGACAAACAAATATGTAAATGGGCTCTTGATTTTCACCACCTTTGATTAAAGTCAGAAACTTAGAATGTTTTCAAAAGAATATGGATATAAGATAGGAAAATATTTTAGAAGTCAGTAATTCAGGTCCTAAGCCATCCATTAACTGATGACAATGGAGACATGTTTTCCATTCTTCTGGATCCTTTCTTCCTGAGTATATAATGCTGAATGTTGAGACCTGAATTCAGCATTGCTCACAAGAAACTGAACAACAGGTGAGAGATTTTAAACTAATTTTTAATGCTGGCTAAAACAGTGAACTAATAAAACCAGGAAACCCCAAGCCATCTTAGGTGAGAGTAGAGTGAATCAGAATTTTATCTTATTAAGTATCCTAAGATATGATATTATAGTAATTTTGGGGCATCTTTGTAGTAAAATTTGCCTTCACGGTGCTAGTATAATTTATATGAAGATAGCATGCTGGCATTTTCATCAAAATTTCAAGTAGGAGCTACAGGAAAGTGAAAATATGTGTAGTACTATCATGGCTATAGTTTGGTCCTGTTCATGGGGGCTCTCTGTGTGAATGTGTATGAGTGTGCATTTAGAAAGAAGAACTTTTAATAAATGATTAATTTTTAGGTAACCATTTTACTGCTTTTGGTGGAAGTAGATTTTTACAAACTATTTTTTTTACCCAAGAAATTTTCTGCTTTGTAGAAGTTCATGGGTTTTTACTTCAAGCTCAGCATAAGAAACCTTTTAAGCATGAAAAAAAATGAAGTATCTCCAAAACCAGACGGCTCTGTTTTTAAAAAAATCTTTCCTCTCACGTGTTCAACCCATGCTATGACCAACATAAATTAGAAACAATCATAATTCTGTTCCTTTGGCTATATCTTTTGGATACCCTCCAACATAAAATGCATTAGCACAAAAATGTTCTTGTCCTTAATTAATTTATAGCTTAGAGCAGAATACCATAAATAACAGTTGAACTTCAGCTGCAAAGGTTTTAAAGCCATGGATAAAATATTTTATAAAAACTGTAATAAACCTTAAACAGTTCTAGATGACAAGTAGAACTAATTATCAATAATCTTAGGAATTTCAGTGGTGGACAACGAAATACAAAAGATGTTTATTTTGTAATATATTTGGGTTCTATTGAATTTATTGTCGTTGTGGGAGAGAAAATGATTTAAGTTTTATCCGTACCCTGAAGAAATACACTTACTAAACTGAACTATTTGGCTAGAGTTTTTTGTTTGGTTTGGTTTGGTTTGATTTGTTTTTAAATAGCTTGAACCGTATAAAGTATGCTGGCATATCTTGTTTTGAAGCATGCATGGTTGAAGTGTACAGAATCTGCATGATATATGGGAACACAGGACTGGAAAGGATCTAATGGGTGATCAAATTTATTGTTATAATATTTCAGGAATCATGTTTTATAATCCCCTTCATAAACTTATCAAGTTCCACTGTGAGTGCATTTAGGATTTTTGCTGCTGTTTCTCCAACTGGAAAATTGCTCCCAAATCTCATTGCTCCCTGTGAGAACCTGTTTTTGGTTTCTAGCATAGGTTAAATTCTGGCTGATCTGTGCCACTGCGTTCTGTTGCCAACATTGTCATTTAATTGAAATGGCTCTCCCATCTCCCTGATGTTTGCCTCTCTGATATATTTATACACAGCAACTGGATCCCTTAACAGACTTTATTTTGCCAAGTTAAACAAGCCAAGCTCTTCATTCTGTCTTCTCATATGATAGGCTCTCGATTACCCTGATCATCCCAGAAGTCCATCTTTGTACCTGAACAAGTCTGAGGTAATGTGCTACAAATGACAAGGTACAACAGTCTTGTATAATAGAGTAATAAAAGAAACCATAGCAAACAGAGTAATAATTTCAGGCTTGCAAGCATGTGCTGTGCCAAATATTTAGGAGGTTGAGTGAAGGTTTTGAAATCTTCTAAGGGGATCTTTATTAGAAATAATGTGGGGTTTTCTCTCCAAGTTGTTGATTGAAATCACAGTATGAAAGGTTTTAGGGTTTCAACCATAAGCTGGGAAATAAATGAAAATTATTTGGTTGGGATCCTCAGCCACCATTGCATGAAGTTGGTTAGATTTGTGACAGTAATCATTGAAGAAATGAGTCTGGCATTTTGAAAGTTTGTTTGACAATTATTGACTGGGAATATTCCTATGAACACTGTAAAATATGTGATGAACCTTTCCTGGAGAAGCAACAATTGCATTCACATGTTACCCTGAAGAAATTTCAGTTATCAAGTTCAGAGGGTTGGTTCCCTGGAGCTGTATCTGCACAGTGCTCCTGTTGGTGTGAGCCAACAGAAAGCAAAAAGAATGTGGGTACAACTGATCTCACCACCTCCCAGGCCACAGAGAAAAGGATGTTTGGTCAAATCCACTATCCCCTGGTCTCTTGTACCATAGCTTCTTGGAAAACTCCAGGAAACTCCTGTCTGCCAGCTGTTAAGACTGTGACAGCAACCTTTTTTTGGCTGTTTGACTTCTAATTCTTATTGAGTTGATAGTTTAATCAAGTTTCAAAGGGAGCTTCAGAGAGAAACTTTTTTCCAGTCATGCTGAGCCTGACATCCCAGTGCTTGGGATCAGGATCACTGGAGTAGGATGTCTCTGTAAGTGTAAAGGAGAGATACTGGGGGAGCATTTGTTTTTCTATAGTCCTTCTTTTCTCAGGAATAAACATGCTGATTTCTTTTTCAGACTTTTTCTGCCCTGTGGCAGAAAGCAAAAAAGCTTTTGTAATATACTATAGGAAAAGGGAAGCACAAATTTAATTTACTACATGCACATATGAAGATCGATGAAAATGAAAAGCTTTTAAAATACAAGCAATTTCTTGAACAAGAGCAAAGGAGAATCCCAACCCTGAACACAAGCAGTTAAGTAGGCAATTGAGGAAATACATGTCAGGACACTGCAGGTGTGGCTGCTCTCTGAGGATGGGGGTAGGGGGGGCAATCCCCTGGGGACCAGAGACCTGAGGGAGACAGGTGGGGACAGCCCCAGCCCCTGGCATCAGGTACACTCCTGGAGATAAGAGGAGCCTGGGATGGGCTGTGGGCCCACCTTGGTGGCATCCATGGGCGAGCAGGGCAGGGCTGGGTAGTGTGGAGCTGGAGACCAGCTGTGGCAATCCTGGGGCTGGGGCTGATGGCCCCAGGGGGGCTGGTGTGGGGTCCTGGGTCCTTGGGGCACTGACAATACATTAAATGGAACTGTAATTCTAACAAACATTTCTGATGATAGTCAAAGGGCTGATTTGATAGTGGAAGCTGTCGCACACCTCCTGCCCCCATGGTGGCTGGTGGATCCTGGGAAGGAGGTGGCCCTTCATGCATCCTGAAGCCTTGTCCAGTGGTGCTGGTGGGGTGTAGAGTGCTTGACAAAATCAGCTTCATTTTGTGTCCCATTCTGACTAGCTGTGCACAGCCAGATCTTCACAGTAGCCCACCAGACTGTCTATCCAGAAGGACTTGCCCTTTGTTGAACTATTCCCAGTGTGGCCCCTGGGGCTTGGAGCTTGGAGTGAAAAGCAGCTTTGAGAGCTCTTGGGTTTCCCTGGCTTTTCCTTTGAGATTCCTGGGAACAGTGGCTTGTAGATCAATGAGGATAGGGGGACTTTAACTGATCTCTTTCATTAGGGTATCTTGGCAAATGTGCCAAAGAAAACTTCAGCTTTCTGCTAGGTTTCGTTTCCTGATCCCTGCTTCACTGGGGGAGAGGAGCATGTGTATGTGAATGAGGAAGGATGAGAAGCTTTCTCCAAAACAAATCTACAGAGAATCAATGGCTTCTTATTACTCTGCTGAGAGTAACAAACAAAAATTATTCTGTTTAGTGCACATGATAAAACTCTCAACAACTGGGATGCAAAAGGCAGTCCAAGAAGCATCCTGCTTCATCCTTCATCCTGCAAAGGGCTGTGATGTTATTGCAGCCCTGCTAGGTTAAAGTGGCTAGTAATTGCAAAGTCTGCAACCAAAGCTTTGTCTTTCATTAGCCTAACATGGGGTTTAGGAGCATTTTGATGCACCTGTGTGATGTCTGTGTGTGAAATACCAGCTTTATTCAACTCAGCAGCAAAATCCCACGGGCTTTTTAGTACAACACACTGTTGTATAATGGAGAATATTTTAACTAATAAGATATCACTATATTCATCTTGACCCTTTCTTTTGCTCACCATATTTACTGTGGCACCACTTAGTTAATATTAAGAAGACATGTATAGGCATAAATATTATCTTGAGATATTTTAATGTTTAATGAAGAAAAAGGTTTTCCAAAGAATATACCCCATCTACCTTATCCTGCTGCTTGGCCAGGTATCAGAGGATGGAAATTACTTAAGTCCTATCAGTGTTCCAGGATGTCTCTTCTTGGGAAGATATAGGTGCAGTTACTACACTTGTAAAATTATTTTAAAACAATCAACAGTGGAAGGAAAGTACCCTTAGGGGCCTATTTTTATACAATGTCTTCTGTGAACAAGGTTTCTGCGAATTGTGAATAATGCCACTTTTCTGCTTACAGAACATCAGATTTCAATCTCATTTAGGCTGATGGAAATCCAGAGTAACATCTTTAAACTCTGAAGAGTAAAGGCAAATGAAGTCAGAATTTGACCTACTAAGCCTTGGTCCATCCCTTTTGCATCTTAATAATTAGTATGCACTAGTTGACAGCAAACTCTTCTTTGTTTCCTACATTGTGTAAATTGCACTGAAAATTCAGCTCTTCATTGTGAAACATGACTCATTTTCTTTTTTCAGATCTAGATAGTTGCACATTAACCTTTAAAGGCAGTAGTCCTGATCCTTCCTCCATTCAAATTAATGAGAAAACTGTCACTGAATTTTTTTGAAGGATAAACTTTTCAGAGGGCAAAGAATTAACTGCTGTAAATCCCATGTGCCTCATACAAGTTATCTCTATTTTGCTTCTTGTAAATTGTCATGAGAGATGTGATTCAGGGCTTGTGGGTATAACAGCATGTTAACCTGAATTCTTGCACATATAGGAAAAGTTTTCTGCTATTCATAAATAAATAAATAGATGGGTAAGTGCTCAATCTTTTCCAAGAAGTAGTTGCTCAAGACTGAAGTTCCCTAAGCAAATTTTCTAGAAAACGAAAATATTTATCAATAAAATAACCTTCATGTAAAGCTAAGTTTTCCTTAATATGTATGCACCAATTTAACTGTGTTAGAGCTGGTTAAGATTTCATTACTGTATCTCTCCTTATATTGTTCATAATCCAATAGATCTTGTTCTTTCCATTCAGGACAAGGAAAAAAAAAGATACAAATACGAAGTTGATACTTACTATTTTGCAAGAATTCACATACAGTTTGTTAAGAAATAAGGAGCAAATGGTTAATACACAGTTCTGACTGCTATTAACTTAGATACTGCAGTAGTCCTGCTTTGTTCCTTAAATGGTAATGTTCCTTGTATGACTATATTGTTATTAGAATTATATAAATTATTTAAATATCAGTCAGTTTGTAGAGTTGAACAAAATTGTTGCTGTTTTTTTTAAAAAGATCACAGCTTCCCAGAACACCATGGTCTGCTTGCCCAGGAAAGACCTCCATGGTCTCACGGCCCTCAGAAACTCTGTGGCCCCACCAGTCCTGCCACTGAGCCTGCCTGGACACAGCACTGCCCAGACCCACTGGCTATGATGTTTCCATGCCAGCTGTCTTTGGAGTGTGCTTCACCTGCAAAACTTTGTTTATGCCGTAACCATGCTGCTCAGTCAAGAGGGTCAGGGCAGAATTCAGGGAATCCACAATTCTGTTTGTTTATGCAAACTAATCAAATGCAAGAATGAGCTTTTATCAACATGAGACCCTGCCTCCCTCCAGTGTGATGGCTCTGATCCCCATATGCCCTGTAACATCCCCAGCTCTCCTGGCACAAAGCTCCTAGTTCCCTGCATGTCTTCTGTACCTCCATACAATTTGGAGTTGTCACCATGTTCCCAGCCTTCCTTTGTTTGCTTTGTGGGCTGTGAAAGAAACCAGTCTGCATCTCTTGCTGTGCTGCAGGTTGGCCAGCTCGGCCAGCCACAGGAGTCCTGTGTTCCCACTGAGCAGACAGAACTCTGCAGAGTGCCTGCAGTGTCATTAATACTCTGCTGTCATTTCACCATGTCGTGTCATTGCACTGCACATATTCTGCAGAACTGCTTGACTCAATGAGGAACCCAGCACATCACCTACCAGCTTTTTCCTTCCCTCATTATGGATGCTTTTTTTGGGATGGAGGGGGTTTCTTGGTGTTGATTGCCAAATTACGGCAGAAAGCTGTGACTTGTGATAGCAGCTCTTTGGAGGCAAAGGGAGTGTGAGGTTTCACCACCTGGTTGGTGTACTGGATCATAGCTGCAAATGCCTCACCTCGTGTATTCTGGATTCTTCAGGCCACTGTGCACTGTCATGGCTTTGGAAACACATGGATAAAGACAATGGGAGTCTCTAAATAAAAAATATAAGTATTTTCAAGCCACTTGAAATCTGGAATCCTGTGTTTTCTAGCTGGCCTGCTGGCTAGCTGGCAGACAAGCAGAACATGCTGCTTCTCTCTTTGTCCTGGTGTGCGGCCCCTGAGCCTTATCTTTTCTCTAGGGAGCAGCAGGGACCCCAGTCAGCCTCAGGGGAGCAGCAGAGCGATGGCACAGGGACATCTCTACCCTCGACTCCCTCCTCGCCCCTCCGGACCTAGCTTCTAGCGAAGCCCCTGCCCTGGAAGCATCCCTCGACACAGGTATTACTGCACACCATGGGCTGTTCTGCCGACAAGCAGGAGCTCCCAGGTGGAGCCACACTCCTAAATAAATAACATTCAGGACATGATGTTGCAATAGCATGGCTGGAAAGCAATCCTGAGCTTTCTGCAGATGTCAGCTCCAGGAGGCAACCAAAAGGACTTATTTCAAAACATGAAAATGTGAACATGAAAACCAAAAGTTTTTCAAAGGCTCATCTGAACTGCAGAGCTGTTAAAGCCCTTGGGGACTGTCGAGGATTCCCAAGGACATCCTGAATGCACATAATTTTCTCTGAATTTTTTTGCATAATAAGTTAAAAATAAGCATCCTGAGGTAAGGACTTAGTGTAACAAGGAACTCTGCAGCAGGCACCATGGAATTCTATGACCATATTGCATGTCTCACATTAATCATCTTGGATTTTTCCTGTCTTTTAAAAGCCCCATTGCTAGTATCACATTGGTTATACAGGATTCTTTATTTCCAGTTTTAAAGTTCTTCAAGGTGCTAGAACATACTTTGAAACTGTGAAACCAGCTCAAAAACTGGAAGGCAAATACTAAATGATTTTATAAAAATTTCACAACTTTAAGCCAAATATCATATCATATTTTTAAACGTCTGAGTCATTTGGAAAGCTTGGGACTGTCTGTATTAATTATGGCCCCAGAAGATCTGTCCCAACAGTCAGAAAGCAACTCCATTTGAAGTCAAGGACTGCAAACACAATCTTCCTGGAACTGAAAGTTGTACATTGTGCAATTTTTATGGCTTGTATAGCTTTTCTATTTTTAGTTGTTTCAAACCTGCAATACATCATATAATCCTCCTTAAATTGTCATTCATATGCTAATTGACATTAACTTGGCATAAGTTACTTGCTTTCTTAAATTTATATAGTTACTGTCAATGTTATGCAAACAAAACTTTTCTCTGATATAAAGTTGATGTGAGTACAAACTGGTAATGATGTGTTTCTAGTTATGGACTTCAAAACAATTAACAAAAAAAAAAATTACTCCCCCCCTCCAGTATTTTCTTTCTTTCTTTTAAAAATATGCATGTGTTATGAAGTCCCATAACTGTTGCATTATTTCAGCAAACCATTTATTTAATATTTGCCTTTATAGATATTTAGAAACGTTTCTCTGAGGTTTGAGCAAGACTAATAGAATTGCACTTCTCAGCTTTTTTGAATATACAAAGAGAAGAACAATTTTTTGGGTTTATTTCCTTTATAGAAATGCATCATCAAGGTGTAAGAGATCAGTCAGTAACAAGTATTTACACAGAGTTCCCCAGCTTTGTTCTTGCTTACTTGAATGGTAATGTCATGTATTTGGCTACCTGCAGAAATCCTTTGTGAGACCTTGTGTTGCACCCCAGCTGAGCAGAGGACAAGGGACTTGCCACACCTGTCCATGACTTTTGTACCATAAGTCTAAGTGTTGAGTTCTCCCAATATTTTTATTTTCTAGGCTTTCCTATCGCTTTAACTGTAATCCTTTGTCTTTGACACATATGCTTATTTCAACAAGTCCAAGGTGTGTCGAATCCTTGGTGTTCCGCAGGCTATGGCCAGGTGAATTCTAGTGCCTGGAAATCTGGTGCTGCAGCCAAGTCATTCCACAACACTGGGATGTGCTGCTGAGCACTTTTTCATGCAGGCTTTTGTTTTTCTTGATGGCAAAAAGTAATAACAGTACCAGTAAGTACAATCAGAATAAAGATTTTTTGCAAGCCTGACAGATACCTTAGGTTGAGCCCATGGCCATCTGCTAGCTGTGCAGAGTTTCTCTAAGTTCTATGGCCATTTCATATCAGGGTGGTTTTGCAGGCCTAGAATCAACTGACAAACTGCTGACTGATTTTTTAATTTTTTGGTTTTAAATTTATGTAGGGTTTTTTTTGCAGTCAGTGGTGTTGCGCAGGATGAATTGAAAAGATTTAGTAGAATACCATGTTTTTGAATTTATTTTGATTAAATGAGTTACACAATTTAATATGGAGGCATAGGGTGTATGTATTCCTCGAATTCAATTTCATTTAGCAGAGTCTTTCAGGCTTAAAGATATATAATATTCTTAATTACTAAAAGTAAGGCAATATTCATTCAACATGAGGCCTTTGTTCTGACTTTTCTGAAAGCATTGGGAAATATTTTCAGTATATATACAGTGGAGGCTCAACTGTTTAGTTTGAGCTTGCTTTTTTGGGACAGCTGTGATTACCAGTTGGCTATTGGATGCTCTGGAGAGCTGCCCTTTAACTTTCATCTGGGCAGGTCTGTAAAAAACTCTCTTACCTCTGAAATTCATGCAGTCTGCATGTGGACAAATGCAGATAAGGAAAAGCTCTTATCTGTGGTCTCTGCAGTGAGTACTAAGGAGCAAGCAGTGGTACTGAAAGCTCACTTAGACACTTTCACTTGGCATAGAAACCTGAGTGAGGTTTATTCTCACTGGTAATTCTCACAGTAAATGAAATGTGAAACAAACAGACGAGAATACTCTCTTACATCTTGTTTCTTATGATAACTAAGTATGGCACCTTTAATATGACAAGAGGTGGATTTGCTTCCTCAAAGGAGGAAAACTGGCTAATCTTCCTTTTCCCAATCACAGCTTGGTCCCAGCAGAGCCAAGATATAACAGAGCTGCCAGCAGCAACAGCACCAGGTCCTTGCCAAGGCACTGGGTCCACCACACAGGAGAAGCAGCCCAAAGTAATTTCTCAATCACCTAAACTTCCTTGAAGGCACATGAAAAATATTTAAGGGAACAAATACGGAATGCTGAGATATTACATAACTGCTGGGTCAGACAGCTTTTCACTAAATAAAGAAGAACAGTGGTGTACTTATATGCTGCTTTCTTACCTGATCTACCAATAATATGCCATCTCTGTATGCCACCTCTCTCCTCTCTCTCTTTTTTTTTTTTTTTTGGATGGTGACCAAAATTTTGACATTATTGTGAAATGTCAAATTGCTCTTTTAAATTTGTATTCCAAGATCCAATGATGCCTTAATATTTAGAGATACCCACCAATTCCCTTCAGCAACACTGAGATCCCCACTGCTTTTGTCATACAGTTCCTCATATGAAATAGGAACTTGAAAATTTTATTATTAATTTTTTTCATATTTTTCATTAATAAAAATTAGTCTCTAGTTTCTCTAACTAAAAGAAAGCTAATGTAGATCCATTTATTATTGCTCTTTCTTAAAGTAGTTGTTTTGTACAATTATGGCCAAATTCCTGCACTCTTTCTCCCAAGAAAAGAGTTTAGCATGAGAGGCTGTGGCTGGAGAATCAAATGAGCTCATTTCCCAGTTAGGGAGCTCAGTAAGGGTCACCTTTTGACTGTTTTCAATGCTTGTTAGAAATACTGGGTTCTCTGCCCCTCTCAGGCAGAAGTATACCTCCAGCAGAGGTCTGATGCCTTCTAGAAAATCCATCCCAACAGCACGAGTCACTTGAGTTCGTGATTTCATTAATACGAAGTTGTCAGGGTTGGTTATAGCAGGGACTGTGAGGGGTGGACGCAGTCCCACAGCCTCTGTCGTGTCCTAAACATTTGCCACCAAGTGTGACACTGTGTCAGATGCTGATAACGAGGTGCCAAATACCTGCTAGTGCCTCCCCACCCATCAGAAAAGTCGGCCTTTGTGATGATGCATTTCTGGATCCAGCCCCAGTTTATCAGTCGGTTCACTGATGTGCCCAAATTAAGGGCACAACCTCTTTAGAGAGACTAGGACTGACTCAGAGGGGCAAAACTGAGACCTCCCAGGGTCAGAATGCAGTGGAATCCTCCAGCCATGTCCTCTTACAGGGAGACTGGAACAACACCATCCTCTACCCAGCACCTTTTACCATGGGAAGAAAATCAGGGGACGCTGTCCCTGATAAAAAGGAGTCATGGTGGGCTTTAGCAGTGGTCACTGGAGCTGCATTACTGAGGAGGACGACAGGCCTGAAGTCCTAACATAGCCTCAGAGAGCTCAGACTCCATTTCAAAGACACTACAGATTATGGATGAGACCTAAGTGACACAAGTGAAATACTTAAAGCTGCTCAGTGTGAATTTATACCAGTGCAGACAATTTTAACTTCACGTAGGCTTGTAAAACACCCACTCCATTTGTTGGAGCTCTTTTTAATATCTTTCCATGGCTCTAAACTGAAATTACTTTCTAAGAAAAGCAGCTGAGGATATTTTACTCTATCCTAGAGGAAAACAAAGAAAATTCAACCCTTTTTTAAAAGTTAAGAAAGGTAGGGTGTTTGGCTAGTTGCAACAAGACAAACACAATTCACTTAGGTTTTATCCCTGGTGAAACTGGATTTTAGACATCACAGACATTAAAGAATCTGGCAGCATGTAATTTTAGTAATGCTAATGCAAGACCAAGCCCATGCAGAGATATTTATTTGCTTCTTCTTTCTCCTTTCCTTCCTTAGTCAAAGTAACTATGCTGTGTTTTCAGCTTAGCCTGAATTTTTGCTCTGAATTAAAAAGCCAGGTGAAGATTTAAGCAGATTAACATTGAAAGGCTGTTAAAATACCCCATCAAAACCAGTTCAACCTGTACATGCAGGATAACTCTTTAACTTCATTCTTTTCGAGTGAAGAAGTTGTTATCTAGGGATTTTGAAACCATGAAATTAGACGAGGCATGCAAATACGGTTTCTAAAAGTGAAAGCTATTAAAGTGGCTGAGGCCGTTCCCAATGCCCAGGTGAGGTATCTGCAGGTTTTTGTGCAGCTCCCTGTCAGCATGAGGCATTGGTATTATTTAAATCAGTTAGGCTGACATTTACTTCTTTACTTTCTTTGCCACAACTTCTGAAGTCAGTGGAAAACCTGCAGGATTACTGGGAAATAATGACAGTCACTGGGCTGGCACTGCCAGGAATGAAGTAAGACTCTCCTTTCCTTTTACCTCTTTGCAAACAGTAATGGCAAGTGAAGGGCAGGGCTTTGAATAATGCAAGGACCATTCTGCAGCCTCACAGAGCTAGTCCCCTTATCAGTGACATGAAGCAGAAGAGCTCAAAATTTGTGCCACCAAGCCCAGCAAAAGCCAGGATAAGCCTGGTGTGAAGTGGGGATGCTGTGCAACCTCTCTCTGCTTCAGCTTCCTCATCTCTTCTCGACTCCTGCTGA
>NW_008237423.1:47384-82584 GCF_000691975.1 Corvus brachyrhynchos
AACCACTCTATCTCCCAAACATCCCTCAGTAGCAACTTAAAAATATGCCTCTAGAATAAGTAATTGAGTTCTGCGTGCCTTGACCTGACTTGAAAAATTCGGATTTTTTTCTGTTTTCCCACCACCCACTGCTTATTTTGTCTCTCCGGACTGTGTATTTATGGTGAGTTGCACTTTCCTTTTACATGGCTGATTAGTTTTCCATTTCCTCTGTTTGTAAAGGCTGTGGAAAGGAAAAGTTGTAAATTAAACAGTGACAGGGCATGAGCGTAGATACTGGAAGGCGAATGCCTGTACTCATGCTAAACTCTTGGAGTGGTCCTTGGCACTCTTCTGGCCAGGCCATTTAACACCCTCCTGATCCATTTGAGAGCATGTTTCAGGAGTCAGCATGGGCTAGGAGCAATTCCCAGTGGGCAGTGTGGATGCAGCCAACATGTCATGGATGCTAAGAGGGCTTAAGAGTCTGAAGTATTTTCCAGGACAGCTGGCCTCACAGTCGGAGAGGAGTCCTGGACATGGTTAATCTCCAGTATACATGTAGCCAGAGAATTCCTTTTTTTTTTCCCCAGTGGGAAAAATATTATTGTAAAACCACCAAAATTGATAGTGAAATTCAAGGGCAAGTTTGGTACCAGAGACTATTTTTAACTCCCTGTTTTGAAACCAATTAAACTTCACAGAGGAGGAACCTTTTGGGAGGTGGAAGGCAGCCCAGTCTAATGGAGGGGGTTAAATTCACATCTCACCAGATGACAAGGCATTCATGTGCAAGCTGGTACTCCATGTCTATCAACAACTGAAACTTCCTACAAAGGAGTCACTGACAGAGATTTGGAACTTGCTCCCTGCTTTGGTTGACAGTTGAAATTTGAGATGCTGCAGATGTTTTTTTTTTGCACTGTTGTCTCTTGGAGACTATATTTGTAGAAGATACAGGTCCTCTGACGAATATTTTTCCCTTTGCTGTGAAATCTTTAAGGGTATCTACATTGTGATTATTTTTGGGTTTTTTTTTTGAAACAACAGAAAAATAAATTATTAAAATGTAGCAGTAGTTTACTGGTTTCAGAAAAACCAGAGCTGTGCAAACTATGGCTACTAAAAAGAACACACATTCAAGATCCACATCAGGTCAGAAAGAGACAGCAAAAGTTTACCTCTATTGAAAGCTTTGAGTTTGCTTTTGGGACATTAATATTTTTGTCTCATCTCCTACTTGTGAAAAATATGACTTAATTTTGAAATAAAAAGTAATTTTAAAGTGAAAAGTTGAAACTTATTTTGCAGAGAGCTAAGGGCTTCCTCATTTCCTAATTGTATTTGCTGTTTGCCCCCTGGTTCATTCCTAGGTTAAAGCAGGCTTGCAAGGCCCACGGAATGACTTTAGCTTCCACCCTGTGTTCCCTTAGTGATATATCACTTTTAGGTATTTTGGTCGGTCATAGTAAGGATAGGAACAAGGCAAGACCTGTGATGATTTTCAACCTGCTCCTGTGTGCTGCTGCTCTCAGCAGTTTTCTACCGTCCTGGCAGGAGACAGTGGTCTTTAGAAACTACAGGAGCAGTGGTCTTTAGAAACTACTTACTAGAGATACTAGAGTGTGTTTCCTATGTCCACAGCGTATTGCACCTTGTGGGTTATCAGCTTGGTTCTCTGCTGCCAGCAAAAAGAAATGACCAGTGCTTACCTAACACCAGATATTTCCCAACTGCAGGAGTGAAAAATCTTTGGTAGGCCAGCTAATCTGCATCACCTCTCTTACCATTTTCCAGGCACGTTCTGGCTGTCAGGTGATAAAACAAATGTTTAGTAGGTTTGGACTGGAACTAATGGTGACATTGCTAGCGTTGTCTTCATGTGAAGTTCACAGTTTGATTTGAAATGGGTTAACTCAAAGGAGCAGAAAGCTGTAAAACAATATGTGAGAAATCATGATTGGGCACAGTGCTCAATCCAGTGCTCTGAGAGTGGCTGTGTCTCAAGACAGGCTTCATCAGCTGGGTGCAAGGTCCCAGAAAGCAGCAGCATTACTTTTCTCCAAAGATCCATTTTCCTTCAAATCAGAGGTATTCCCGGGCACTGGACTCCCCAGTGGGCTGGAAAGAGGGCTGATTAGTCCTTGTCTCCCAGCTCAGCTGAAACGGGTTAGAAAGGCTGCACTGCAGGCAGTTGGCACTGCTGCCACCTTCCTTGCTCCTGGCTAGTCCCTTTCAGCCACACGGCCACTCCAGAGAATAAATGTCTCAGCCCTCATCAGACCTAGTGGCATGTTTGTCTAGTGGTGTCAGCTACTTGAACTGTCTCCTCTGTGACTCCTGTTTGTACTTTCTGGCAGCTGGGAAGCACAGTAATCAAAACATGGGTAGAGTGATATATAAAAGTTTATTTTTTTGACTCAGTGATGATCTAATAGCTTATCATTCCTCATGCCTCATGCATCCAAGATGTTTTTCCAGATGAAGCCTGGGAAACATGAATCTTTGTGAAACAAGTCTATGTTACTCCTTAGTTGGTTAGCATGCATTACTCACGTAAAAGTATTCTGGATGAAACCACAAGTTTTCCTGAAAATGACAAAATTAATGGAATTATACCAGCATAAACTCTGTTCTTTGTAAATCTGTGCCATAATTTAGCTAGAGAAGAGTTTACCTTGGAATTAAGAAAATGGAGTTAAAGTGGTATAAATCTGCCTTAGTGATGACTGGGTTTCCTCTTTTAATATTTGTGAAATCCTTTTCTGCTTTCACACAGATTATACTTATTCAGAAAGACACCTGGATATGGAATTTTCAGAAATCTATTTATTTTCTTCGTGAGAGTACATTTGTGCTTATTCCTGTCTTGTCTTTTCTTTTCAAACAACGGAACTAATGTTAATATAGTCCTTGGTGAACATAGTCCATGTGTTGCTATGCCCCACTATTAAAAGAATCAATTTTAGAAGCTAAAAAGTGAGCCTTTGATAAAGCAAAAAGGTTTTGCTGATTCTCATGCTGTACCTCAGCAAGTGTGTCTGCTCTAACTTTGCTATTTTTTACACTACTTGCAAACAGCAAACCCCACTATGGCAGCAGTGGCAACAGGATGAAACAAATATTTCTTTTTCAGTGCAGGAGGCTCAGCACTGAGGTGCTGGGATGCTGCTCCTCCTAACAACTGTATGACAAACACCTTTCCAGGGCAGCAAGCAGACCAGGTGAAAGGATGAAGGCAAGAGTGGTGTTACATAGCTAGACTAGCCACAGGTCCTCTCCTAGTCTGTATAGGAATTACAGCCCTGTGGTTTGGTTATTCAAGCTGTTTACTGAGTATTGTCCTGATTCAGAGAGTATCCATAGCCCTGTGCCAATAGTCCAATAAGAAGGGCAAGCAGCAAACATGTGCTCTCACAAAAGAACATTGGCAAAGTATAACATTGTCAAAAGGAACAAAGACCTTTTCTTGTTTGCTCAAATCAAGTCATGATGCATATGAGGACAAGAGACTGGGGGAGGGTTAGACAGCACAATGGATTAATACTTTAGGCACGAAAATTTAGAAATTCAGGAAACTCCAGGATTGCTAAGGGCAGATATTTGTTCTGTTCTTCATTGTATTAGTCATTTGGTTTATCACTCTCCTCTGACCATCATGACTGAAACAAACAGAGGAGTCATCTGCAAAAGCAAAACCAAGAATGAGGTCTGCATTCCCTTGGCCTGGTTTGTTCACAATCCAGGTTCTGACACAATCCAGAGCCAGACACAGAGTCTGTCAAATCCAGAGTCTGCTTCATGCAGCATCCAAGTCCAACTGCGCAGCATTGCTCTTTCAGTGCAGCCACAGGTCGTACCCGGTCCTATCACAACCATTTGGGAATGTGAGTCTTTAATTTATTCAAGTCAGACAAAATAATAATAATGAACATCTGCAGAGTCCATGAAAATGACCTGGAATAACCAATACAAAAACTAATAATTTTCATCAGCCTCCAAGGTGGTATGAACAGTTGTATCTCTACCTGATTGTCCTGTGAAAGTCCTACCACTGAAGCCACGTAAACTCAGTTGTGGCTATCCAGATCCCGTGGAGCTAAAGCCATCCATTCCCATCTGAGGTGGTCCTTGCAGAGGACTTCCAAGCCAACAAGGTCAATTTGATGCCCCCATCCTCCTCTCCTTCTGATATTGAGAAGGTCTTTTTCTTTTTTCTTTTTCTTTTTCTTTTTTTTCCTTTTCCTTTTCCTTTTCCTTTTTCTATTTCTTTTCCTTTTCCTTTTTCTTTTCCTTTTTCTTCTTTTTCTTTTTCTCTTTCTTTTTCTTTCTCATTTTTTCTTCTTTTCTTTTCTTTTCTTTTCTTTTCTTTTCTTTTCTTTTCTTTTCTTTTCTTTTCTTTTCTTTTCTTTTCTTTTCTTTTCTTTTCTTTTCTTTTCTTTTCTTTTCTTTTCTTTTCTTTTCTTTTCTTTTCTTTTCTTTTCTTTTCTTTTTCTTTTTCTTTTCACTTTCAGATACAGACTGATACTATTTACAATTTTTTCTAGCTCTCCTCATCATTTGTGGGGTGTTTCAGATCTGGTGGAGGTTTTATATTATTTGGTCTCCAGTTTGAGTATATTTAAGTTATTTTTCACTCCTAGTGCTATATATTGATTGGTAATCACTGGGCAGAGATTTGGCTTGCTTAGTGCTTGAGTTCTCCTCAATCAAACCTGTGTACTGGGAACTTCTGCACATCACTTCGCCCCACTCCAAATTTCTGCACAGCAGAGCCTCTGAAAGATACAGTCCCCAAAGCCACAGCAGAGAAACAAATTCCAGTTTTGGTTCACTAACTCAATTGCACTGTCCCTACAACACTTTGTTAGCCTGTCAGAAACCCAGCACTTTCATGTAATATCCTAATCAGTTAGACCTGCAACTGAGATCCAGATGACCAATTTATTGCCAATGGCAACAACCATATCATGGCTTTAAATCAGCTTTTTTGTGTGTCTGTGTATTATAATGTTATTATTATTTTAAGGGAAAGTGCTATGGAGCCAAAATCATCATGTCCAATTAGCAAGAGGGACTACACATTAAGTTCAAAGAACCCCTTTGCTGATTCTAACAGCACTAGTAACAGAGCCTTATCTAACCTGCCATTTCAAGAGCTTTAGGGAGAACAAATTGCCATCAGCGGGGAAAAGACTTGGAATAGCATGCAGCCTGTCCTCTCCTGACATCCTACTCAGCAAATTCCTCACAGATTTCCTCCTGATGTCAGTAAAACTAACATAAAGGTTATTTCATAAAATCTTGTGTGGATTCTAACTTGTGAAAACTGAAGGATCCATGCCCAGAACAACAATACAGACTCAAGTAAATAATCATAGCATTTGTCCTTTGTGCATAAAGCTTAACAAATGACTGAACCAGAGGAGGGGCTGAAGAGTTCCCATGCCGAGTACCAGTGCTGTGAGCACATATTGAAATGAACAGCCAATAAATGTCAAAATCAAGGTGACTGACCACATAAAGTCTTCTTGTTTGACTGGAAACTGTTAGGAAAAGTTTCCAGTTTAATATGCAATACGATAAGGGTTGGAAAAAAAAAAGTAGAGTTAAATGCTAAAACTGTTATAAATCATATGAGCTATTTCTTCAGGGAACACAATCCCTTCAGCAGATCAGGAATGCTGTAAGATACGGACATGTGATCAGGACTGACAGCAGGAGGTCATTTGTTACCAGTGTTAGACTGGCAGTGTCCCCAGAATCAGTTTTGGGACCTGGGTGAAACAACAGATAAGCAAAGTTTTGGGATTTGGATATTTGAAATAATGTCATGCAACTGCTCAGAAACTTTTTTTCTTTATTGTGATGCCATCAGAAATGCGGACGGATATCCAAAACAATAATACTAAGCGCTCCTTTCCAGCACACAGTATTTCAGCCAAGATCACTGGTATGTCCTGGCTACTTCATGCTGCTCTAATTAAAACTCAGTCATCCTTACAGCTGCTTTATATTCCTAGAGCACTGCACAACAGCTGGATCATGCCATTGATTTTGGCCCTTAAACTCCTTGGAAATTACTGTGTGAATATCAAAACCTTGGCCCTTTCTGTAGCCATACAAAGTTAAGCCTCAGTCACCTGCATCTCTGGCTTCAGCACATGACACCTTTGCATTTGGATAATGAGTTGAAAAAGTATCAACATCGTAAGGGAAGACAGAGTAAGTGTTAGAATGACTCTGATTTTGGCAGGCTTTCACACAAAGAAAGGCTGTTAGGGGCAGTGACCCCAAGAGTGGCAGACTGTCTGCCACACTTACTGTCAGGTAAGGCTTGCTGCAACATAAATCTACAAGATTAAAAGAAATTTTGAAAGAGGACAAGTTTGATGTCCTTTAACAGCAATCATATTTTAATTAGCCAGATGATACGAAACACCAGGTCAGTTGATTAAGCTGCTCTGTTGCTGTTTTAATGAATTTTGAAAAAACATAACTTTGCATCTGTCCTTTGTGGGCCTATGTTGATTTACATTGAGCATAAACACACTTGAAATATGCATTCCTAGTCTCTCTGTTAACAGGTTGAGAAGCCTATAATCAACTGCTCAGTCTTTACATGGCTTCAGGAATTGTTATCTCAGCTCCTACAAGGACAGATGGATCAAAGTGGCTGTCTTGAGTTATGATGTGACTGTGTGACACACTACCTTTCACAAAGCCTAACATATTCAGCTAAGTGCATCTGGCTGATTATGCAATGTTTCAGGTTGATGATGTGTCTCAACTAGTCATAAGTTAAATTTAACATTAATTGTGCACCTTCAGGTCTATAAGTTGAGTCATCTTAATACAGAGAAATCCCTAACACAGCATGTTACTAAGCGGAATATACTGTAATATAATAATCTGTTTTCCACTGAAAAACATATACAAGACAGTTTTCAAATATTTGTTCTTAAAACATGTAGGATGTCCTAGAGCCATGAAGCCATTCACTGTAAGCCATAAAAAATAGGTTTGGTTTAGAGATGAAAGTGGCTGGAGGCTGTGGCCCACAGGGACTCAGAAGGAAACACTTAGAAAATAGAGACAGATTGAATCCCAAGTGCTCTCTCCTGAGAGGAAGCGTGGTTGGAAAGTTTCAAACCCATTAAAGTTAAACAAATTGAAAAGCCCTATCTGAGAGGAAACATAGTACTATGTTTATTTTTCCATTATAAATCTGAAACCTAAAAGATTTCCTGAGGTTCTCAGGTATTGTTCATGCTTATAATGGAGACCTGTTTTTAGAAAGTGTAATTCATGTATTTAATCCAAACTGTTTGATGAAAAACACACGGCATAAGCATTCAGGAAACTAAAGGCCATTGTGTACCTGTATCACATATTGTTTGGATAAGAGCAGACCTACAATGCAAGGAATCTCTTTGTGAAACTCTCTCACTCCAAAATATGGGGTCTAATCCTCTCCCTATTTACACTGCTGGATGAATTCCACTGAATTAATGAAGACATGAGTAACCAGTCATAATAAAAAGACAATCTTCATGCTGAGTGTGAAACTACAAAAGTGCAAGGCTAATTGTGAGCAGGAGATTTATAATGCTGGCCTGAGTCAAGCCATTGCAGACCCAGTGTAATTTAGCAAAGATGATTAGTCAATGTATTTTAGGTTTTGTTCTATCACTAGTGAACTGCTTCTCTGAGCTCCTTATCAGAAGAGTGTGTGATGTTATTGATGTTGAGAAGCATCTGTTTGACTAATGAACAAACTGCAGACTAAATCCAGAGATTAATTTAAATGAGAGGAAATACTTGGAAGCAGTGGACTATTTTTCATTAGATTTATTGCTATAAAAATTTAGCAATACAGTAGGTCAAGTGATGGAGCTATGGAACATTTACTGCTCTTGTCTAAGCCTCAGTGTAGGTGTTTAAGAGGACAGAAATGTAAGCATTGAATAACCATGACCTGACATTTTGGAGAAACCCTAAAAAAGTGTGTTGATCTTGCCCATTTACCTGTCAGTGATTTCATACCCTTTGTGCTCATTTTTCAAACGTCTTTTCAACTTTCTTTTATGGCACTTACTGTCTAATAATCTTGTGCAGTATTTGCCACCTGATTTACTCTGCATTCCTCATTTTTCTTGGTTATCTGCAATAAAATCATTGCTTAATTCAGGGAAAATGCAGACTGACATTTGTAATGCATTGGCACTCCACTTTCATAGAGATTTATACTCCAGGAATATGCTTTTCTAAAATTTAATTTCATTTTTGTTTCCCAAGTAAGCCACGTGTTAAAATAAGATCTATTTGACAACCTGCTTTGTTTTGTAGTGTTGAATTGTGAATGATCAAAATGTCATCTGAACAAAAGGAAACACTGGAACATGTTATTTATCATTTTCCTGCATCACTTCTAAGTTGCATACATTTAATCAGCATTTGGCTTGCTGAAAAAGATGGCTAACCTTACCTCAGGACTTTTTTTCTGCCACACACAGAGTTGTTGAAATGGTTGAGCTTTCTACCACAGTCTCTTGAGCATGACAGTATTTTTAAGTTCTTGGAAGACTGTTGTTCTTACCAAAGGCAGTATTTCCACTGTGGCTTTTTTTTTTTTTTTTTAAAGTAATTTTGTTTATAAATGCATCTTTATGTTTGTTTCTTTCTAGGCAGGGATGAGATCCCGAAACCAAGGTGGAGAAAGCTCGTCTAACGGGCACTTCTCCAGCTCCAAGCCTGTCATCAGCCATGCAGAGAATGAAAAACTTCAGGAGGATGCCAAGAAAAAGAACAAACCTCATCGGAAGGAAGATGAGGTCATGGTTTCAGCAACTGTCAAACGGCACTCAAAATCACCTGGTCCTAGTGAGCGAAAGAACAAGAAGTCCATAGAGCTTTCTAAAGAAGACTTGATAAAACTACTCAGTATAATGGAAGGAGAATTGCAGGTAAATGAAGCATCTTCTAAACCATATTTTCTATGTACCTATCTACTTTTAGGTTGTCCAAAGAGCACAGGGCTCAACTCAGAGGGCAGGGACATGCATATTTAAGGCAAAGGACCACAGGGAGAGAGCAGTGGTAGTTGGTGTTTAACAGTTATCGTTTTAAGTAGTGCTTTACTTACCACTGCAGCTACCAAAGCAAAACAAATTATAAACACCTCTCAAAGAAACACCTGAGAAACAAATGGAGATCTGCAGGTGAGGCTGAAAACAACCATAGGGGAATCGGTGGTGGGTGGGAAGAAGGGAGGGAGGAAGACAAGTAAATACAGGTAATGTAATTACAATCATTACTGAAAATATACAAGAGGCAAGTCTGCAAGTCGGGAATACTGAAAATGGACTTCAGATGTCTTCTGGAACTTCTGCATATTTAGATGTTACTGATGGCTCAGCCAAAGCTCTGCCTGTCCTGTCTGATTTCTGGAGTTCAGTGCTCTGCACATTCCTTGCCTTTCAAAGATCCATTAGTTTGATTTCCTGGAGCAGTGCTTGCTTGAAAGCATTCTCAGTTGTTCCAGTTTGCATGTTAATTCAGCCCAGTAGTAAGTCCTTGATGGCTGTCAGCCTGATTCTGCACTTAACTTGTCCCTGAATGTCCATCCAGTTTTGAGATTCCCTTTAATGCTAATAAATCATTGAACTCTCAGTAGTGTCAGCCTTCAAAAAATTTCAAAGTAAGAAGTTGAAACATGGTATTTCAAAAAGTCAGTATGAAGACTTGTGGCTTTTCATAACTTATCCTCTTTTGTAGCAGGACTGCTTGTCAAATTCATACATTCTTTTGGTTGTACTTTAGTGATCTTTTTCACTGAACCTACAGACAAGCAGAAAAAAGCTACCCGACCTGTCTGAAAACATTTTGTCTTAATCCCTTTATTCTAATTAACCATTACCATTTAGCTTTTCATATAAGGCTTTGCTTTTCCCCTGAAACCCACATTCATAACATTATTACTTTAATGTTGAACTTGTCACCATCTTATCTGAATACAAGAAACAATTGTTCTGTTAATTTCTTTGGTACACGAGTCACCATTACTGTAACTCTGAGATTCCATCTCACTAAGTATCATTAAGTATCACTTTTTCTGCACATAATTCACCTCTAGTTTGTCAGAAACTACTCTCAAGTTACAAGAAGTATGCATTCAAAAGAAATAATTTTGTCAGAGAACAGTCATTTTCGAATGAAAAGCTGCAGGAAAAAAAAAAGGAAGAAAATCTGTTGAATGCAATTTTGCAAAGGAAAAAAGAAATTATCACTAGAGAAAAGTAACCATTTTTATAGTGCTTCATTTTACTTTATTCAAAAACTTGTGTATATAATTTCCTTAGAGATGGAGCTAGCGTGCAGCTTCTGTGGTGAACAGAGCCAAACCTCAATAGAAATGTATCATGCTCATGTTGTTCAGAAAGATTTACCCTGAAGTCACCTTTGTGGTCTGGAAAGGGGAGGTGAAGAAAGTCACTAATGTTTCCTGTGTGGCAATAAATGTGGTCTTTATTGTTTGAGTAATTCTCCTGTTCTTCACCATACTTTGTGGGGTAGTTACACAACCTTTGAAGAGCTGCCTGTGTTCTCATTATCCCTCTGGGGATGATGGGGATAGGTTCTGGACAATACTTTTAGAGGTTTTCATATATACAGGCCCCAAGGAGATGTTAAGGACTGCTAAAGCTTCCTGGCATGACAGGAGGTTGTGGGGACAACCACACTGGTAGCTGTAGAGTGCATCTGTTTTTCTGCTTCTTGCAGCCAGGCAGGGATGAGAGTAATTATTTTTAATCCACAGGGATTTTTAATTTCATTTCAAAACCCCCCATTTTAGTTATTTCCCTGGTACCTGTGTTGACCCATTTCTGAAGTGGGCAAGCTACAGCACTTTGGCTTTAGATGAAGAGCCTGGCTTTAACACTACAAATGAAGATGAGCCAAGGAAGACTCCAGCCAAAGTAAATACTCTGGTATTACCTCCTGGCTGTCACAGTGACCTAATGCACTGAGTCATTTCATGGCTTTTTATTTTCAGATCTGTTCAGACATCTCTGGTGCCTAGCTGGCTTTTTGTTGGACTGACAAATCAAACTGTGGGTTTATTTTGAAGTCATTTCAATACTGGCAAAGCAAACATTATCTAGGCATATGTAAGAAGATTTTGTTTTGAGAATAACATCAGGCTGTACCTGTAGGGAGATCCATTATTTTCTGAACAAAAAAATGGGATAAAATACCATGACTGTTTACTCAGTCATGAGCAGGGAGCATCTTATGCCTGTACCACCAGGGTGGCACTGCCTTGTAACCCTCAAACAGTGAGCTAAGCCACAGGAGGTAACCTGGTCATGACAACCATGGGGTTAGCAGGGTAAACTGGTAATGTATTCATATGCATCACGTGCTTTTTTCACTGTTCACATCATCTGGTGACATAGACTCACACCACATTGCTCTTGGTATCAATATTGAGCACTTACTTTGTGACTTGATGCCCCAGCTCTTCATTTTGAAGGCAAACCTGCCAGAAAATCATGGAGAGATGCCCTGGCAATATTTTTGTCATAATTTTAAACTTGATTGGTTTTTAAAATTATAATACTCTCAGGTAGCTTGCTTGTGCTTTAGTTTCTGTCTCTACCTGTCTTCATGTTTCCTGGCTGGACTCTGTGCATTTACTGAATACAGAGAAGGGAAGCTTTCCATAAACATCTGAGGTCACCGCAGCCTATGCCTTATTTTGTAAGAAAACAAAAGAGAAGAAGAAGTATACAGAAGCTGCAGTGATGAGAATGTGTCCCAACGTACATGGCAGGAGAACTCTTAAGTATGGCCTCTCTGAGGGAGAGTGGGAAGCAAATGAACTGATGACAGGGGTTTATTTTAATGGCCTTATAGCTCAGTGGAGTATATTTTCTCTTGTGAGATCTAACTGCTCATATGAAAAAGTAGTGATTACATGGTCTTTAAATCCATATTGAACATATAGTAGCAAAAAATCCACGAAGGATTGCTTCTTATCCCTGGAAAAAACTTCAATTTTTAAATACTGCAAAGCTGATTTGAAAAGAAAACTTCAAATACCAGTAGAATAAATTAGACCATGAAGGCATGACATTAATTTGTCTGGTTGTTACAGTGATTTCAGTCAAACCCACATGTGAATATTATTAATTGCAGAGCAAGACAGGCAGTATGGATCTTTACAATGATGATATAATCCTATCTGTGGTTCACAGATTTTTGTCCAATGGCCTATGTATTTGTCCTGGCAGGAATATGTTCCTTTTCTGTATGGTTTCTGAGCAGCAGCCATTAATCTTCAGCAATACCAACACTGATTTTCAACATTTCCTGATTAGGGGCCCGAAAGGAAATGAGGAGCAGTATTCCTACATGTTTATGATTCACTCTTTTATTGCATGTTTGGGAAAAAAACCACAGTAATAAAAGTATATTTATAAAGACAGCATCCCACTACAAATCATTAGGTTTTTCAAGAAAAATAATTTCTTATCCGGATTCTGTGCCTATTGCTGGAGGACATTTGAAGGTTGGGAGACAGTTTCTTATATATTTCACACCAATTTAAAAAGGAGCAACTTTTCTGCTCAAGGCCTTTATTATAGTCCATGTTTTACTGTGTTTCTCCTGTGCCAACATGGCATTCATCCCCTGCAGCTCAGCCCCCCACTCCTGTTGAGGACCCTTGCATGCTTTAGGGCTGAGGGAAATGTTTCCTGAGAGCCTGGCACTGTCGAGGAGCAGAGCTCCTCAGAGCCATGCAGCAATGGGGTGTAAAGGAAATACATGTTTAGGTGTCAGCTGCACATTTCCTCTGTTGCAGACCTGAAGGTGCAGATGGGCAATATGTGAAATGTGATGTCTTGGGGAACAGTAAGGTTAATATACAAGTGATACATAAATTAATCACAAGACACAATTTCTGACAAGTCCTGACTTCCAAATGGTCAGATATAACACTTGCTTTGGTTTGATATTTGAAGGGAAACACTGTGTAGAAGATATTCAGAGGTAAACCTATTTATATAGCATCCCTCCTTCAAAGGGAGAGACCAAGTGACTCTGCTGTCGAAGAAGTCCATTCCTTATCAGTATTTATTCAAGACTGCATTTAAGGGTTAATTTGAGTCCTCACACGAGGTGCCAGAGCAATTGTTGTAGGGCAGGTATGGGAGGCTGGGGGAAGGAGTTCTCTCATCCAACAGAGACAGGAGGAGCTCACTTTCAAGACTTTCTTCTCCAGCTGGGTGGATCAGGGAAACGTTACCAGAGGACTCTGTTTTGTTCTCTCTGGTAAGGTCCTTATGAAACACTTAGGTATGAGTGGCTGCACATCCTGCCACGAGGAAAATCCTCTCTCTTAAAGTCAAGTAACTCACATGGATATAGGTGATAAACTAGCCATTGCATTTTAACAATTTTTAAAGGTATTTTAGTATTTTACTGTCTTTCTATCAGAAAACTATGCTTTGTAAATGTAAAGGAAAGGAAAATTCTTTACTGTTTCCATCTTTCTGCTTTCTACTTTTTTTCCCTTTTGTATGGCTACATATTAAAAAATACATTTTATTCTATAATCACCCTGTTACGTTCTTTTTCCTAAGATCTAAATTTCCCTATTCACTTTTCTTCCCCTCTTTATTTCTCTAGTTGTGACCTTTTTTCTTATTCTACCATTTGTCACTTCCCAACCCAGGCTTTCCTCATCCTTGTACTGCAGATGCATTGACTGACCTGAGAATTCTGGAGATAAAATTGTAGAAGATAAACTGTATATCAAGTCCCAGCATGTAATTTTTTAGGCAAGCACTCCATTCAACCTTTGTTGTTAACTTAGTAAGCTGTGTTTTAAGATGAAGTGAGTTGTTTACTTTGACTACTCCTATTGGAAAATAGTTCCAGAACTGAAAAGCTTTAATGTTTAGATAACTTCCCCCTTTAATTTCTAATGCAATTTTAATTATATATAGTGAAACCTTTATGAAACTCTGCTATGCAGTGATCCTGTTTTGAAAGCCCACATCTCTCCCTCCTGTCTTTACTGCCTGATGTGTTTGTAGACAGCAGTCTTGCATCCTCTGAGCCTTTGTTTTTGCTGTGCTAGCCGTACCACATCCTTCCAGTTTCCTCTAGGAAAATAGACTCTGCATGCCTTCCATCACCCCTTGACCAGCAGCAGTCACACCCTGGGTTCACCTTTCTGAGTGTCTGTAGCTGGAACTGCACATGATGCTTGCTGAAGGAGAGAGCTCACTGGTGCCTTGTGCATTTGGTTTAATATTTGCCTTTCTCTTAAGACATGGCATTACTTGGCCTTCCCATCACTTGCCAGTCTGACTAGTACAAGCAAGAGAACTTGACTGTGTAGCTGTTGCAATGTTTTTCTCTCTGTCTCTTTTTTCCTCTTGCTGCCTGTAATGCCTCAAACTGCTTTTGTATTGACTTTTCCAAGATGTTGTAACAACATTGTTGGAGGCACCTAGTTGTTGTTTAGTTAAAAACACTGTACAAACTTCTATATTTTTCTTCAGTGCCTTTTCTAATACTCTTGCATTAATATTAATAAATATGGATCTGCCTGAAAACTCAAGCAAGGAATATGGGATAGATAGGTGGGTAGAAGACAGATGTGTTTCTTGTGCCCAGTACCAAAATCAGAAGAGAAAGCTGGGGCAAGTTGCCTTGGCACCAGAGAAAGCAGTGACAAGAAGGAGTTTCCAAATGGTCATTAGCAAAATAGCAGAGATTAGCAAGCTGCAGATGAGCCAAGGCAGAAAGAATAGGTAACACCAGGGAAAAGTGCATGTAAGGTATCTGTGAAGTCTTGTTGATTGAATTGAAATAGTTTAGGACTTATGACCATATCATACAGATGAAATACTAATTCCCCAAGAGAAAAACCTTGGCATGTACAGAGCTACAGGGAAAAAGAGAAGATAGGGTTAACGTGAGGAGGGAGGGGTGACTTAAGGAGAATGGAATGAGGGGAAAGAGGCTGGGCAATAGAAGAAAAAGAGTGTAAGCAAAAGGGGAATACAACAGAGATAAATGGAGCCAAGCTAGAGACACGGAAAGTGGGCATAAAAAAGGCAAGAAAATGAAGGGAAAGATGGTATCCACAGTGTAGCAAAATAAGAGCCTAAAAACAAACCCTAAAAATATCAGTCTGGCATATCAGTACAATGAGTTAAAAAATTCTCTCCTCTCTTACTGACCCCTGGTTTGTTTGTGTTTTCCTGGTGAAGAATTCTTTAGCAGCACACACACAAAAAAATGTTTTCAGACCACAGATGCTCTCTTCTATTTTTATTGAATAATTTATAACCAGAGATTAATTTTGTCCAGAATAGTATGGTTTATTTTCTGTAGCTTACATTCACTGCTGTGCAAAGGGTAGAACATACCATAGGAGGAAAGAAGAACTTGTCTAGCAAGTCCCAAAATGATAAAACAGAACCCAGCTGTTTTATTAGAGGAAAAAAAAAAAAGGTAAGACAGTATACTGAAATATAGTTAAATTGTGCTATTTAGGCAATTTCCAGCTCCCTCTGAAATTAAGGGCAGAGGTACTATCAACCTTAGTGGTGATAGCCATCCATCTCTTTGGTACCAAAATTGCCTTAGAATTACATGTTTTTCAAAGTAATAATCCTCAATAAAATATCACTGTCATTGGACAGCTGTAGCCTGAAGACCTCTTTCACAGACACTTCACAAAAACATCCTTCTCTATTAATGCCTGAGCTGTACTTAACAGAGCTACATCTATTGTGTTAGTTAGGCTTGAAGGATCAGAAGAGAGAGGAATAATTGGCGAGAGTCTCTGACCCACTGAACATCTTATCTAGAATGGAAGGAAGAGTATGAATAGCTTGGGTTTTTTTTCCAAAAATTCTAAGTCTTCTGTTCAAAACAACATAATTTCCCACAACCACCTTTTTAAAGTTTTGGTCTTGTTCCAAACTGACCCTCTCTTGCAAGATTTAAAAATTAATTTTAAATAACTCATAAAAGTTGATTATTTATTTTTCTTTTTATTTACACTTAATAGAAATTGTATACTCCGTGCAACAGTAATGAAAAAGTTTGCATCTTTCTCATTTTTCTTAAGAGAAGGTTCACTCTGTGAGAGAGCACATGGCCAATCCTTTTGCAATCTATGTTAAATGCATGATCTCTCTGGCTTTAAAATATCTGGGATTCTTTGGAGAGCTTGCAATGAGCATATGTCTTATGTGTCATAATGCTGTCCAGTACTCTGAGTCACCAGTTGTTAATGTAACGTTGCAGTGGTAGATGAATCTGTTTTTATTAACTTGCTGCCCCAGTTGTGTATTTATTAAGTTTTTGTCTCTCATTCTCTAGCTGAGGATCAGATAAGGTCTTGAGTCCAGACAGATTATTTTTCTCCCAAAATAAGATTTAATAAAAGCAAATACAAGTCTTTACATAATAATTGTGCCAACACGGCAGAGAAAGTGTCTTGTTTCTAGGGTTAAAGGCTCCACCTATTGGTTGACTAAAGAGAAAGAAATGTAAGATTTTCACATAGAAAACTGTGGGTCCTACTGAACATCCCGTGTCTTGCCACATCTTACAAAATTGCTGGCTTGAGTGCAGAATTTTGCATGATGTCCAAAATAAAGTGAACTCAGTGACTTATTTCAGAGGGTTGTGCAGATGTGACACCCAAAATGATGCACTATTGAGGGAGGCACTATGAAGGGAAGTCCTTTCCTGAGACAGGAAGGGTTTGGATTTTGCAAGTGATGTCTTTCTTATCCTGGAAATTATTGGTTTTCTTTGCAAAAAACCAGCATAAATTCCTCCATATCAGAAAAATGAGTGGAACTGAACTAACTCACAGTTCCATGGTAACTTCCAGACATTTGTCACCTTCAAGTTTAAACAAGTTAGAAAGAGAAATACTGATGTGGCCTCATAATGAAACCCCAATTCTCCTGTATTGGCTCAGGCAATCTCAGCAGTTCAGGTAAAATATCTTTTTGAAGGGCTGCAGAGTCATTCCTGGAAATGCAGTGGGAGGATGGAGAGGGGAAAGGATGTCCAGCTGGGGCTTGGGGAGGGCAAAGGGAAGGATAGACACTGGGGGGAATCAGGGGGATTTTGGAGACTACTGGAGGCTGTGAGGGCATCGTGGGCATGGCTGGGAGCTCTCACTCTGTGCCTTTCATTGCCCACCCTCTCTAGTTGCTTCACACCAAGAGTTTGTGCCACTTCTCTTGTTTCCTCTGACGACTCCTCCGTTCAAATAATTGGCTACGCTGGTGAGTGCTTGCAGTAATGCAGTCCTACTGTTCTTGCCTGTTCATCAGCCACCAGTAATTTGAATGCACATTGTGTAGCACAGAGTACTCAAAAACATCTTGTTGAAGCCAACAAAATGCTTGGACAAGAGAGAAAGTTGTGTATACAGTTTATTACACATGTACACACACTTAGGTCTGTTAGTGTCCCACATGCTCCTGTCTCCACAAAGGAGGCAGAAGGATTGCCTCTGATTTCATCATCCTGGTGGATACAGCCCTGCTGGCTCCAGCTTGTCTTGCTCCATCCTGCTCCTTGTGTGCTTGTTGCTGCCAGAAGGCAGCAAGATCACTGTGGAAAAAAAATGCCTGGGCTGATTTGTTCCTCTTGGAGACAGGGTACTCACAGCAGTAGCTTCAAGTACATCCCTGAAATTCAGGTCAGAGCACCTAATTTCAGATGCTTCTGTTCCTTATACCATCAATGTAGCACTTGCAAAGAGCAATTTAGACAAGATGAGTTGCATGTCTAATGAAGATACTTTTTAGTTTCCAACGGATTTCAACAAATTGGATGATAGTATAGAAGAGCATGAACCTGGAGGAAATAAAAGAATATAACAAATGGGGAAAAATTAATAGGAAAACAATTATATTGATGTTAGAGTGCCATATTTTTTGTAGTATTCATAGCATATCTAGATCTTATATATACTTGGGAATTAAATCTCATTCATGAGAAATATTATTTCCTTATGGAATGGAAATTGGAGCATGATGGGGTTAATTTTCTGTGTGAAGCACAGGAAAGAGGTCCATGATCCATGGATCACTTGTGTCTTGGTCTAGACTTGTTAATAGGGCCAGATTATAACAGAAGAAAGAGGAAAAGAAATGCTTTTTCTCTTATTGCCCTTTCATTAGTCACTTCTTTTTCCTCTTAAAGAGCTGCTAACTGATCACAAAATAAGTTCTGGTTACAAAAGGAGCATGGCAACTTGATGGCTAGTTGGATCAATCTGTGATTTCTGCTTGCTGCTGGGCTTCAGGTCATGTGAAAAATATTACACAGGTAATGTTGGTTGAGACAAAATCTTTATGACTGGATACAGCAAACCCAAAACAGTGGGTTAAGCCATTGTGAGGCATTGCTGGAGCATATAGAACACATACCAACATGCAGATTCACGCACTTAACTTAACAGTGGACCCCTCGCCTTGGTGTCTCTGTGCTGACTGGATCATGACACTGTAATTCTATCTGCTGCAGTAACTGCCCCACGGCTTGATAATATCAAGCAAAGCACTCTTTCAGTGTGAAAAGACAAGACAGGGTATCCCAGACCATAATAATTCTGAAAACGTCAAGCAGTGTGGAGTTAATACTTCTCAGGGCCTTGCCATGGGAATTTTGCTGGCTGTGGCCCAGGCTACAGATAATTAATTATGTCAGTGAAAGGCTCTGGTGGCCTGTTTTCTTCAGAAAAAAAGTGACATCATCCATGGAGCGCTCTGGCAATAAAGCAGAACAAAGCTATGTGGGCAGGAAATAACAGACAGATGTCTTCTAGTGCTCATTTGATCTGTTTCGAAGCTTGCTGGAAGAAGAAATACATTGCTCCTTCTCCTCAGCTCTGCAATCTTTAGCAGGGAGTTTTTCAAACATAAGAGGCCAAATTAACTTCTGATGTAATTCTTCTGGAGCCACTTCAGAAGATTTATGCAGTGGATGAGCTGGTCTATCATGTGCCTCTTCTCCAGTATTGATTTTAGAAGAGCTTTCTGAGTTATCACTGAAAGATAGCACACAATAAAATTAAATACAGGGTATCGCTCCAAAGGCTTCATACAAGGCCAGAAAGTTCTGCACAGTGTGGAGAAGATAGAACAGTTCTGTTTAATATCCTCAGGGTCATGAGGGATCATCTGTATTTCTGGATGTATATTTCACTTACCCTTTGTACAAAATCAACAATCAACAATGATCACTTTCCATCACTGAAGCCATCTCTTTACCTCCAGAGTACACTGTGTACCTAGACTTGGATACAGAAAAGTTAAAACAAATTCATGCAAGTGAAATTCACAGTTTCAAGTATCAGGAAATTAAGCTAAGATGAAAGGCGAGAAAAAAACTTTGCTGTACATAAAGTCCTCTTTGCAAGAAAAACTATGTATTCATGTTGCTGGTGCAGCCTTACTTTGACTCCAGTGTGCAGTTTTGGTGCCACAATATAAGAGAATGTCCAAAATTAGAGCATGTCCAAAAGACAGCTATGAAGATGGTGAAGGGTTTAGAGGGGAAACCATAGAGCAGCTGGAGTCCCTCGGTTTGTTCAGTCTGGAGGAGACTGAGGGGAGATCTCATCACATTCTACAACTTTGTCATGAGGGAGAGAGGAGGGCAGACACTGATCTCTTTTCTGTGGTGACCAGTGACAGGACCTGAGGGAATGGCCTGAAGTTTTATCAGGGGAGGTTTAGGCTGGATATCAGGAAAAGATTCTTTCACCCAGAGGGTGGCTGGGCACTGAACAGGCTCCCCAGGGAAGTGGTCACAGCACCAGCCTGACAGAGTTCAAGGAGTGTTTGGACAATGCTCTCAGGCACCTGCTGTGATTCTTAGGACTTTCCTGTCCCAAGGCAGGGCCAGGATTTGGACTTGATGATCCTTGTGGGTCCCTTCCAACTCAGGACATCTATGATTCTATGATTTTATGTAATTAGCCAGGATTTTACATGGCTATTATCACTGAGCAAGTGATACAAACAAGGCTGCTTCAGATATCTGGTATAGGAGAAAAAAAATATTTACTGAATTTTTAGCAAAAAGGAGCTTTGTATGATGCAATATTCAGGAGAGCATCTGACTTCCCTGCTTTGAAACATGCTTTGTATGGTAAGTATAACTGTTTGGGAAGGCAAATTGCCACCCAGTCATTATAGCAGTATGAAGGGCTAGAGTGAACAACCAGGCCTTTAACAAAAGTGTCATTCCAGCAGTCAGGAGTAGTTTTGATTATGTTCTGCATGCATACATCTTTAAAGTATTATGACACAAAATTATGAAAGTACACTTTCCTTCTAATTATTTTTGTTTCCTCTTAAGATAAGAAAGAAGGGGAGTTAGTGGTCTTAAACAGGGACAAGTGGATTAGTGTTAGGAAAGTTTTTCAGATACAGGTATTTGAGTACACCTGCCTGAAGATGCTTTCTTTCATTAAAGTCAACTAACCAAGCTACGGATATCCACTTTCTGAGGTCTCTAATGGGACTTTTCAGAAATACAGCTATTCCTGCCCTGATGGCAACGCAGCATGTCCTGGATAGCACAGAAAGCAGTGTGAGACCATTCTCCTGATCTCCCTCTGGATGCCTTGAGTGTGATGTTTATTAACTCTGGGTGAAACATTTGTAAAGCCTACTGGAATTTAGGAAATCAGTCACTCGTAAGACCCCAACATTACATGGATAACCTGTGACCTTATCTAGTTTCGGATGCTGAACAGAGCAGCTGTTGCGCTATAAATAACCTGAACTGTGTGCGATGCAAGGAACAACAACACAAGTAGAAGTAAAGGCTCCTCTCTGTGGTTTCGGTGGTTTTTTTTCATCATTAATCACTGGCAAGACAAATACAACTTCATAAATATTAAACATCTGCTACTTAGTGCACTTCCTTGTGTAGGTATGACAAAGTGCCTTCATAACCAGAAAAGAAATACTCAAAAGCTGGAAATATCAGACTGCCCAAATATTACATAATTGCATTTCTTGTAAATGCTGCTCCTGAGTTTTCAAAACTTCTTTCATCTAATTAAGAGGATTCTTGTCATGTTACTGAAATATTGAGATTTCTCTAAAGTAGTTAGATGCCTCCAAATGTGGAGCTATGAAGGTAATAGTTACCAGTAACTGATTTTGAGAGAGACACACTGTGAATTTGCAGGAAGGCTACTTATTAAAAAAAATCAGGAGAAGAGTTTAGGACATGTACCGGCAAATGATCTTGAGTTGGGTTTTACTCTTAGCCGACAGTGATTACTTCGACTCCATTCAGCCCATCTTGAATACAACTGAATTTTTTTCCCGATTTACTAGATGCCTTATATGAAACGAGTTTGATCAGTTCATTCCCATTTCCCAGGTGACAAATGGCCTGTGGCAAAAATTCCCCGTTTAGTGGGTGCTGAGTTTTGTCAGCAGGCTCATGGGAGAGGCCAAAGACTGTGGGAATGGGGAGAGAGGGCTGTAGTAAATTGGCAGGGCAGGGCATGAGGAGGAAGCACGTCTGAACGCCCAGCTTGTGTAACAGTCTTTCCATTGACCAAGAATCTCGTTGCTAGGCTGCCGGACCCCTTTTACAAGCAGCAGAGTCAAGCTATTGTTTCCTAAATAGTTTCAATTTTATGCAGAAACCTCTTTACATCCTTTCTATATCTTTTAAATATTTTACTAGGCACGTAGTAAAGTGAGGTTTGGAACACAGCCCCCTCCTCCGCTCAAGTTGGTGAGCGAAAGAAAGTCCTTCTACTTTAGTCTGCCAAAAAGTGAGTGTTTCAGGACAGCCCTGCAATGAGTGGGCCCTCATCAGCCTTCCATCTGGGCAAGTAGCATGCACTCATGAGAGAAGGGGAGCATTGTCTTGGATTTCCCAGTTAGTAATGAAGACCCCACCTCTTAGGTAAGTGCACTCATGAGTGGGGAATAGAAGGGAGGGAAAGGAGAGCAGGAAAACTCTGTGGGACAGCAGTGCTCCACAGCACCTCAGCCCCCCCAAGGGTGTACTCAAGAACTGAAGTCATCAACCTTTAGATTTTGGCACCTCCAGTAAAAATAAAACAAGGCTTAGACATAGGTCAACTTTGCAGTTCCTCTATCAGTAGCAGTAACTGAAGGAGTTAAAATAGTACATCTTTGATTTGTCTTTATTGCTTCTACTACTTAGAGAATCAGGTACTTGGGACACTTTATTAATGAAAAAGTCTCTTTATTTCAAGAACTCACAGTCTGAACAGTATAGATAGAAAGTTAGCTTGGAGTTTTCTGCAGGACAATTGAAGTACTAAAAAACCAATAAAAGTAAATTTTTTAAATTCCGTATTTTGACTTTAAAGAGCTTCTCTAACTAATTGCAGTCCTCTGGACTTTTGCAAATAAGTTTCATTGTGTTACAAGCTGTTGCAATATGTGGTCTTCTCAAGCCTGGATGCTCTTTCTCATCACAGCACCAACAAAACAAAACAAAACAAGAACAGGACTTGAGAGATGGTTTTCCTGTGCCAAACATCATGTTCCTTCTACCAAAACAGCTAAAGACTGTTCTCTGGGTTTCATATGCAAGTTTACTTGCAGTTTGAAATATCTTCCTTGTGTTTGTCTCCTAGCTTATGATTTATGCAAAACAGCACTGTGCTCTGGGACAAGGGAGGCACCAGCAGTAGATGTTCATCAGTAGAGACAGCTTGCCAGCAAAGTCCCCTCTTCTTAGCTAGGGCTCCCCACTTTGAGCCTCTCATGCCTCTTCACAGGTACGAATTTTAAAGTAGCCCCAGTGTTCCTCTGCAGGATTTTTCTGACTTGTTTTCTGAAAATGGTCTGTTTCCCGAAGATCACTATACATTGGAAGAAAACATCTCTATCTGACCTCTCTTCTAGTTGTTTCAGGGGAAAATTAGTCATTGGGAGAAACATGAAATCACAAGATACACAGGCATGCTGTTTCAGCTCCTTCCCTCTATATTATCCTGAGGAGTTTCAGAGAGACTAACTGGAATTCACAAACCCAGAGGCTGATGGAAAATTAGGACATTGCCTGGATCTCTCTCTGGCCTAGGTTATCTGCCATTCAGAATCTCCCTATGATGGAGCTTGTTTCTGACCAAATAAAAGCAAATTTGCCTCCAGTTTATTATTAGCATTAGGTTCCCTTTTTGGTCCAGTGCTTCCTAGCAACCTGTGTGTCTGTTTGCCAGTTTGTTTTTAAAAAACTGTTATCATAACTGAAACAGAGTACTTGGTGAATTAACCAATACCCTTGAAAAGATAACGATAGGAGAAATGGCTGAGCCCAGAAAAGGCAGAAGGCACCTTGCCACATCAACACCATCCAAATCTGAAGGGCCAGCAGAGTGCAGGGTACCAAAGAAGGTGTACAGGAGAGGGCAGCTGACTGTGTCCCTAGTGATGGTGCCACCCAGCCTAATTCTGGGCTAGGTACCCTCCCCATGGGCTGCAACAAGGGGTGTTCAGTGCTGACAGTCCTACCCTGTTCCCTTGGAGCTAGGTGTGTCACTGCTTCCCTTTAAAGATGAAGAAATGAATATGTTCTTTTCTTCAAAGCTCTGAACTGAGGTTGGGCACCTATTTTCCTTCTGGGGGTGTCAGTTCCTCCATTAAGCATCATCCACTCCCCTGGCTTGGCTCCCTCTTGCTTAAGTCCCTTTGGCTTTTGGGGGACCCAAATCTGTAGCATCCAGAAGCCTTTCTTAGCTATCAGGGACATTCTTAGCTGTTTCAGGGACTTGTGCTGAAGTTGCTCCATTTTAATTGTGAGTGATGACAGGCTAATGAGGCCTGAAGGAAAGTCAGGCAGTGCACAACTGAACAGGGGCCGGGGCACTCGCTGGGCAGAGCAGCTGCCTCCACCAGCTATTTCTGTATCAAATAACCATTGCAGGGACTAGAGTCCAGCTCTTTGCTCTGCCTATTCACAATGTTAAATTACCAATCCTGAGCTGTCTCTGTCTGCTCTGCCTAGCCTTGTCAGTGTTTAATTATGCCATCCAGGGGCCAACAGCTTCAACATGAGAGAATAAACTCATCCTCCTCCCCTCCCAAATAGCTTAGGGTCTGAGGTGTGCCTGTCCCTGAGGAATGGACTGTGTGGGGCCTGAAGCTTTGTGTGCTGAAAATCAAAACAAAAAGACATTTCAACATGATTGGCTGTGTGCCTTGGTGCAGAAGGTAGAAGGAAGCTGCTCCCTCATCCCTCTGTGTTCGTGCTCCCTTTGCACAGTGCTTTCCCTGAGCATGCCTGTGGCACAGGACCCTTGCTTTGAGGCACACAGCAGGATACCAAATTACTTCATAGGGCCAGGATGAAGGTATGGCCTCAAAACTGCCTCTTCCTAAAAGGGCTTAAGACAACACATCATAAAATCTGGATATTTATAAATCCCTCCCTACTCCCATGCTTGAACTTTTTTATTGAACTTTTTAAGGGCTTTTTTTTCAATATAAAAGCATTGGCATCATGGTGATGAAGACACTAAGACATCTGTTATTACTACAGGGATAGAAAAAAGTAATACATTCACAAACCTTTCTAGAACTTTCCTTAAATAACATTTTTCCTGTACTGAGAGTGGCACAGTCTCAGGATGTGATGTAGTGAGGTGTATATGCTCTTCTGCCTTTCTTTGGGACTAGCTCACATAATTCACTTAGCTGTAACATCCATGAGTGATGAACCTTTCCCACTCTCATTTTGAAATAACATGAATACCATTCCAATTTGTATTTTTTACCTTGCAGCCATGTGCAAAGATTTTACTTAAGGTTACAAAATGTTATACAGTGTAATTGGGCTAGTTCTTAATTAGATGTCATGATCTTTGCTTCAAGTTCATTATTTATTTTCATGTTAGACTATTTTAAATGAAAAAAAAATTAAAGGGTCTGCTATTACCCAAAATTATTTTCTTGCTCATTTTAACAGCAGGTGGTTTTGTAGAGCTGTGATGCCTCTATGGTTCTGGGTAAAGATTTAAGATTTGCTAAAGGGATGAATTGAATGCTGTTATGAGTGGCACAGGAAAGAAAAAAGTGAAGAGTTGGTCAGTTCATAAATCTTGAAACAGTCATTGCTTACATAGGAGCAGAATTTGTAAAGGATTTTTTCCTAAAATGTCTGAACCTTTCCTTAGCCCTTAAGTTAGTTCCCAAGCCCACAGGGGTTGACAGAAGGGCAGGAAAGAGAAAAATGCCCATACTCTTCTCCTCCCCCATCCATTTGCACTTGTGGGAAAGATGGTCTCTAGGGAAATCCAGGATCTCCCTTCTGCCCACCAAAAACTTGCAGGTTTTACAGTCCCTCCCTGGACCATGGCCTCATAAACATGCCTTGAAAGACAAGCAGGTGCCCTGCCCCCATTTTACAGATGGCTTAACAGGTGTTGGCAAGTATCATTAGAAACAGAGCCCTGGCTTAAGCGTTTGTCCACAGCATAGCCCTAAAATGCCCCTTATTCATAGCCAGGGGGCCTTGCAGAGCTGTCTGGTCATGCTGAGATGTTTGCTCATGCTGCCTGAAACTGGGGGCTTCCACCTGGGGCAGGGAGCAGGAGCTGGGCCCTGGGCCAGCCCCAGCTCCGGCAGCACAGCCATCCTCCACTGCTGGGGGATGTGCTCTGACTTTCCATGTCTGACACCAGTTATGCTGGTTAAATGGGGTCTGCAACATGTCTAGGGTTTTGTTTAAAGAAGAAAACCTAAAAATAATTATTTTAGAAGTTACATGAAAAGACTATTTAGTCACAAATTCAGCTAGGGAGTGACTAGGAAGTAGCTGTCTGAGAAATATTAGTTCAGCTCACTGGTGCTGCTTGTTCTACTCATTTCCTTATCCCCTTCAGGGAACAGCATGGGCAACAGGCAACAAATAAGATCCAGTATATGAAGAATAATGATGTCCCCTGGCTATAGCTGCAACTCAGATAAAAATTCATAGCATTCAAATGTAATGTCATGCAGGAACAGAATAAATCATCCCTTAAAGGACAAAATTTGTATTGCAGAGTTCATGCTTACTCTGATATCTCCCAAAATTTTTATATTTGTATTGACAGCCCATCATTTTTCTAATTTATTTTATTTTTGTGTATGCAGTCTGTACATATGAAATACCCCTATTTTCCCTGCATTCCCTGTTGGCTAATAGGTTGACTTATGGTAGTGATTTGCAATATTACAGGCAAGGGAGGATGTGATCCACATGCTGAAGACAGAGAAAACCAAACCTGAAGTTTTAGAAGCTCATTATGGGTCTGCAACTCCAGAGAATGTGCTTCGAGTGCTACACAGGGATGCCATCCTTGCCCAAGAAAAGTCTATAGGGGAAGACGTCTATGAGAAACCAATTTCAGAGGTAACAACTTCTTGATTGACAACATTATGTATGTGCAGGGGGAAGCCTAACCAGAAGTGAGATTCCATATATTTTGGATGTGTGAAAAGCATGCAAGAGACATATATACAGATATAATACACAGAAATTGTACACTGAAAACAAAATCTTGTTCACTCATATGCAGAATAATTTGTAAGCGAAGTCACTGGATTTGAACACAAACCATAAAGAGGCTGTATGCTTCCTAGGGCTGGTGCTGTTAAGCAAGGCCAAAATCTTTGGGCGTTAAATTTCTGTTTTTTAAATGCCTTTCAATTATAGGCTTCAACCCCTACTGCTCACAGCACTGGTAACTTCTCTTTGATTTTCTTGGCATAGTAGAACACTGTCTTGAGGGTAGTTAAGAAAAGAAGACCTTTAGAGATTGACTTTGACCATATTTATGCAATGATTAATCCATATTCATTTTAGATCACTTACACTCTAGGACTGCAAAGTCAGCTCAGCCTCTAAAGGGACTTACAGGACTCCTTGCTTTAAAATTTAAGCAATAAATGAATGTCAAGTAGACCTGAGAATTAGACTAGACCTGAGAATGTCTGAGGCCAGTGTGAATGCCAAAATAAACAGCCATTGCTCCTGTTCATAGTTTCGTAACAGTCCAGGTCATGGGGAAGGAGCATGCAACAACATACAATGTAACATACTATAGTGCCCGTCCAAATCTTCATAGTTCATCCAATTAGAACAGTTAATTTGTTCACCAGGAGTTGTGTCTACCATGGGATATCTTTGTACTGTGTATTCTCACTGAAACATCTCCTGGAACTTTTGGGATAATAGTAAATAAGGAAATCAAACCTTAGTATGTGGGAGCATACATAAAATACTGTCAAACAAGATTAAAAGAGCTTAGCAAGGCCTTTTCCTAAAGAATATGATAACTTGACAGGAACTTCAGTGTAAAACTTTCGTCATGTGCAGATTCACAAGGCTTATGTTGAAATAATATAGAAAAATTACGTGCAAAAGATCTCAAAAGCTGAACCCGACCTGGCTCTTTTATAAAATGCAATGACTGTTTGACTGCTATGGTCAGCTTTTGGAGAATAAATTGCCATGGTCCTCCTGCTCTCTTCTTTCCCCCAGTTTGCTGAGATACCCTGTGAAAGAAACAACAGCAGCTTGGGGCAGCTGGGGCTGAGGAAGATGAGATTCTCACAGGGTAAGGGTTGGGGGTGGGCAGAGCAGGCTCTGCCAGCCACTGTGCCAGGTGCAGGCAACCAGACAAGCACCAAGGCTGAAGGCTGCTTTGACAGGGAGGAGGCTGGAGTTTGTCATCTGCACCCAAGAAACAGCAAAAGGAGCAACATGAATAGCTGTGGTGGATTTGGAATGCCATGGCAACTTTTTAGACATACTTCCCTGGTTTTAATGTTTGCTTGAATAATAATTGGAATATTAAATTAATAAAAAAATGCAGAAGACAAGAAAGGTTGTGTATAAAGAAAGAGAATTTCTGTCAAAAAACAGGCTGAGGGGAAACCCCTAGGGCTATAATCAATTGTATTTGGTAATGTAAAACTGAATCTGGACTGAATCTAAATAATTTGGATCTTTTATCTCAGCAGTCTTACAGGTATGTTAAAGATGCATAGCTCAAATTTCAGCCTTCAGACTACACTTTATGCTCCCCATGCAAGTGTCTACTCCCCATATAGGTGTGTGAAGTCAGGCTCCCAGGATCTGAGGTCTGAGCTACGGCCTTTTCCCTGTGAAATGAAGAAAGTGTTCATAGCACCTCACCACAGGGGAAATTCTGCACTGCAACAATATTATTTGTTACGCTAAAGCTAAGTGAAGTTCTGTCCTTTGTGTATCTGAAAACTGTGTAAACGTTTATTGCTAATATGTCATCCAAATAAATCATTACTTTCAGGGGGCAGTTATTCTTATTTCTAGTCACTGCTTTATGTAAAACCCAAGACATAAAATTACGGGACTTGCATTTACCAAACACAACATTGTTGGTTAATAAATCAGATGAAGTAAGCAAGGAGACCTTTAAAACAGTCTGTTCTTCTTTCCTACAATCCAGCTGGACAGACTTGAAGAAAAGCAGAAAGAGACATACCGGCGCATGCTGGAACAGCTCCTGTTGGCAGAAAAGTGCCATCGTCGCACAGTTTACGAGCTAGAAAATGAGAAACATAAGCATACAGATTACATGAACAAGAGCGATGACTTTACCAACCTCTTGGAACAGGAGCGGGAGAGGTGAGTACAAAGACTACCCCCAGTGTCCCAATGCTTGTCCCTTCACCAGTGACACGGCCTGGTATTTTCTGTGTTTAAATGACACTAAACTTACGTGTAAAACATCTGTAAATGTTGGTCCACTCATGTCATTTGTAAGCATGTTACTGTGCAAGTCTGGAGCTGGAGGAATACCACTGAATGTTCCTGTAGCGTGAGCTTGAATTAAGAAACAAATTTGTTTTGAATTAGTCATGCCTGTTTTGGGTTCACCTCCAGGTAGCTTTTGATCAGATGTTATTTATGCTGGCTAAGGTTGAGACTGGCTTGCTTAGCTAAGCACTAAGTTTTGTGAAGGATGGAGCACTGTTGTCACAGCAGGAGGGCAGGGTAAGGAAAACCACAACACACATTAGGATACTGGCACACAAGTGGTGGGACTCTGCCATGCCCTTTGCATTTAGGCTTGCAAAGTCACAAACCATTTGCATTCTTTTTCATATTTTTGAAGACGTGTGCCTCAGGCAAGTTATCTTTCCCCTGGAAGAAAATGCTATCATGCATTACCAAATGTGCCCAGCCTGTGGTAGACTATCTGCAGTGCTCATCTCACACTCTCATACACACCACATTTCTTTTTTTCAAGTGTTTATCCAGCTTGTTGGACAAGTAATTTGTTCTCTGTGTCTCTAAGAAAAGAAAGATCACCTACCTTAGCTGAAGACTGAGCACTCAGCAACAGTCTCAGTTTTTCAATATGAAATTTTTGTGCTCACACCAAATTGCTTGAAATCAATCCATGTTGTATTTCTTTCTTTTTTTTTTTTTTTTAAAGGAAAGGCTCTAAGAAAAATACTTAAGGCAAGTTCAAAGAAAAATGCTTTTGAGGAAACCACAGGCTTGTGGCAGACATTTGCAAAATGCCAGGAGCAAAACTGTTTAGTGTATTTCCTGAACTCAGTTCAGCGCCAGCTTTGAGTAGGTGGCACATGAGCTACAGTGACCATATTTCCTGGTTTAATAAGTTTTGGTTTTTTCTGTCTTTACTTTCCTGGGTTGGCTGGCAAACTTTAAGGAACAAAAATGCTTCTGCACCTTGGCAAATTGATTCTTATAGTAGAAAATGAAAAATGTAAATATATGTTTTAAGAAATAAAAAATGTTGTATTTTCAAGTAAGTACCAACTTCACATAGGATTCTCATAGGTGAAATTTTGTCTCTATGCGGAATATCCATGTATGTGTGGACATGCAGCCACTAAAATGCTACAAAAGTGGTATTAAAATACCATTTACATTCGTCTTTACATTTTTACAGTCACATTAACTTGACAATTGTTGCCTTCTTATTATTCCCTCTCAATTTGTGAAGGCCACTAAACAGTCTACAATTATGACCTGGGTTGAATTGACTTCCTTTAATGAAGTGATTAAAGAGCTTTTTATCTTAATGCAAGGAGTGCGGTATCCTACCACTGCCAAGATATCAAGTCCCATATCTGTATTTTCTCTTACCCTTCCTGCTCTCTCAAACTTCAAGTTTTCTACATTCTACAATTTTTGGAAAAACAGCAATAAGAAAAGGAAAATTTGAATTTGAATTTCTCTTGAAAACAGATCTTTAACAGCAACTAAATCCACTGGCTTTAGTCACCAGTGTCTCTGTAGTGGTGGCTGCAGGGGAATAATTGCAATGCTGAAGCCCTTTTGATTTATGTTGAGTAACACCAGAAATCTGATGTTTGCTATTTAATCCACTTTGTTTGTGTATGACACTAATTTGTATCAAGTTAGTAGTGACCAAGCAGAGAGAACATGGCATGTAGCTAAACATAGAAAACCAAGATACATGTACGTCCCTCTTCAGGGCCTCCTCTCAGATCACTTACAGAGCAGATTAGCAAAATCAGGACGGGCTGGAAACCACTCATTAGCATAAAGTCTTAAACGATCTCAACTTCTTACCTTTGTTTTCTGAGTGTACATGAAACTGAGACTGCACCCACATCTTTGTAGGTAATAAAACCTAGAAGTAGTATTTTTTGAGGGCTATATTCACAAAGAAAGAGAGGGTGATAGGATGACTTCTTAGGAAAGCCCCAAAGTGGCAATAGATTTTGTCAAAAAGAAAGAGTTTGAAGTGGAAAAATTAAGTCGCAACAGATTAAAGCATACAAGAAACTCATACTCAGTCTGCATATTGGGACAGAGAACTGACCTGCCCAAAGGCATTTTTAAGGTCCTGCATAGGCATTCTTGTTTTATAAGTACCACTATACATATAATTCATTTTACTGTGGTGCTTTGAGGGTTATTTTATTAAGAGCTGAACAGACTTGTAGTTTCCATGAAAACGAAAAGGGACACAGAGCTGAACTTTGCCCGTCAGCCACTCTGCTGCACTCGCAGTTGTAATGTTAATGAGACAGGGTGAGCCAGAGGAAGAACAGTGCTGCAGGATGGCCATCTCACAGAAGTCTGTTAAAACGAGAGAAGTAATAACTTCTGTCCTGGATCTAAGTAATTTCAGTAATTTCTCTCCTCACACTATTTTATCAATCTTTCCTAAACATTATTGTCTACATCAACTTTCACAGGCCACATCTGCTTTTGCCGTCTCGTGAAAGTTTGAACAAAGCGAAAAGGGAATTCTTTAAGAGCAGAAATATGCCTCAGTTCTAATGTATGTCTAACACTCTCTTAATGTATTTACTTTGGAATAATTTTTTACATGCACTTTTATACATTATCTCTAATCCATCTACAACAACATGATATGAAAACAAACAGTTCCTATGGGTGACTAATTATTAGGTCAGCCTTACACAGGAAGGAAGTAACAGGAAAACACGATTTGTCAAGAATAATGACGCATGAAAAGTATAAAAAAGAGAAAATTGTGCACTGGGATATTAAAAATGTAGACAGCTAGGGGCAGGGGGCAGGTAAATGGAGAAGGCTAAAGGGCCTCACTGTTGGCATTGGCTCTGCAAGACCAAGTGCAACTGACCTGAAGAAAGATTGTGGAAAAGGGTGGCATGTTACAGGAAAAGAGTAGTGATGACCATTTGCCAGGTGGAGATGAAAGAAATATGGTACTTTTAGTGGAAAGTGCTTCTACAGACATGGTGGCTGAAGCGTTTTGCAATTTTCCCTATAGTATGCTATAATAGTATTTAATGATATTTGAAATTATGGGCAGTATTTTCTATTTTTCTATGCAATCAAATTTCCCTTTTCAATGCTTGCCCACCTCAGCTGCTGTTCCTCTAACATCAAGTTGTCCTTGGGCATCTCTGATCCCAGGGAATGCAAAAGCAGACATCTTCCTGGAGCCTCCTGAGGAGGCTGAGGGATATGGAGAAGAGCCCCCAGGCCCCCTCAAAGACTTGGGTGACAGATGGTGGTTGTAAGGAGTCTCTGGTCTTACAGGTGGAGAATGAATGGTCTGGTCAGAACTGCATTGACTTGCAGTGGGCACTTGGAGACCAGGCATCAGCAGACCAGGCATAAGCAGCCTCAGGGATAAAATTAGTCTTCCCAGCACAGGCACCCTCATGACTTCAACCGTGTTTTGAAGACGGAGCTGGTGGTGTGACTTGGGCTGAGCTGGGCACAGCTAAACCAGTTATTGGTACTTCACTACCCCAAAAATTCTTGTGTTAAGCAGGCTTAACATGAAATTGTACTTGGCTGTTCTCTGTGCTGCTTGGTCCCAGCCTTCTTGCCTTCCCTTTTAGGGAACTGGGGGCAGGGTGGGGGGAAATCTTTAGTTTATCAATTATACACTTTTCTATTTGATCAGCAGGGCTTTTTTCTGGTGGAAAAGGGTCGAGATCTTTGTAATGTCAGCACTTCTTTGATGTTTTGATCGACCTAGGAGATGAGTTTTAAAATGCTGACATTTTTAGAGGTGCTAATCTCTGAAAAATTTTTCATGTGCCCTTCTTTTAATCCTGGTGGTTGACAGCACATTTTGCTGCTATTAAGAGCACTGGAAAGCTCCCATTGATTTTAACGGTTCAGGAAGAGGCTTGCGGTGAGGACCACTGAGCCAGTCCTGCCATCCAGGACAGATAGAAGAAATAGACTGAAAGCCTGCAAAAATGGGTGGGGGACGCGGGGGGGAGGGGCTTTTATATGCATGGGATGTGGGTTGCCGAATAGAGGGTGTGATGTGGCAGAAAGGCTTTGTTGGAGCTCTGTTATGGGGGATCCATGTGACTGCCTTGTGAATAATTTGATCATTTCCAGCATGATCTCTGAGACTGCTGAGAGTCTGTCACCCCACTACACAATGGATCAGTAAATATACACCCAGTATCTCAGTGTTATCTGTGCTAAAGGATAGATACTATGTTTTATTGTAAGGCTTCACTGAAGTGATGAGGCTTTAATATTGGTTCTTGCTTTCCTCAGTGCTTCAAATTATTCTTTACAACCACTGCCAGTGTTCTCAGTGCTCTGAAGCATTTCATGTTTTCCTCAACGGCAAGGCTGAGGATTCAGTCTGTACTTCCTAAGCATTGCCCTGATAAATCTGGTTTTAGTTAAACCCTCTTTTTGAAGTACATGGCCATAATTAGATCTGCCTAGAGGAGACAGCAAGACTGTGACCCCAGATCTTTCCTCCACAAAGTTCCCTTTCAGTCTTCACGTAAAAGTGTCTCCTCTTTGCCTCCCCCATCACAGCACCCCCAGCAAGGAATGCACTGGCAAGTCCCTCGGAGGTCTGTGATAATACATTCCTCTCAGCTTCAGTCATGCTGGCACCGAGATGCTCTTGGCTGCTCTGCTGGTGATGTAATTCTGGGCCCACATCACCTGCAAAGGAAACTGATCTGTGAGCAATAAAGCACACAGCACTCTTGAAAAAAAATGGGAGTGTTGATGTTAACAAGATTTTAAACTCCCTTTCTTCCCCTTCTTGCATTTCTGCTTTTATTATCAAAGTTTCCCTTCTCCCTTTTCCCACGAGACGGCAGCACCAAGCCTTTCATTGGGAAGGGCTTGCCTTTTTGTTTCCCTGTATTTCATGGACCCAAGCAAGTGTAAAGGCTGGAGTGTGATACAGCTTGGAGATTTTGTGTGTGTTGCCTTTCCAGTTTGTGTTTTCCCTCGATTTTTATGAAGATTGTAAAATAAAGGAGCTGGAGGGAAGACAGCAGGGCAGAGTATCCATCAGTCAGTTACTTGTTTAGAGAACAATCGAGCCAAAAATCTGAAGTGTTCAGGACTTATAAACCTCAGTGATTTACCACCATAAAGCCAAATTCTGTGGTAAGAAGAGGCCCATATAGAAATATTGGGGTGAGGTACACGATCCAAACATATAACACAGATTTTGGCCTGTAACTGTAATCTGTTGGTGATTCCTCTAATGTCTGGAAATTAAGTTACTTTACAGAAAGATTTTTGCTATCTTCTTTTTTTTTCCCCCCAAGAGTTCTTAGCCATATTTGTACTCTGGCTTTTTTCGCGTATGGTGATTGTTTCTGTGTCCTGTTTTCCAAATTGTGACCAAAAAAAAGGAAAAGACATCCCAATGGGACTTCACCATTGCCTACAGCGGTTACTCATCTTACCGCACATTACTGGCCTTAGTAGAGCACTGAGTCACTCTCCGTCTACTTTTCAAAAAGAGCATCTCTAAACTTTTAATATTATAATGTAGAAGACAAGGGCAGCAGTGCATTTTTATTCTTTTCTTTCAGGCCGACATGCTATTGGTATGGTTTGGAAAAGCTGGTTATTTTCTGTCAATGTAATATATTCACAGGATCACAGATCAGAAATTCTGTGGTAGTCTATTAAAAGAAATGAATTAAAAAACCTGGCAATGACAAATACAATTTCTGCACAGTTAAGTAAATCTGAAGGTCATCCATTTTTCAGGTCCTGTTTTACAGCTCTAGCTGACAGCAAGGCAGCGACAGCTCAAAGTTTATGTTTTAACTAATGAATCTGGTCCCAACTTCCAACAAAATGGTTCCAAAGGTAATTTGAAAATGAGAGAACAAACAGTGACATCTGACTGTGGAGTAACAATATGAAAGTATTGCAAGTCTTACACAATGTGAGCTGGGACTAATCCAAATCCATCTCTTTACACTTGGATAGTCCTCAAAACTGTCCGGTCTTTCAGTCACTTCTGGGATTATATAAAATGGCATCATGTGTTGTTTCAGCTACTCCTCCAAAATTTTTTCTAAGTAGGCATCAGCTTCACAGCCCTTAAGAGAGAATTATTATACAAAACTATATGTACTTCATTATTCCTAGCAAGTTTGCTTGCTAAAATCATCAATTCAAATGCTCCCAGGGCCAGACAGGGGGAAAAAATTACTTCATTCAAAATCTACTCACGAACTCAATCTCTGTCCAGGGTGCAATAGGTAACAATTTCAACATTTAAGAGGCCTTTGGCATGTTTCAGAGTTATTATACTACTGAAATAAATACCAGTTCACAGCTCTACTGAGGCCATCTTTTTAAGTTGTCATTTTTTTAGGCAAAGAATACA
>NW_008237423.1:82646-97092 GCF_000691975.1 Corvus brachyrhynchos
TCAGTGAATTTCTAAAAAATTTAAATAGATACCACTTATTTACAAGTATAAATATATGATAATAGGCATTCATTGAACGTGTTGGATATTTGCTTTATGTTTAAATTAAAGTTTACCTGCGCAGAGATGCACAGACTAATTAGTGAGGTGTATGACCTACTGCCCTAATGCCCTGCTAATATCCAAGACTTGTAATGCATGGTCTGATAACTTCCATTTGTACGAAGAACCTCAAGACATCATCTGACTAGGGGGGTTATTCTGAATCAGTGAGCCTATATGGAAGCTTTCTTAACCCTAGACAGATGTAATATTTTTTACATCTTTGTTCCCCAAAAGGGTGCTAAATTGTGCATTTCTTCTCATTCCTCCATCTCCAGCAGCAATGGAGATTAGCAATAATGAGTTTTATATTTGCATCATTTCAGTTTTCATTTGTTTTTAAGGCTTATATGTGAAGAAATCTTAAAGCAGAAATAAAAAAATTAGGGGGTGCAAATGAAGCATTCTTGTGAAATTTGCCATGGCCTGTTCAAATGTGCAGGGAGAGAAATGCAGAATGTATAATTCACCACATATTTGTAAGGTACCTGAGTAGGTGCCTGATTATAATATTGTGCTGCCATAGTTAGTATTTCAACTAACTTTTTAAAAACTCATTAAGACATACCCTTTTGAGTGTAAGACTGTTATTAATGTCAACAAAGAAAATCTGGTGACCTAATTCACAAGACCAGCTAGTCAAAAAAACATATCAAATAACCCTGTGATTATGCCACTCACCTGGACCATGGCAGACGTTCAATCCTTCTGTCAACTTGTTGGGACCTGAATACACCTCTCAGAGGAGGCCCCCCTGGTCACATCACTGGTTCCTTGGGGTGTCTGTTCCCATTCTTCCTGGGAAAAATTGTTCTACTTTTACAAGTTACTTACATAATTTTAGGTTCTTTTCACCAAAGAAGTGAAAATTCTTGTAGGTCAGTGTCTGAGTATTCAAATTTCCCAGACAGAGGAATTCACTGGTCCAGGCAGATCACTTCTGAAAAAGGGACGATTTTTCACTTGTTGGTTTAGTGAATTGGGCCAAGATAAAGTCCTCTCTATCCCCTGCTTTTCTTAAAATGATAAAATTGGAAATGAAATTACTGATCTGAAACAAACAAATGTTTCACTGAAATCCACATGAAACATTTTTTTCACTTGAATGAGAGACAAAAATTAAGCTTTTTAAAATATTTTTTTAAGTTTTTGGTTTAGCTCTGAAATTGAAAAATCAGTTACACAGCTCTGTTATGCAGTTGCTTATGTTAGGGAATGATTAATAGTAACGTAGCTGAATATGTAATGCCCTAATGAGGAAAGATACAGAAATGAGCAGAAAATGAGGCTAAATTATAGCAGAATGACAGCAATGGTTTTCTGATGATAGCAATTATGTCATAGCTGAAAAAGTATCTCTTGGTGACAAGTATATGTATCATAGAAAAAAAGTTCCTGTAATTCCATTTAAAAAGTTTATTTTCAGAGAAACCAGAAAGGCATAGATGTATTCTCTTTCATCATTTAAATGTCAGGCTTTTCCTAGGTGACTTAACTTGTTTTAAAATGATGCATAGCTTTCAACATTTTTTTCATTTTGAAAATTACTGCCTGGGATACAGCCCTGGTTTCCAGAACCAGCAGGGGCAGAGCAGTGCCCGTAGCAGTGACAGGCAGGCGGGCGGTGTGGACAGCTCATGTGACATGGGCACAGCTAATCCTGCAATAGAGGAGAGTCTGTCCTGGTTTGACTGGCTCATGTCCTCACCTGACAGAACAAGTGCTGTTGGTCCAACTTGCTTTCAGTTGCAAGCACCATTGCCTAGTGCCCACCATTAGCACACCATGCATTCTACATCCATCTACTTCAGGTCTTAGGAAATAATTAATCCTGATGCTGGATTTTATGAGCACAAAGCTGGTATTGTTACAATTCCTTTGAAGTCAGTAGAGCACTTCTTGATTAATGGGATTAATGAGAATCAGAGTAGGAACTCTGAAATGTGTGTATGCTTGTACCTGTAGAAGTCTACACATGCATATATAAATGTATTACATACAGCAGTTTCTTGGGTGGAATTACAGCTTCTGCATGGGAGTCTGCGCTCCAGAAAATTAACCCGTCAACAATACATATTTCCCAAAAGATTATATTTTTATATAACTCCTATATGCATTTCAGCTCATCATAGTAATCATAACAATAGTAATAACAACAACAATAATAATAATAAACCATAATAGTAATAATAACAACAATAACAACAGTAGTTTTAACGACTATAATTTTTTACATAATTTCCACAGCCAAATTATGCCTTTGTGTTTTGAATTATTTTTGGTCAGTATTACCTATTGATTCTACAAAGGAGGCTGTAAACTTTTGCCTCCTTGCACATGAGGTATCATCTGCACTTATGTCACTATAAGATTTCAAAAAATAATAGTGATTTGTAAAAGGGGATGCTCAGTGGAAGGCAACAGCTAATGACTGAATACCTGATTAGAGAACAACAGGGCCAGATTGCATAAGCCCTGCTGTTATTCAGAGGGCAACACAGACATGGAAGAAAGAAATTTTAAGGCAAAGGCAAGCACAGCACCTTCTAATTCACACTTACTGCATGAAACTGACCCAATTTCTCCTTGGTTGCTCTCCATCTCAGAACCTGAGTTTTCCCTGTCCTTTTTTTTTTTGCTATTCATATACTCAGTAGACTACAGTCAGGACATGATCTTGGAAAGGGGTAGTGCAAACTAGAATTATTTCACACTGAGGAGAGAACTAAAACTACACATGCCGTTTTTGTGGCAAGTGATACACAGGGGCTGGTGCAAGTAAGTGTTTCTTTGAATGGAAGCACTGACAGCTCCTATTTTTGTGCAATGACTGTGCTCAGCCCATGTCTCTCTTGTCCTCAGAACAAGGCCCCTGCTTTTAAAGACATGTATTTAATAAGGCCCAAATAACCTCAGGTGAAGAATGATGTTCGGTTCAGGCAAGATGATGGGACTACCCATCATCAGTGCATCATCTATCAGTGCAACAGCAAATTTGGGCAACCAAAATGAAGATCTGCTCAAAAATCGATGCCTGTGAACATTCAAATTTATACATGAATTGGTTGGTTTTTTTGGTTTGGGTTTGGGTGGGGTTATTTTTGGGGGTTTTTTGTTTTCTTTATCTTTTCATTTTAAAATTCTTCGTTGATTGCATTCCAGATATCTATGGGAGTATTTTTTGGATTCTGATCTAAGTGACTAGAAGTAAAAGGTTAAAATAGAAGGCTCAAACCTTGAGTGAGTCTAGGCCCTGTGTGTTGGCTGGGGAGGGGTGCAGTGGGGACAGACTCTTCTCTAATTGCCTCTCAACAGGCACAAATGTAACGCAATCAGCAAACCTAAGAATTGCATGAGCTGTAGTAAATAGCTATGTGGTAATCAAAAAGCTTTGTGTAGGTGTAGGGGGCTTTATTTGGTGGTTTATCACAGTTGTGATGGTTTTTTCTTTCTTTTTTTTCTTTTTTTCTTTTTTCTTTTCTTTTTTTTTTTTTCCTGAGCGGAGAGGTGCCCATTTTTGCTGCACCTCCAGAACACAGGCAAAAAGCACGAGCAAAAGTGGGGTTGTGGGATGGATGTGGTGGGCAGACGTGTGCTCCTTTGTGTTCAGGGCAAGAGCTGAGGGTCTTGGCATGAAAATTAATGGAAATACCTTCACAGCCTTTCAGACTGAGAGTTGGGACATGGCATATTATGATGTGGTGTGACAGCCAGGATTACTCAATGCTGATATTAAAATCTATCAGTACCTCTTTAGATCATAAAAGCAGCTGCTGGCTGCTCTTTTACAGCATTTGAAAATTTTTCTGAGGATTCATTATTTGCTAAATCATTGATATGACACTCACAGAAAGTAATTTAAAAATCAAGAAGGAATCTTCATAAGATTATTTATTTTTCTTTGCTTTCATAGGTGTGTATTGTATTCTTCTTATGTCATTGTGACCAAGGTGGCCAAATATGATATGAACAAGTACACACAAAGGCTGTATTTCTAAAAAAGTCTCAGACCCAGCATTGACAGAGATGAGTTTTTATATTGACTCCACTTGAATAGTTACTTGCTCTTAAGATGCATTGCTGTCATACAGCTGTGTGAGCTTTGCCATGCTTGACTAGCCCAGTGCATGCAATTATATTAATGATGCTATTTCCTAAATCCAGATTTTAAACTTTGTCACTCTTCTTCTTGGTACACTTTCCGATGTTTGCGACCCTCTCGTGGTGACTCCAGACACCATCACTTGTATTGTTTGGTATTAAAATGAATCATGAATTCTTTGGATTCTGTTTTCTCTCGTTTTTCCTGCCCACTAGTTTTACTGACTCTATCAAATACTATATTTCAGTGGTGTATGAAATGGGAAGCAGTGAGGTAGAGAACCTTTAGTTTTAGGTGTAGGACTCAGGTACCTTTCAATCCCAGTCAGTCACTGATTACCTTGCTTGAAGGAAGGGTCAGTGAGAAGAAGCACAAAAAAGAAAAGGAAGTCCAGAAAAGGTCAGCAGGAGTGCGAGCAATGGGGCAAGAACTGAACTGATGGACCTGGACCATAAAGGATGAGAAATAGCAAAGACACAGGGTTAGGCCAACAGAACAAAAGCAACAGAAAGGAGAAAATCAGTCAAGCTTAATTTCACATCCTAGACCCAGCTGGAGCAAAAGAGGCCAAGACACTCCCAAAAGACTAATTCTCCCTGGATAAACTGAGAACAGGCATGGTTCACCTTGCTTTTAAAGCCTTGAGCTCACTCTTCTACCTAATTTTTCCCCATGAACACCTAGCACATCAAAAGCAAGTAATTTAGAAAAACAAGGGTGGAGCCCAGAGCAGGTAGACAGCGTTAGTGAGGTGCTCTGACTGAGCACAGGCAGGTGAAGCAGCCAGCACTAACAACAGTAGGTGCACAGAGGGCAGCAAGTGGCATCCTGCCAAGTGCACTTGTCTAAGATCCTGGACACCTTTTCCCCTGGCTCCCAAGGCGCTCTTGTTGAAGGGCCACAAGAGGCTCTTATGAGACTCCTGGTGCTTATTCACAAAATATGACCAAATCATACTATGAAACAATAACCGTGACACAGACAGGTCCCGCTTCAGCTGTAATCACTTTTACTTAAAACCATCCCAGCAGTATTGGAGATGCTGAGCTTTCCAGCTATCAAAAGGATATACACAAGTGCTAAGAAAGCAGAAAACCAAAAGGAAGGGGGTAGAGTGCAACACGAAAAAAAAAACAAACCCACAGAAATGCTTTTGTTAAACTTTTGAATCATCTTTCCACAAAAGGCAGCAGATCCCAAGGTAGGGTGATTTTCATGCTGTAAAGAGAAAAATAATTTAAAACCTAGGCAGCATGACTTATTTAGAAAGATCTGAGGAGTAATAAAAAAGCCTGTGTGCAAACGTGTGTGTGCGCGCACGGTTTCTTTAACAGCTGCATGGAACAACCTGTTTTAAATAAGAACAAAGGTGAACAAAGCCAGTTGTCAGTGCAGCTCACCAAATGAAGTTTTTTAATGTGCATGACGTATGCCATATAAAATGTATTGCCTGAGATAGCACAGAGTCCAACTTGAAGTCTTTTTCTCAGGCTTTTCTTACAAAGTCATGTTTCAAGAATTTACAGCATTTATCTTCATTATTTATTTCTTTCTCTCCAAAAGGCCCAATGGATCACCTTGCTCACTACATCTTCAGCAACAAATTAAAATCAGCCTCTTCCCTCCCTAAATATTCAAAATTTTCTTGTTCTATCAAGATGACACTGAATCAATTTGTATCTGTTGCAGTCAGAGTAGACAACTGGCTAAGTAGAAAGTGGAGGTCAGATCTGACTTACCAAATGAGTTTGACTTAGCCAAGAGAAGGGAAGAAAAGCAAAACAAAATAATGATGGAGATTTTCAGTGCTTTGAAGCTTTTATGAACAAAAAATAAAAAAGTCTGGCAAGCACACAGTGTACCTTTTCATGTATGTAAGTAAACACAAATTTAGGAAAGCTTTGCTTTGCAGAAACAGAAATATTTGGGCTTTTTGTAACATGTTAGAGAACTTGGAGAGAGTTGCAAGATCTCTGCCTTCACTATAAATAATATAAATAATATATAAATAAATGTTACATGTGTTTCTGCACTGAAGGTAAAGAGAGCAGGGCAGTCTTTTGGAAAGGTTACAAAGCTCTGTTTACAGAGAATTTTATAATCAGGTAATAATTTGTTACAAGTCTCTAAGATCCACAAGGGGAATCTATTGCTATGCATAGTTTAGGGAATTTTTAAAGAGAGCAGCTTATCAAAGAAATGTGTAGTCTATTAGCACGTCATTAAATTTTTAAACCAATTCCATTTTTGCTTCCCAGTTACTCTCCTCTATAGCAGACAATTGTGCCAGATGCAAAGTATCATTTCTGACTTTCAGAGATGAGTTGAAATTTGGGATTTCTATCTATTCCCTCTGCTGCTTTTATTTCTTGTTGTTTTTCTTATCTGGTCTCACAATGTTGCAAGTGTTGCTTTACTCAGGAATGTGTTTCTCGGAATACTTCATCCCAATGAAAGCATGAACAAAAAAATTCATGACCAAGTTAAATTTTCCCAGCCTTTGATGTGACTTAAAGTTGATGGTACTCTTGAGAAATAACAACATATAGAGCAAGTTTATATTTTTATATAGACACATAATGTGATTTCTGTACAGCAAGAAAAAAGCTGTAAATATTAAAGGCCAGATTGACCTTAGCTGTGACATCCTACCTGATATCCCCTGTAGCTCTGGTACCAGTGTAGTGATGGGTACCCGGAGTAGTTGAAATGGTGGTGGAGAATACTTTAATTGTGAAGTTTTATGGTCGTACAGACTTAACTACTGCAGATGTGCAGGCTCACCACTACCACACTGCGCTTTCTCTAACATCCTCTTGACCTCCCTGAACTTTCTGCTCACAGCTGAGACCATGAAAACACAGATGAGGGCAGATGTGCCGCTTGCAGTTCCAGCCTGGCCCAAGTGTGGCAATACAGCCAAAAGAACAGCCAAGGCAGATGTAAGAGGACACCTAGAAGGGTTGTTGATTTGGGAGAAGTGGGGGTTAGAAATAGAGTGCAGCGGTGAGGAGAACCTGGGACTCCGAAGCGGGTGCAGCGGGACTGGGACAAGCTATGCCATGAGCTCTAAGCCCAGAGCCAGCTGGGATGGGGGGTGTGAACAGATACCCTTCTGCAGAGCCAGCAGCGCTGGTGGAACAGAGCCTTGCTCTCGGCTGCTAATCACAGCCAAACCCATCTGTCAGCAGATAGTTTTGAAACTTGCTTGCGAAGTGCTCTATGCCTTTCTAATATCAAACTGCCTCGAGGCTGACACCCTGCTATTGCCATAAATTATTTTGTTAACTTAGAGTGCAGGCTTTTATGCAGGCAATATAAAGGATCTAAACTCTTCTAACATCTCCTAAAGTGCCCGTATAATGCCACAACATTAAATTTCAATGGTCACTATCTTAGTGTTTGCCATTGTATATGCAATTTCCTCTTTTTAAAGAATATTTAGCTCTACCAAACAATTGTTGGGATTGCAAAGGACACAGCAAGTATAATAAGCAGAACACTTGTCTGTCCAATGCATGTGATATTTGTAATCGCACGATCAAACATATTTCGTACAGTATTTCCAGTGTTTCTGACACTGGAAAAACAGAAACATAGCAAGATGCATCAGCTTTGCACACGGGAAGCAACAATCTCTCTGTAGGACCTCAACTTCATCTTTTAGAACGTGTTTAGTAAATGAGGTAAAGGAATATGAAATGGGAGAGAATGATTAAGACTAGTATAGAGTTCCCTGGAAAATGTGACTCTACTGTTGCGTTGGTGTGACGGATTTCCTGCATGGTGCTAGTTAAGTCACGGGATGCTCATTTGCATGGGCTGTGAATGTTTTTCACTGTGAGAATGGCTCTCATTTTGGGGAGCATATTGGATCTGGGCTCAGATGTCCAGGAGTCTGGAGCATCCATTCCTGGGCACAGGCAAATGGGATTGTGATCTGCACGCACCACCCATCCTGCAGCACTCTGAAACACACATCTAATGGACCCCAGAGCAGGTGTCCCAAGCAAAAACTCGGTCCCTTTGTGCTTCTACCTCCCACACAGAAATTAATAATTTTGTTCTCAGCAGAGTCTGAAGAGGGTGAGGTAAATAACGTCTTGAATAAAAAGCATAAAATCAGTCTCTAAGCACCTGCTTTTCAAATGAGCTCTGTCCAGCCTGTGTGCTGAATGAGGCTCCTAAGGAAAAGTAATGAAAGAACATGAAATTAGATAGTTTCTCAAAAATGTAAACACACATTGATCCATTTTTAGTGGATAACAATTTTGAAATTATATGCTTTCAGTGTTTTTGGCTATTAAAGCTTCCTAAGAAAGGTGGAAGGTCAACGGGAAGGAAAGAGGAAAGCAAAGGCAAAAGAGAAGGAGAAAGAGAAAGGGAAGGGGAGATGTTTTCCTAGTTCCCCTCACGAAGTCTGAAAAGGTGCTTGTGAGCAATCCAGGGAATCATCAGGGAAATAGAAGGAATCCCCAAATTCTTTTATGCTGTTTTGGGAACAAAAGGCCTGGTTTAGGACTTCTTTAAAGCAGGGAGCTAGCAGAATGGTGCTTTTCAGACCTCACCAGGTAAATAGCTATGTGGTAATCAAAAAGCTTTGTGTAGGTGTAGGGGGCTTTATTTGGTGGTTTATCACAGTTGTGATGGTTTTTTCTTTCTTTTTTTTCTTTTTTTCTTTTTTCTTTTCTTTTTTTTTTTTTCCTGAGCGGAGAGGTGCCCATTTTTGCTGCACCTCCAGAACACAGGCAAAAAGCACGAGCAAAAGTGGGGTTGTGGGATGGATGTGGTGGGCAGACGTGTGCTCCTTTGTGTTCAGGGCAAGAGCTGAGGGTCTTGGCATGAAAATTAATGGAAATACCTTCACAGCCTTTCAGACTGAGAGTTGGGACATGGCATATTATGATGTGGTGTGACAGCCAGGATTACTCAATGCTGATATTAAAATCTATCAGTACCTCTTTAGATCATAAAAGCAGCTGCTGGCTGCTCTTTTACAGCATTTGAAAATTTTTCTGAGGATTCATTATTTGCTAAATCATTGATATGACACTCACAGAAAGTAATTTAAAAATCAAGAAGGAATCTTCATAAGATTATTTATTTTTTCTTTGCTTTCATAGGTGTGTATTGTATTCTTCTTATGTCATTGTGACCAAGGTGGCCAAATATGATATGAACAAGTACACACAAAGGCTGTATTTCTAAAAAAGTCTCAGACCCAGCATTGACAGAGATGAGTTTTTATATTGACTCCACTTGAATAGTTACTTGCTCTTAAGATGCATTGCTGTCATACAGCTGTGTGAGCTTTGCCATGCTTGACTAGCCCAGTGCATGCAATTATATTAATGATGCTATTTCCTAAATCCAGATTTTAAACTTTGTCACTCTTCTTCTTGGTACACTTTCCGATGTTTGCGACCCTCTCGTGGTGACTCCAGACACCATCACTTGTATTGTTTGGTATTAAAATGAATCATGAATTCTTTGGATTCTGTTTTCTCTCGTTTTTCCTGCCCACTAGTTTTACTGACTCTATCAAATACTATATTTCAGTGGTGTATGAAATGGGAAGCAGTGAGGTAGAGAACCTTTAGTTTTAGGTGTAGGACTCAGGTACCTTTCAATCCCAGTCAGTCACTGATTACCTTGCTTGAAGGAAGGGTCAGTGAGAAGAAGCACAAAAAAGAAAAGGAAGTCCAGAAAAGGTCAGCAGGAGTGCGAGCAATGGGGCAAGAACTGAACTGATGGACCTGGACCATAAAGGATGAGAAATAGCAAAGACACAGGGTTAGGCCAACAGAACAAAAGCAACAGAAAGGAGAAAATCAGTCAAGCTTAATTTCACATCCTAGACCCAGCTGGAGCAAAAGAGGCCAAGACACTCCCAAAAGACTAATTCTCCCTGGATAAACTGAGAACAGGCATGGTTCACCTTGCTTTTAAAGCCTTGAGCTCACTCTTCTACCTAATTTTTCCCCATGAACACCTAGCACATCAAAAGCAAGTAATTTAGAAAAACAAGGGTGGAGCCCAGAGCAGGTAGACAGCGTTAGTGAGGTGCTCTGACTGAGCACAGGCAGGTGAAGCAGCCAGCACTAACAACAGTAGGTGCACAGAGGGCAGCAAGTGGCATCCTGCCAAGTGCACTTGTCTAAGATCCTGGACACCTTTTCCCCTGGCTCCCAAGGCGCTCTTGTTGAAGGGCCACAAGAGGCTCTTATGAGACTCCTGGTGCTTATTCACAAAATATGACCAAATCATACTATGAAACAATAACCGTGACACAGACAGGTCCCGCTTCAGCTGTAATCACTTTTACTTAAAACCATCCCAGCAGTATTGGAGATGCTGAGCTTTCCAGCTATCAAAAGGATATACACAAGTGCTAAGAAAGCAGAAAACCAAAAGGAAGGGGGTAGAGTGCAACACGAAAAAAAAAACAAACCCACAGAAATGCTTTTGTTAAACTTTTGAATCATCTTTCCACAAAAGGCAGCAGATCCCAAGGTAGGGTGATTTTCATGCTGTAAAGAGAAAAATAATTTAAAACCTAGGCAGCATGACTTATTTAGAAAGATCTGAGGAGTAATAAAAAAGCCTGTGTGCAAACGTGTGTGTGCGCGCACGGTTTCTTTAACAGCTGCATGGAACAACCTGTTTTAAATAAGAACAAAGGTGAACAAAGCCAGTTGTCAGTGCAGCTCACCAAATGAAGTTTTTTAATGTGCATGACGTATGCCATATAAAATGTATTGCCTGAGATAGCACAGAGTCCAACTTGAAGTCTTTTTCTCAGGCTTTTCTTACAAAGTCATGTTTCAAGAATTTACAGCATTTATCTTCATTATTTATTTCTTTCTCTCCAAAAGGCCCAATGGATCACCTTGCTCACTACATCTTCAGCAACAAATTAAAATCAGCCTCTTCCCTCCCTAAATATTCAAAATTTTCTTGTTCTATCAAGATGACACTGAATCAATTTGTATCTGTTGCAGTCAGAGTAGACAACTGGCTAAGTAGAAAGTGGAGGTCAGATCTGACTTACCAAATGAGTTTGACTTAGCCAAGAGAAGGGAAGAAAAGCAAAACAAAATAATGATGGAGATTTTCAGTGCTTTGAAGCTTTTATGAACAAAAAATAAAAAAGTCTGGCAAGCACACAGTGTACCTTTTCATGTATGTAAGTAAACACAAATTTAGGAAAGCTTTGCTTTGCAGAAACAGAAATATTTGGGCTTTTTGTAACATGTTAGAGAACTTGGAGAGAGTTGCAAGATCTCTGCCTTCACTATAAATAATATAAATAATATATAAATAAATGTTACATGTGTTTCTGCACTGAAGGTAAAGAGAGCAGGGCAGTCTTTTGGAAAGGTTACAAAGCTCTGTTTACAGAGAATTTTATAATCAGGTAATAATTTGTTACAAGTCTCTAAGATCCACAAGGGGAATCTATTGCTATGCATAGTTTAGGGAATTTTTAAAGAGAGCAGCTTATCAAAGAAATGTGTAGTCTATTAGCACGTCATTAAATTTTTAAACCAATTCCATTTTTGCTTCCCAGTTACTCTCCTCTATAGCAGACAATTGTGCCAGATGCAAAGTATCATTTCTGACTTTCAGAGATGAGTTGAAATTTGGGATTTCTATCTATTCCCTCTGCTGCTTTTATTTCTTGTTGTTTTTCTTATCTGGTCTCACAATGTTGCAAGTGTTGCTTTACTCAGGAATGTGTTTCTCGGAATACTTCATCCCAATGAAAGCATGAACAAAAAAATTCATGACCAAGTTAAATTTTCCCAGCCTTTGATGTGACTTAAAGTTGATGGTACTCTTGAGAAATAACAACATATAGAGCAAGTTTATATTTTTATATAGACACATAATGTGATTTCTGTACAGCAAGAAAAAAGCTGTAAATATTAAAGGCCAGATTGACCTTAGCTGTGACATCCTACCTGATATCCCCTGTAGCTCTGGTACCAGTGTAGTGATGGGTACCCGGAGTAGTTGAAATGGTGGTGGAGAATACTTTAATTGTGAAGTTTTATGGTCGTACAGACTTAACTACTGCAGATGTGCAGGCTCACCACTACCACACTGCGCTTTCTCTAACATCCTCTTGACCTCCCTGAACTTTCTGCTCACAGCTGAGACCATGAAAACACAGATGAGGGCAGATGTGCCGCTTGCAGTTCCAGCCTGGCCCAAGTGTGGCAATACAGCCAAAAGAACAGCCAAGGCAGATGTAAGAGGACACCTAGAAGGGTTGTTGATTTGGGAGAAGTGGGGGTTAGAAATAGAGTGCAGCGGTGAGGAGAACCTGGGACTCCGAAGCGGGTGCAGCGGGACTGGGACAAGCTATGCCATGAGCTCTAAGCCCAGAGCCAGCTGGGATGGGGGGTGTGAACAGATACCCTTCTGCAGAGCCAGCAGCGCTGGTGGAACAGAGCCTTGCTCTCGGCTGCTAATCACAGCCAAACCCATCTGTCAGCAGATAGTTTTGAAACTTGCTTGCGAAGTGCTCTATGCCTTTCTAATATCAAACTGCCTCGAGGCTGACACCCTGCTATTGCCATAAATTATTTTGTTAACTTAGAGTGCAGGCTTTTATGCAGGCAATATAAAGGATCTAAACTCTTCTAACATCTCCTAAAGTGCCCGTATAATGCCACAACATTAAATTTCAATGGTCACTATCTTAGTGTTTGCCATTGTATATGCAATTTCCTCTTTTTAAAGAATATTTAGCTCTACCAAACAATTGTTGGGATTGCAAAGGACACAGCAAGTATAATAAGCAGAACACTTGTCTGTCCAATGCATGTGATATTTGTAATCGCACGATCAAACATATTTCGTACAGTATTTCCAGTGTTTCTGACACTGGAAAAACAGAAACATAGCAAGATGCATCAGCTTTGCACACGGGAAGCAACAATCTCTCTGTAGGACCTCAACTTCATCTTTTAGAACGTGTTTAGTAAATGAGGTAAAGGAATATGAAATGGGAGAGAATGATTAAGACTAGTATAGAGTTCCCTGGAAAATGTGACTCTACTGTTGCGTTGGTGTGACGGATTTCCTGCATGGTGCTAGTTAAGTCACGGGATGCTCATTTGCATGGGCTGTGAATGTTTTTCACTGTGAGAATGGCTCTCATTTTGGGGAGCATATTGGATCTGGGCTCAGATGTCCAGGAGTCTGGAGCATCCATTCCTGGGCACAGGCAAATGGGATTGTGATCTGCACGCACCACCCATCCTGCAGCACTCTGAAACACACATCTAATGGACCCCAGAGCAGGTGTCCCAAGCAAAAACTCGGTCCCTTTGTGCTTCTACCTCCCACACAGAAATTAATAATTTTGTTCTCAGCAGAGTCTGAAGAGGGTGAGGTAAATAACGTCTTGAATAAAAAGCATAAAATCAGTCTCTAAGCACCTGCTTTTCAAATGAGCTCTGTCCAGCCTGTGTGCTGAATGAGGCTCCTAAGGAAAAGTAATGAAAGAACATGAAATTAGATAGTTTCTCAAAAATGTAAACACACATTGATCCATTTTTAGTGGATAACAATATTTGAAATTATATGCTTTCAGTGTTTTTGGCTATTAAAGCTTCCTAAGAAAGGTGGAAGGTCAACGGGAAGGAAAGAGGAAAGCAAAGGCAAAAGAGAAGGAGAAAGAGAAAGGGAAGGGGAGATGTTTTCCTAGTTCCCCTCACGAAGTCTGAAAAGGTGCTTGTGAGCAATCCAGGGAATCATCAGGGAAATAGAAGGAATCCCCAAATTCTTTTATGCTGTTTTGGGAACAAAAGGCCTGGTTTAGGACTTCTTTAAAGCAGGGAGCTAGCAGAATGGTGCTTTTCAGACCTCACCAGACTTGGTTAGGCTCGCTACTATGCATGGATTTTCAAAAACAAACACGCCCGTATACTAAATCCCCAGGGGATTTTCTTCATGTATTCATGCCTTTATCATCCGATCTTAAGATCAGCCAGCGCGTACCAACAGTAGTACTTGCACTTCAAACACCGGGAAGACAAGGGGAAAGCAACAGGAACTTTTGTTGAGCCAGAAGAATGAATCGGCAGCTGGGACTGGGAAGCATCGCTTCGTGCATCCCAGTCCAGTTAAGCAAAAGCAACTCCCAGGGGTTCTCTGCGATCAAATTATTACTTCTTAATCGCTCACCTATGAACTGTACCTATAAAGAGCCCGGAGGGGCTGTCAATAATA
>NW_008237423.1:97109-101131 GCF_000691975.1 Corvus brachyrhynchos
CGCCCGCCCGGGGGGCGCGGAGCGCAGCCTCCCCTGGCAGCAGCGGCACGGCGCTTCCCCGGCGGCGGCGCGGAGCCGCCTCCCGGCATTTCCCTCCTTGGTTGCTGGTTGCTTGAAAAAAAGAGAAAAAAATACGTCTAGGTACAAGGTAAGAGAATTTTTTTTTTTATATTGTATTTTTAATTTGAGCGCCGCTAATTGCTGTGTACATGCGCAATTCGCTGGTTCAGTGAGCGCACCGAGCATTGGCGTAGGTGCGGGCGGGAGGGAGCGAGGCTGGAGTGTGCGGGGAGCGGACGCGCCGGGATGCTCGGCGGCCCCGGCTCCAGGCGGGCTGGACGGAGCAGGACAGCGCTGAGGGCCCGGGCCGGCCCCCGGGCAGATGTAGCGTTGGGCTGGAGCCTTGGAAGGTGCACCTGGTGGGGCTGTGCTGTGCGGCTTCCCCTCCCGGGCAGCGCACCGAGGGGTCAGGGAAGGATAACCGCAGCCCGGAGACAGGTTTGGTAATTCTCATCTCTCAGCTGAGCGCTGCTTCGCCTTCGCTCTCAGATACTGTGTGCCTGCTTTCTGTGCGTCACCCCTCCCTTCCTCTGACCTCCGGAATTAATGTGGGTACCTTAACTGGGGGGCTCTGAAAAAATGCCTGTCCGGTTGTGATACTGTTTTGTAGTCTGAAAGGATGTCGGTCGGGTTTTGTTCTTAAAAGATCTTTGGTGTTTTTCTTATGTAAACAGTGTGCTAGAAAGGTGGGGGGGACACTGAATCTAATAAGTGTTCTTATTCCAAAGTACTACGTTTAGTCACTGTTCAGTTGGAGTAAGACACTTTCAACACCAATGAACTATTTCAGTAAACTGGATTTTAATTTTTACAAAATCAGTGTTAGAAGACAAACTGTTGTAGATTACAAGCAATGTGTCCTCCTAAGGAAGAACACATTTCCTTTACTTCCAGTATATTTTGGAACCTATCATGTAGTTTAGAAGTAGCAAGAATATTAATTTGCTTGTTATATGGTTTGATACAATCACTTTCCTAAAGTTAATTCAGCAATGAAGAACATGCACCTTTTTACACTTTGAGTTTGTGTATTAGGTGGCCTCAAAAAATTGTCTTTAGGTTTACTAGAACCAATGACTTTTATAAACAAGCTTGTATTTGTTTTCAGAGTTGACCCTGAGATAAACTGAACAAGAAATTAGAAAGTTCTGTAGTAAGGTCATTCAAACATTTTTCTCATTCCTTACCTTTAAAATGTAATGGATAGAAAGGGGAAAGCAACACAGATGTGCTTTATTCCTTTTCTTGCTATGGGATCTGATCTCGTTTACATATTTCTTCTCCCAGATGAGATGGATATATGGGAAGTAGTGAAGCTGATGTTTTGAAAGTGTGACCTAATTGCCTAATTTAAGTCTTAGGCCCGATTGTTTTGTTTCCTAGAGAGCCTGACCATCTTTTGGCTCTCTTTGACTTCAGCTGAAGTTTTAAGTACTCAGAACTAGCAAAATTCAGCCTTTGGGTATCTCAGCCTGGCCCCAAACACGGAAGCACTGGGAAGTAGTCCTGACATGTGGAGGATTTCCCAGTGGCTCTAGAAATAATCTTCAAAATCAGCTGTTGTACATTAAACAGGAAAAAAAAAGGGAACTTCTTTATTGAGTTAAACCACCTCTTGCTGGTTTTTGTTGTCCTGGGATTCCAGACTCTCACATCACTTAATGGGCAGCAGCTTTCTAGCTACCACGAGGAAGTTGTCCAGTCTCTCTAACTCTGCATATGCAGTAGCAAACTTTGGGTTTGAAGTGGAAAGATAAGTTTGCGAAGGCATTTGCTTTCCCAGTGGCAATTCCCTTGGGATTGCTGTTTGAGTGGCACAGAAATGCTGTTGGCCCCTCAGGAGGAAGCAGCCTTCATCAGCTGTCAGTCAGCTGATGAGTGACCAAGTCCTCATTACTTGCCTTAACCCCCACTTACTGGCTATCCACGAAATGGGATAGAAGTCATCACACCTCGTAGCAAGAGACTTTTGGGAATGTAAATGGCAAAATAAGGTACTACAGGAACGATAAGTCACATGGCTTTGTGCTAGAGCAGCAATGAGGAACTCTGTGGATCTCCAGGCTGTGTATGAACTCAATTTATAAGGTCCTCTAGAGACCTTACCTGCTTGCCTCCTTCCCATCCTCTTTCTCCTAACTGCTGTTCCTCCTGCTGCCAGTTTTGATAGTAGGAGAAATAGCTCTCCACCTCTCCAGATTGCCCTCCACATTAGTCCCTCCTTTGAATGCTTCATTAAACACTGGGAGACACCTTGGGAAGCTTGGCTTTGTTTGTTTGCAGAGCAGGGGGCTAAAACAGGCCAACACAGCTGAAATGAGGTGCTGAAATGTTGATGTGTTTGCAAACTATGGGAGCAGTTTATGGCCTTTCAGGGCATCCTCTGGCTTGCCCTGCTTTCCCAGGGTTTCCCTGCATAGATGAGTGCCCATTTCTATGCTAGAGGTGGAAAAGGCTGTATGAGTACCTGTGATGTTTTCTCATCTTGATGGAAGTACAAAGAGAAAGGGAGATGCACACACTGGTATAATTTTCAATAAATGTTTGTGGGGTTATTCACTTTTGCATGCTCTTTTTTAAACACTTGGAAGTGAACGTTTTTTTGAGGGGAGCCATGACAAAAGAAATGAAGCCACATCTCTGGAGGGATAGAGTTGTAGCCATCAGCATCCCATTGCACTTCTGTTGATCAATTCATAGCTTGGAAGAGGGAAGGGGAAGCAGAAAGATTGTGCACTGAAACACTTCAGCACCAAACCTAAAGGAAGGAGGAGAGTGACAGCCTGGTTACTGCCCATCCACTCCTGCATTCCTCCTTGCTGGCTGTTTCCAGCACACCATTCATGAAAGTTGTTAAAACTAATTCCATAGTTGCTGTTCCTCCAGTCTGATGTCTGCTTTCTCTGCAACTGAGATTGGTTGTTGAAAGTCTTCAGGCTCCTGCCTCCCCAGCACGGCTGCCAACAGAGCTCTCCTGCTGCCCTAGCGCTGCCTGGTGTGGCTGTGAACGGCTAAGGCTGATGGGGATCCGGGAGAGGCAGCTCCCTGTGCAGCAGTGACCATGTCAGGTGGCATCAGTGGCTTCTGTACTCCAGCATCCTGCACCATGTCGGTCAGGCATCTTTCTTTATAGAACCAAATCGGAACAGCATCGTCCTGGGGTGTTTGTTTTCAACTGAGGCAGTTAACAGTTTGCGCACAGTCATCATGCCTAAGGGTTTGCTGCTTATTTGTACAGTACTGCAAGGGATAATGTGACTGTCTTGAGTACTGGACCTGTTCTTCAAATACTGTGGGTAGGACAGATAGCAAGGAGAGGGAGAGACCAGCAGGACCCCCATGGCAGCAGAAGACCATGTGTTCAGGGACTGGCTCGGGCTGCATGCCTTGACATGGAACTTGTGGTAAGCCGTGGGGAAAAGAGGTGCCACACAGGCTGCAGCAGTGCTGTCCACAGAGGAGCAGGCAGTATGGTCCCTCTCTTGGCAGGGAAATGGATCACATCTGCATGTTTCCCTGCTGGGATCTAGATGCCAAACCCTTGAGACTCTTACTGATGAATGCGGGTTATCCAATTGTGTCCAAACATTTCTTCCCATCTCTAAAAAAACACAAACCAAGACACCACATTCAGGGACTGGGCTAGGGGTATCAGATTGTTGGATTATCAGTGTTTTGGCTGTATCTAATGTTTCATTATTAAGGGTTTTGTTTTGTTTTGTTTTGATTTTGATGCTGAATGTGGGTGCTTTCAGCCTCTTGACAATCCAGAGTGCAGTTGCTTTGGCTAACACGTTGAAGACACTGGTGCTGGGTGTCTGAGGGGCTTTTAGTGTTGCATAGGAGCACATGTAGATCAGTGTTACTTATCAAATGTTAGCAGCAGCAGTAAGATGAGAAGCCTGATAGCAGCAAATCTGCTGCGAGGGTCAAGAGGGGACAACCTCACCTTGCAGTCCTGC